>NC_066856.1:17151605-17509596 GCF_001640805.2 Lates calcarifer
GGTCAATGAATTGAAAGCTCATCAACAACTTCTCTGCCGTGTGTAAGTGCAAATTGAATATCTTAAGATTTTGAAGTGGTGGAAACAAAAACAAACAAAACAAGCTGTTTGTAAATGCTGCCTTGCCAGTCATTTGTCATTTGTTTTTTCCTGACAGTCTACAGACTAAATGACTAATCAGTTCTTTTAAAAAGCTTTCAAATCTGTGTGGATGATAAAACTTATTCTCTGTGATCTGTTATTCATATTTTAGTAACTCTTGAGACATCTAGCTGTCATTGAATTGTGAATATGGTGTTATTTTTCTGACATATGATCTCAGACTCTTCTGATTGCAAGTTGTTGAGATTTCACACTGATACAAAAGCTGTCATTAAACAGTTTTTTTCCTTCCAAAATATGATGGCGTTAATATGACAAGAGGAAGATGTTTAGTGTAATTTTATGTTGCCAGTGTCTGTCTGAACCTCCCGTCCATCTGCTCTTTAAAGTTGATTTCTCTGACAGTTGCAACACCAGGATCAAAGCATGTGTCAGAATAAAATTAGGGGACACAGTCACAGTTAGGTTTTGCTGAGGAAACATTTAGAGCTCCTCTTTGTGGTGCTGTAGCAGTTAGAAAAACTTCTCCTTTGGTTTGTTTCTCTGCTCAGTGTGTGCCATTAACAGCACGTGCTATTTGTGTTGAGCCCTCGTTTGATCATTCATTGACATTTAATCTGTCTGAGGCTAGAGTGGTCTGCAGATGTGAATATGATATGACATATTGGGTAATGGTTTGAAACAGTCTGCTAAGCTTATGGAAAACCAGTTTTTATAATATCAACTACAATTGCATCTACTTGACATCACCACCAACCATTTTAAGCCACATTAGCACCATGACTCCAGAGATGGCAACGTTGGGCCACCACTAATGGCACCACTAATGTTAGCATGCAAATAGTGACGCTAAGATGGTAAACATGGTAAACATATGCAAAAACTCAGCATGTTAGCATTGTCATTTTGTATAACCCATTTTAACACAGTAAACTTCAGTATCTGTATTATACACTTCACCAAACACATTTATTCTTACTGTTTCAGGTTTTATTTTCTTACTGTGAATATGCTGTTCACAACATGAAATCAGTGATATCAGAGCTCACAAACACTTAAATGCATCTTGTAAAATGTTTTAAAATGAGCCACATTTACAACCAGGCAATGATACCACAAGTTGATCATACCTATAATAGATGCAGTACCATGCTTATGTGACGTGAAACCATTGGAGTCCAGAAAAGCTCTCACCAGTCTTAGAACTTTTAGTGCAACATGATTTTTTAAAATGGTCAGCTATGATGTAAAGTCCAGGCAATTGTATTCCACTGCCAGGTAAAACATGTGGAACACAAGAGAGTATGGACTTTTTTGATTGTTCAGTACCAGAGTTTCTTCTGCCACTGAAAAGGTGCAGTGGGTCATCCAGCCTTATGGATCTTAAAAACTCACCTAAAAGCATTTTCATTATTCTGGGTTTCAATAGACAGTTTTAGTGTCGCCTAATGGTCTGCTCAGGCTTTTCAACTCTGTAAAGAAAAAAAAAGTTTTAAAAGAAATACTTATTGCTAGTCTTAAAAAAAGAGAGAAAAACCCCCCAAAACTTTGACATGAAAATGGTCACATTTTATCAGCAGCTTTATCTTTTCATTCTTCCTTTTATTCTTTTTGTTGAACCCTGTGATAGTACACATTTAAGTCACCCTCTTTCTGGTCCATTTTTATAAGCTGCAGTAAAATGTTTTAATGTATTCCTTCTTTGTTCACCAAATCTGGTTAGTGATAGTTAAAACATTACACTACATACATTATGAATATGTATTTCTTTCAGTAGTTGATTGTATAATTCTGAACTTTACATTTTCTTCTACTTTTTCTTTTTATATTATCACAGCAATTTTATTTTTCACTTTTTTAAAAGTCTTTGTTCTCTCCTGTATTTCATATTTTTGTGAAGAAATTCTGGCTCCACGTTTATATGAGGACTGATAAATGAATATTATAAATAACACAGATTTTAGTAATAGTTGTTTCAGTACCAGCAGTGATGCATAAAACAATCACAGTGGATATTTAATCCTTTATTTAAACAGAAAGAAAACTGGGAAAGAAACAGACACCATAAACAGACTATTTACATGCATATCAGGCAAATTCATTTCATCATTTCAAATATTTTTTTAAAGCCCATTCCTTTTGTAAGCAGTGTTTTATTTAACACTTGGGAATTGGGAGTTCCAGAAATTCTTGCTATGCTGAGAACAGATTGGTAAACCAGTGTGTTTTGTCATCATTCCTGTGGTCAGGGATTGTTCATTCCTGTTCTTTCACTGTCCTCTGTTGCAGGCCAATGCCGTAACTGCCTATAACCTCTGACGTGGCTTGTATCCATCTTATTTTTACCACTGTTTGTATAGACAGCTTGAGAAGGAATATAATAACCTTGATACACAGAAATATTCCTACTATCCAGCAATTCAGCAGCCCCTATCACTTATTTTTTTTCCTTTTTATTATTATTTTTTTCTTCCTCTTCTCTTGAGCTTGTCTGTAGGTGTGTACTCAAAAGACAGTATAGCAGTCAGAAATGTTACCTCACATACAAAATGACAGCTGCAGCATGGACGCAGACAGGATAAGCTCAGGGATTAAACGTCACACATTAGAGAGACAGTCCTGTAGCCACAACATCACAGCTTTGATCCCCATAGCAACCAATGTGTCCATCAACTGCCATGTCCCATCAAAATGTCCCTGTGCAGGAGACTGAAACCCTCAAAGCTTTTTATAAGTCACTGTTAAAGGGAAACTTTTGCTTTTTACCCTCTCATAATGGCACGTGGAGGTGAAATGAGTCATATTATGGAACAGGAGATGATATGATGAGCACTGATGGATGAAATTAAGCTGAAATGAATTGCAGGAGGCATCTGCTGTAAATATGCACGTCTGGTCTGATGATCAGAAGCCGCACTAGTCTTAATCAAAGGCCTGAGGGGAGTTAAGACGACACTCTGCTTTGTTATTTCACTCGTGTTTTTTTCTCTGTCTCAGCTCTTTGAAAGGTGAACAGTTGCAGCCTGCAGGAAAAAGCTGTTAAGATGCAGGTGGAGATCAAAATGTGTCAAGAGAACATTGTATATTCTCTCAGTCTTTGTTGTCAGAAGTAGAAAGAAAATCAGTCTTATCTTTGTTACCTTTTATTCTTTATAGCACAGAGTTTTATTTGTGTTTCACCTATATTTTTCAAAATTTATATAAGATGTATTTCTACCCTTACTATCCACTGATTTTAAAGTTACTACAGTCAAAGTCTCATGATTTTATGGTTTGACTTCAGTCTGTTTTAAATGTCACATATTGATGATGGATATGGATCTGTCAAATAAACATGTTATTTCTATTGATATTTCACTCTATAACACTAGCCAGAGAGACAGTTGGGTTTAGTTGTGAACTGTCTCACTATTAATGAAAGTAATTAATCAGAAAAAATGTTGACACCATAAATGCAGTATTTACATACATACCAGGTAAAAAAGTATGGCACAGAAAACCTCATAAAATTTCTCGGTGTTTTCTGAGTTTCTGTAATTGCTGCACCAAGTGTGGCTGAGTTTCTCTTTATGTTCCTTTTGCAGGTGAAGACGACCGTCTGGCTCTCAAGGGCAAGGTGACTGTCGGAGACCTCTTCAGAAAAGACTTCAAGGTTCATGACCCCAACGCCAAATGGATCAGCAGTAAGTAAATTCCATTGAATTTAAGGTTTGCACAGTTTATTGAATTAGGGCTGGATTTGAATGTGTGCACCGCCAAAGCTGCAAAAAGGTAACTTGGTTGTTGTTGTTGCATTTTCTCAGCTGTGGAAAAGGATGGAGAATGGAATACTGGACATACTTGGCCTTCATGGCGAATTTATCAAACATCTTTTATACTTTTGCACCTGGGACAGCCGTGCCCGGAGGCATTGTGTTTTCAGGTTGTCCATCCATCCCGTTGTTGTGCATATGATATCTCAGTAACAGAAGGGGAGATTATGACCATATTTACAGTCACGAGGTGGTATTTCAAGTTGTTGTCTAATGCGTAATAGGCAAGTGTTTGCCAACATGTCAGGCTAAAAACTTCTATCAGGCTTAAGTATGTCAAGGCTTTGATGAACTCAGTGCATCTTAAAAGTGATTTGATAGAGAACTCTCAAGTCCTATTATCAATGCACAGAGAGCTTCATATTGACTTACACTGGACTATTAAAGTCCACTTTACTGTTTCCTGACCAATCAAAATCAAGCAGCGCAGTGTATAACAGTCAAAGACGTGAATACAGAGTAAAGCGAGTTAAACTGAGGATAATCTGTGAAAAAGAAGTGACCATCACCAGTATTTTCAATGCAGAAGAGCAGATGTACTGTAGCATGAACAAAGCCAAAAAAAAGGAAATGTTATGATGACAACACAAAACTACACAGCCAATCTGTTCCAACACCTCAAGTTGCATGAGGAATACATAGTGACCAAGCACAAATAATACAGTTCAAGTGCCTCCTCCTCTGAATCAGCCTGCATGATTCAGTTGTTATACTGAGAATATCACTACTAATGATATATTTCTGCTTTTAGCTTCATAACAAATGACAGAAATAGGTGTAAATGTGTATCACACTGCAATTCAACCAGCAAATGTAACATTTACCGAAATGATCAGTGCTGTTTGTTCTTCCATCATCTTCTTTCACACCATCTGTCCCTACTGTGTCATTGTAAAGCTGTGTTTCTGTACATTGTGTGTGTGTGTATGTTAGTGCACCCTTGGCATCTGACATTCCACTCAATGATTTAATCCATATGCTTCAATAGTTACCCAATTACCTGTAACCACAACCCTCATTTTTCTTTTTTTCTGATCAATGACTGCGTGTGGATGCTGCTATTGTTACAATTCATCGCCACCAATTTCAAACGCTTGTTTTTTAATAGCAGGGCTGTGACAGTATAAACACTGACTGCGCCACAGGAGCCAATGAGAGAAAATTATATACTTTATTTCATATCAAGGTAAAACAGCGACTGGATCCAGCCTCACATGTCTCAGTGTGGCAGTGAGGAGAATGATCACAGCTCTTGAGATGTGAGGAGTATGTACAGCTGAAGGATTAATGAGGTGGATTTTGTCTTCTCTCGTGCCCAACGAAGCTGTCTCCTCCAATCACGGGATCTAAGATGGCTCCTAGAAACAGGCGCAGCTGTTAAATCTAGTCTCGAATCCTGAAATTGCAAAGCCTCCCCCTCTGTGATTGCTTATAATTAGAACACTGAAAACCCACATTTATTATATTAGTGACAGGGAGATGCCATTCCTCTGGATCTCAGATGATGAGCTCAATAATTGTGAGCCTGATTTCAGTGTTTGTTTTAGCTACAGGCCCCCATATGTGCTTAAGGATGAGGCATCTCTCATGTGGCTGATTTGTTGCCGTTACGAGCTGTGACCCACAGAAGTTGTAAACAAATCGATCACGCTTGAATGAGCTTTGGCGAACATTGCAAACTGTGTTAGTACTGTACTCATCTGGAAGCTAACATCTGTTCTTCAGTGATTAGAGGCATAGTTTTGGCAGAAACAGAGAGATCATTATGATTGGTAAAAATTAATTGTGCTTTTTTACCTGTTAGAAAATAATCCCCAAACCTGAGAGTGTTAATTCAAAGTGATGCACAAAGAAATGAGACGGACTGTGACAATAAAGGAGCTTTGTAATAATCTATACATACAGCAGCCGCCACCGCCATGACAACAAGACTTGTCATTAGAAAACAGTCCCCTCTTTTATCTCCTCCTTTTTTGTGCTGTTGACAGTGCCATCCTTGATCTTGAGGTATTTTTAGTGTATCATTAGATACAGCTGACAAAGGGGTGAGAAAAACGGGAGGAAGAGGGAGAGAAGAATCCATCAGCTGATTATTTTGTCTTCGTTAGTGTGTCATTTTTACTAGACCTGCTGCTCTACCAACCTGCATGCTTTCAGGGCTGTCTGTAGGATTTGCAATAATGGCCTCCATAGTTGTGGGCTGAGATTGAATTTTTTTTAAAACCTAATTTAGCCCAGTTTTATGTTTTCACTACCCCGGGCTGTCTCCACCTATCAATCAATTCCATGGAGACAGACTCAATATAACCTCAAGAATCCTTAATGATCATGCATTAGGATATTTTTACCAAGAAAAATTGCTTCCTCATGTCTTGTCCAACAGGATTAGCTTAAATATATACTGTACTTAATAGCATTATGTGCTCTTTATCTGCTGCTCACAGAGGGTGCAGAGATTGTGATCCCTACCTGTGCAGCCCATGGATCATCATTTTAAGGGATAATTTTGGTTTAGTACAACTTGGAATGTGTTATTTTAATAGTTTTGGCCATCATTCTTATCAGTAATAGGATTGTACTCACCAAACTTATTGCTGACATCTGAGAATGAGGCAACATCACTGACGTCAGATGAGGCAAGAAACACCAGCAGAGAGATGATATGACAGACCCCTAGATCAGCCAGTCTTGTTTATAACTGAAAGCGAACAATACATTTGTTACTAGAGCTCGACCTCTGTACTAGTATCAAAGAATTTAAAAGGTACCCAGCCCTACAAATGGGAGTTTACAATACACATTTTTGGACCTGGGCCCTTGTTTTGTTTATCCTTTTGTGAAAAAGGATAGGATACCTACAGAGACAGACCTTTTCATTTCACACTAAGACCCTTTTTGTTCAACCAGAAATATTGGCTTATATCGCTACCAGACTCCATCAACAAAAACTGCAATTCTACAGAATAATGTACAGAGCAGAACACGGGAGCTGCTAGAATACCACTGCCTCAATCAATTAGTTTGTTAGTTCTTAAAAGTATTATATGAGTTGGTCAAACTCTTTGACAGCCTTGGTGTTTCCAGCTAACTAACATTTTTAATTTCATTATTTTCCCTAAATGCGTAGTCAAGTTTCTCTTTTGTTCTGTTTATCTGTTTATCTAAAATCATTGTAGATATCTATTTAGCTAATAGCTGTAGTAGCAGATAGTGGTGGTAGTAGTGGTACTTTCATGAATTTGGTAGCACTGTATAAACTGCATGTCTGGATCAGTATTCTGATCATGTTTTGAAGCTATCGCTATAAATCTCCCTGGTTAGGTAATTGCACAGTTAGCAGACGCAGCTGAAATCTCACATATGCCTCTTTTCTTACCACTCCAT
This sequence comes from Lates calcarifer, assembly GCF_001640805.2. NCBI lineage: Eukaryota > Metazoa > Chordata > Actinopteri > Centropomidae > Lates > Lates calcarifer. Next base: position 17,158,904 of record NC_066856.1, read on the forward strand.
CTGAATCAAACAGACACAGCATCAACATCATTCTCGCACCACCAAGGTGAAGTCAGCCCTGTGGGACACAACGCAGGCGCTCCGAGCAGCTGCTTGCCATTGTAATGGCCACATTCCTCTTGTTTGCCTCTCCTGGAAGCTCTTGGAAGCCTCTTGTCTTGCTGATGTTTGTTAAATATGGTGAAGGGGGAGCCATTTGTGAAGCGGTCGACCAGTTGGGACTACCTATAAGTGTTATCGCCGTGACTTTGAGAGGGACTTGTGACTGTGATTTAGATAAGAGTGACGCATAGTGATGTTTGTTATGTCAGTGTGTGTGTACACTCATGCGTGCACGTCGGAGAATTACTGTGTTCCTGAATGATGCACAGCCTCTCATCTTTAATGTTTATAAAGCAATCACTTTGGAGAAGATTAGCCAGTTGTCTCACTCCCTTATTGACTTTTCATAGCTCTGCTCCCATGGTACAACATGAGTAATGATGCGAATGTCATTTGTTTCTGGAGTTCTGCAATGGGTCTTTTTCTTACCAATGAGACATATCAAATTAGCCAGTGTTCGTTTCGTGTCACAGACAATCAGTCTTTGTAAAATGGTAACATTATATGAAGCAGCAGGTGTAAATATCCCCCTCTGAGATGGCCCGCTTTTTATGACTGATGTTTAATCTGAGAGGATGTTTTGGCATAAACTCAAATTTCGCCATCTTTTTCAACCTCCAGAAAGCAGCACATGTGGTGCAACTACTCATTCTTTGACAGAAACGGGCTGTCACAATATACTGATGTTGTTGAGCATTTTAATACCCAGGGAGGAGCAGGGAAAACGCATCTGATGGAGAACTTAAGAGCAGACGCAGGCTTTAGAATTATATGGTTGCTTCAGGATGTCTCATGACAAATTCAGCAGTCTCTTAGCTCCTTAGCTGCTAACATCAAGCCAGAATCTGAGGAGTTGGATGTCATCTTTGATCCAAGTTTTAAGCAACAAAAATCAGGGGGTGGGGGCAGTGGTGGGGTGGGGAGAAACAGCTATTTCAGTCATTTTTGTCCAACTTAAAAAATCTTGCTAAAATTAGATTACTCCTTTCTTCCAGTGACACAGAGAAAATCTTACTTGCTTTCATGATTCTTGTCTTGATTACTGTACTACGAATAGAGAGGCAATGACACAGCTTTTGACCAGAATTTCAAGTAGGGACCAAATTGCCCTCACTTTGGCTCCCTCACATTCAGTTTTAAAACCAAATGTAACATTTTACTAATGAATTATAAAGATAAAATCAGACCTTTATACCATAATCTTTGGCAAGCCACAACTCAGCCTCAAGAACTCAAGCAAGGTCTCTGTGGTGACAAGGTCACTTCTAAACAGAAAACATTACTTTCAGGGCTTTCTCTGGTAAGACCTTGAGGTTTTGAGTTGGCTATAGTAGGTTTAAAAATTTAAATCACAGCTTAAAATCTAGTTGTAGAAAAATCCATCAACTAGCTACTGACTCTTCACTAAGCCCCATAGTTACCAGGTTTGAATTCTAGGGCTGGGTATTGAACAGCAGTCTTTAAGTACCAAAGCTTGATTTGTACTATTGCTTAACTTATTCTTTGATCAATCCAAATTAATTAAAATAACATTTTCCTCCCATTTCCTCCAAGGTAGCACAATCTGACAGACTAATGAGAACACTGACTGATAGGAAGATTTTCATCTTGGTATCATTTTTGGCTATATTGCATTTACATAGCCCTACTATGTAAATGTGCGTATTTGTCAGTATAGCAGCAGCAGCAGTAGTGGTAGTATTAGTAGCATTGCCATGCATTTAGCAGTCTTTTACAGCCTGCTTAGTTTAGTCCCATAGCACAGTCCCAAATAAGAGCAGCAAGCAAATTGTCTTGAAAAGCACCAATTGTGCTGTGTGTTTCTGCCTGCAGAGAGGAGAGAAGACAGAGGTAGTGTTAATTAAAAACACGAGTACAACACACACCCACACACAGACGCTAACACAAGGAAAAACAGACATATGCTTGCATATGAACACCAACAAGCAAACACACACTGGTGGTAGCTGTGTTTTGTCCTATTTTCAGCAGCTGCAACTAATGCTAATTACTTTATTTAGAGTCTTTGTGATATTCTTGTGGTTTAGCAGGCAGAATCGTCTGTATTTAAGTATGGCTGATACAGTAAGTATATGATGGCATTATTTCTGTAGTAGCTACCACTGTATGTTAAGACAGACACCTTTCTACTGCAGCTGAATAGCCAGCTGGCATTTCTACAGTCCACAGCCCTATAATGCCTACTGCACATGGCATTCACATCCAATCCGTGAAATAGACTTACAGTCCTCTGAATTCACTTTAGCTGTCTTATCACTGAGAATTCATGGCTTAGCTGTGTTTGTGTAGCACAGCAGAAAAACTGTGAGCATCCCCTCACAGCAAGAGTCCTGCTGGGTAATTTTGTTACAGAGATTCTACAAATACATTACAGTCATTTTTCACATGGAAATATTATGTTCTTGTAGAGACTGTGACTCAAATGTTTGTATGATTTGATTTGGAAATTATGAACAATTATTATGACTAACTAAAAGACTGAAATATGTGACCAGTGGAGTAAATCCTCTGAGAGGTTGTGTGATATATAATAGCCTTCCAAACATGAGAGCTCAATCACTGCTTTGATGTTTATTGTCACTATTATTGTTGTAATTGTTATTGTATGGCCGCTGGCCACCCTAATGATCTCAATTATCATGAGCTGGGGCAGGTCTTTTCAAGTTCAGTGGTTGGTTTGCAAGCACCAAAAAAAAAAGCACACACACACACACACACCACACACACACACCATGACTACACTAACACACACAAACACCAGGGATTGAGAAAGCTAGTGTGTGTTAGGACTGTGGATGGCCATTTAAGCAGTTACAGAGGTTGTGGATTTATGAGGAGTATATATCTGAACAGCTGGCAGACACTGATGAAATGATCGTCACCTCAGAGGCAGTGAGTGAAATCAGTGACACAGTGACTTAAGGATTAATTGCAAATTGAGGTAACAGGTTGTGAAAAGTGCAAGGGTTTATGGAAGTTTATGGGGGGTTTCTGAGAAAACTTGCGTGTTCCCTTAGGAGTCATCTTGGTAAGGAATGTGGAGTTGGATGAATAGTGGGTGAGTTTTTAGGACAGAGGCAATATATTTTTAGGGATATGGTGCTGATTTTATGCAGCATGTTATTATCTTAATACTGGTATCATTTTTATTGCGTGCCTTTGATCATAGAGCATTTTAGTCCAAATGAACAAAATGATGCTAAACATAAGGTTTATATTATCAACGGTGCAGGGATTCCAAGTGTTAGTTCTCAGTCTTTGTTGATCTGTACACACATCCAGGGTCCTGGGCCTGCATGTAACCATTACGTTATCATGGCATATTTAAAAGTTGTTCCTGTTCGATGCTTCTTTAATGCACCTGTGTTACTGGGGCATGCATTTTTTTACTCAGTAAATCTTAGCACAGTTCGTCATTGTTACATCCCTACCTTGTGCAGCTCCTTTTGCTGTGTCCTTGGATTTTGGTGCTGACTTGCTGGCTGCCTGTGTTATTTAGAGTACACCTTTTGAAGTGGCGATAATCATGGAATCTGTTGTCCGTTGTTTGTTTAAATTCATGGACGTTTTTCAAAGTTTTCAGGGTGTATAAGGTAAAATGAGAAGGGTGCAGTTCTTTGAACATAGTGCTGACTTCATGGAGGTGTGTCAGTGGTGTCTAAGGTTAGAACTTTGCTTGGGCCCTAGTACCTAAAGTTATGCAAGTTCCATATAAACCAAATAATGAGAAAGAAAAAATCTATATTATTTGTGTTTCAGAATAGAAGTATGTGTGTGAAACCAAAGTGTTTTTTCCAGCCTTAATGATGAATTCAAAAGCAAAAGAGGCAGTGACTAATGAAGCCAGCAGGCAGCGCTGATTGGCATTCTTGATAAGCATAAATGACTTCAACTGTGAAAACTGGCCAGCAGCAGGTTGGCAGTAGCCCAGGGTGGTTTCATATTTTGTCAGCAGGTTCATACTTGAGGTTTTTGCTCGTTTGTGCGCTCTGCCATTCATTTGTTAGCATGCTCATTTATCAAGTCAGTCAGAAATAGAATTCAAACTCCATGGTGCTGCCAGTACAGTGTTGCAACAGTAGAGAAAAAAATGTGGAAAATAATGTGGAATTCCCTTTCAAGAGCCATACACAAATGAAACTAAATTACTAGAAATATAAGGGGGGTGATTTTTAATTAAAACTCCTATTGAATTTTTTATGAACCTATTTTTCACAGCACATCTAAGCCAATGGGTGGCAAAGATTTAAGACTGTATTACTGCATCGGAAAATTCATTTTATTTAGTCTCTGACAGACACCATAATTCTCCCCCAGTAGCTTGTGTCACTTTTATCAGACCAGTCATCTTCTGCAGCCTTGGGCATGGACAAATGACCTGGAACCGACAAGAAAAATCCCATTTCATCCAGAACTTAACACTGTAACCCCAGTTCACCTCGTGGCTAATAATATAGCTCACAGAAACTACTTCTTTCAATTGCCTGAGTGTGTTTTGTAATCACATGGTGATATATTACATGAAGGTTAGGGTCATTTAAGTAGTATTTCCATGCATTTCTGTGATGCTCAAATTATTTCTCTCTCTGTTTCTGCCACTTTTATGGTCAAGGTAAGAGGACATTTTTAAGTAATCTGCTCCATCAGTCTGCATTTTAAGCTTGATGGCTGCTTACTGTTAAGGTGAATCACATTATGTGTGAAAAAAAAAGAAAAAAAATCCTAAGAAGGCATTTTCTTCTTACTAATCCAACTAATCAGCCTGGTAATGTTTTATTCTAGCATGATATATTTGTTGAGGACTTTCTCACAGCTCTCTTGGAGTGTTTCAACCCTCTCGACAAGCACAAAACATACTCAGGAGATCACTGAATGCAATGAATATACAGTAGTTGTGCCTCCAAGAGAGGGTCAGGTGGGACCAGATCTGAAGGACTACAATGAGCAAAAAATCTTACTCTTATTGATTACAGTGCAGAAGAAGGTAACTTCACTTCAACAGACCAGAGTCCATTTTCCTTTAAGTAGTAACAACTAGACTTTCTGCACAGTTCTGTCTTTCTAATTAAGCTGCCATATAGCACATGAGGCAAAAAGCGTTTTTAGCATTAATGAAGCCTGCTACAGTTCAATGAAGCCGTTGAGTGGTGCAGCAAGTGGTTTTTCTGCCTTTTTTTGCCCTGAGTTCTGCCTCTGAGGTTACATACAGGCTGTGCGACGTTACTGTGTAGGTTATTGGGGGGGCAGCTGAAGCAGCCTGAAAGGAAAACCTGCAGACATTAATCAGGGCTGAAAAAAAGATACTGCAATCTAGAAAATAATTTCATCTGTATTTTTATTTAATGTTAATAATGTTTGAGAAGTATGCTTTTCTGGAAGCAAAAAATAAGAACATAAGTTCAGCACAGATATATCAGAAAGTTATCAGGCACCTGAAACAGTGATTTTGAAGTAAGGTTACAATACAGGCTCTACAGTGTTGTTGTTTTTCATTGGCCAGTATGCTTGCAACTTAGGCTTTCACTTGTTCCCAGATCCCAGCACCTACTTTGGGAGTAGAGTGACTGATTAAACTGATGCTCAAAACCCTGAAGATAGGACCAAAGTTTCTGGCAATTTCTATTGTAAATGACATGTTCTAATAATAAGCCCATGGGAGATGAATTGTACAAACTCAAAATGTAGCACTGGTCCTTCTCTCTCACTTCCTCTGTCTTACTCGAGTGTGTCTCCCTGTATCTCTGCCTCCCACTCTCCCCACTTCCTGGCGCTCCCTGTGCCTCCCTGGAGTGAGGCTGGGTTAGGGCTGTGCCCAGGGCAGCAGGCTATATTAATAAGACATACTGCTGTGGAAAGGTATAGATCAGAGGAGAAAACAGCGCTCTGGGCTAATGCACAGCAAATGAAGGTAGAGGGGAAGGAGAAAGAAAGGGAGGGAGGAACCCAGAAAGAGATAGATTGAGGGGAAGACATAATGCCTAGGGTACTGTGAAAGAATGGATGGCTCGATGCCTATGAAAGAGCAGAAAACAAAGAGTTGGATATGTGAAGGGGGGATGATAAGGTCTAAAATGATGAACTCAGCAGGAGGGCTTATATAAAGGGCAGTGATGGGAAGGATTTGAGTGATCCACGGTGTCTTAGGGAGCGCGGATGAAGGAGAAGATCAGCAACTCGGTGAGGAATAAAGATGAAAAAGGTACCTTAAAGAGATGCAGTTTAAAATGAAGCCTGAGTATGAAAACAGAGTAAGTCATGAAGCAAAATAACGTCCAGTCAATCTCTCTGACCACTGATTTATCACCATATTCTCTTTCTTCTTACCCATTCAGGCCCCATCGTCTGCAATTACCATTTTATATATATAAGAGTAGACCGTTTATCAAGATGCCAAATGGAGTCAAACTGAAATAATGGGTCATGCTGAAAAAAGCAGTACTCATTTATTTATCATCATGATTTCCATGAAGGAGTCCATTTTATACCCTTGTTAGTATGCCAATGGTTTTTAACAAGGAGACAAAAGCTGTTGAGGGGGCGTTTGGCTATGCCAATCTAAAAATGTCTGAAACTGCTCTCCCAAGCACGTTCTGAATTAAAGCCATTGTGATGGTAATTTCGTCACCCCTAATGGACAATTAGATATGCTAGCAGATAGAGAGCACTCTGCATAACAGTCTCTGGGTTCTAATTACTTCACCAAATGGTGTGGTTGCTCGTGCGCCTATGGATCACTAAGGCAATAAGACAGAGGAGCACAGATAGATTGAAGGTGAAAGGGGGCAGTTGCTGTATTAAACCTATCCTTCCCTGATAAAGGTCTGATGGATGAGGAGCTGTGTGAACTTTCATACGTCTGTCAAATAATGGCTCCCTTCAAGGGTTTCCTCCAGTGGCCTGAACTCACTGTGTTTGTGCTGAAAGCTTTTGTATTCAGGAGTATTGGAAGCTGAGTCTTTTCTCTAACACTGACCTAGGTCAGATCACTTAGAGCACTTTAATCCTACTTGAAAGTTGAAAAATTCTCTTTCAAAATTTTGATTTATTTGGGACAACTGTTGCTGGACATTGTGTGAAGGACCACAGAGGTCTATGAGCCCTTAAAAACCCACATTCTCAATCAGCTTCTTGTTGTGAGTGACAGTTTCCTGCCTGGCTTAGGACACTTCCTTCCTTATTTCACGAGAGACTTTTTTTCCTCTGAGCTCTCAGTGGGTGGAGCTCCGGTGATATCACAGTTGTTTGTCTGCGTCTGACACAAGCGAAATGCAGCTGGTAGGCAGCTGGTAAGTGATTATCCAGATGAGAAGCGGTTCACGAAATGCCTTCTTTTTTTTAAGGCTGCTTAAATCAATCAAACTGAGTGCCAAAAGTTGTTTTTCTTAACATGGCTTAATGGCTTGCAGTCCTCACACATGGCTGGGAGGAGACAAGTTGGATAATGCTAATGTATGGGGACCACTTCATGAAGGTAATGTAACTTTTATGGCTATGTTTAGCTAGCTGTTTCCTTACGCTACTTTCTGTCATTAAAGATATAGTTTTGTCTTTGCTGTGTTGGAGTTTGTACCTATGTAATTTCACAACAATATCTACATGTTGCAGGAAGCTTCAGCAACACCTCTAATGACTGCAGGCTGTCAGGTAAAAAAAAACAGCTTTCTATACATAAGAAAAGTGAATTAAATACAAAGTCAGACGAAACAATCCTCTTCAATCTGTTGTGAACATGTTACTTTCACTGTCACTTTTAGTGCCTACACTGCAAAGACTGTGAGACGGGGGTTCTGCCTTTTCAACGATGAAGATAATGTTACATCAGACAGGAGACATGCCTACTATTTCCACATCCAGGTACAGCTTCTGACTTCATTTTGGATGCTGACTTTTTATGGACTTATATTGACATTTTTGTTGAGAGAATTTTGCCTGATATGGATGGGGGTGATGTTATTCCCAAACTTGAGAATTTTCTTCAGAAACCGTAATTTCCAGAAGTGTTGAATGCAAGTTACAAGAAAAAAATACATTTCCATCCACTGCTCTTCTGTGAACATCAGAAGCTGGTGCTTCTTCTATCCTCCTTCCTACCCAGAAAGCCTTTCTGTTTTTATTTGACACAGTTGCAGCTTCATATTATTGTTATTTCTGATTTTTCTACATAGGGCTCAAACCAGCAAATCACAGAGACAAGAGACAGACACAGATTTATGGAAGGTCAGTGTATGTTTATTTTAATTACTTATAACTGATCTGCCTCAGTCATTATCTCAGCTATAGTTTGATGGTTTAAAACCCATTCTTTATTTTTTTATTCTTTGGCCAACAATTTAAAATGTAATCTACATTTGCCATATTTCTATCACAAAGATAGAAAAGCAGTTTTTACCTTATGTAATTCTGTGATTAGACCACACATTGGTTTCTTTGTGGATTTACTGTGTTTCTATTTTGATGGTTTTAAAGTTGCTGAGGTTTGTTTCTTTTTTTCTTTTTTTGTCACAGGACTCAAACCAGCAAATACTTCTCAGCTCTTAAAGGAGAAACAGACATGAAAACATTTACAGGTCAGTGTTAATTTATTCTTTTCAGTCTGTCTCTGTCATTATCTCAACTGCAGTTTAAAACCTGTTTGGAAGACACATCACAAAGTTGAAGCTGCTGTAACTTAATTAGTTTTATTATTGTTAATTAGTATTTTTCCACAAAAAATAAGTGTAAAACCTTATCTTAAAATGCAGGTAGCTGTGTAAAAAAGTAAAACCTGTAAATGCTCCATTTAATTTAGCACCTGCATGTAGAGAATATTTGGCGTTTTGCTTAATGAAATGATTTGTATGACAACATGACAGAACAAAGTGTCTCCACTTGAATAACAGTCTGTGTATTTGTCTGTCTAAATAACAACTTCATAACTCTGTTGTTTTCTTTCATCTTCAGGTCCAGTGGCTGCAGCTTGCAGCTTGCATTATCAAGCTTAGAAAAGATTATGCTTTTAAGATATTTTAAGCATCATCATATCTGATCTGATTTTTGAAATATTTTCCTATCTTCACCTCATCCTGTAGTTTCTGTGAATTCACCTGAAAAACAAAGAGCGTTTATTGAAAACCATGCATTTGACTGATGTTTAAATTCTTCCTTTTCACATGAATAAACTCAATCAAATTCTGCTCATTGCCAGACTCTGCCACATTTACTCCAAACAGTGGGTGTGAGGTCGGGTTCTGCCACCATAACATGCCGCATGTATTAAGATTTATGTATATATACCAATTAGCTAAATCTGAGTCTCAATGTGAAACTGCTTTTATTAAGAGAAATTAAGTGAGAGATTGTGATTGTATTTTGACTATTTCAAGTTCAAGTTAACATCACTAAAAATTTACACAATATCTGGTCCAGGATGATGAGGACCAGACGCAGTTTAGGTCCCCACATACTCCTGTTAATCCCAGCTCTCCAGAACAGAAGAGGTGGAGAAACATGGGCAGAAATATGTGCCATCCAGAAACTGAATTTGAATTACATCATCTGAAATATATTTATTTTTTAATTTGAATAATTGCATTTAAAAAACTGAACAGAATTTGCATACATTGGAATTGGATGTAATATTTAGCTCTCTACGTATTTCCACATTCGGTATTCACATTTCAATTTCAGTTCTCAAAAATTCTGTTCCTAAAAATTCAATTTACTTCCGGGTCATTCAGGAAGCTCACTCAAGCGCAGCGTGCAGAACTCCCTTCCGGTCATTGAGCACTTTCTTTATGTTTCGTTTTGGCCATTTCCGTCACTCCAATTAACCATGAACTTGTAGGTAATGATAATATATCCCTGGGAATTACACATGTCCAAGAAGCGTTATTTGTATCTGCTTCTACCCTGCCTATTATTGGCTAAACCCTCGTCTGCTAAATGCTAACGTTAGCTTAGCGGTGATGCTAAGCAACGCCGAGGCTGAGAGCGACGCAGCCTTGGCCTTGACGTTGTCTCCGATTGCTGCAGCTACGGTGGGTAAGTAAATGTCAAACGGTTTAGCACAACTATATCTACAGCTAAATTATTCAACTGTCTGATGTTGAAATTACTTAATCAACGATTAGTCTAATCAGTATTTTGACTGTTACTTAATATTTGTCCAAAGTTTTGCCTGCTTTACAAAACTGCTTCTAAGAAACGTTATGGTTATTCGATTTAGTTCTTTTGATCTAGCTCTGCTTACTCACATTTAACCTATCGACAATAGCACTGCATGTAATTTGTTAAGAAGGAAATAGATCCTTAGATGTTGGCCCTGTGGTGGACTGACGATCTGATGTATAGTGTCTAGGTCAGAATAGTGAATTACATAAAAAGTCAGACATCATTATTCTCCAGTCTGTTGTTTTAAGTGTTCTTTTCTCTGTGACTTTTAGTGCCTCCACTGCAAAGCCAGATGAGGTTAATGTGCGCCTGTGTGCTGCCTTATCAACGACGGAGATGATGTTTCACCGGACAGGAGCCATGTTTACTACTTCTACGTCCGGCTTCATGTTGTGGACGCTGTGGTGTGGAACTACAATGGCATTTTTGCTGAAAGAATTTTGTAATGATGTATTTCCCAACATGTAGTATGACAAAAGCTCACATCTGGTCAGGCACTTGATTCAGTCATATTTAGCAAATGGATGAATGACTAACGTACGTATCAGATGTATATTGAGAAGATTAAAGAATACAACAAAGGTCTTGGTGTTTTCTTATTCTCAAGAACTAAAACAGTGTAGAACTTGTAGAACTCTAAATTGGACTTAATTTAATTTATCCTAACGTTACTGAACTGCTTGAGTTACTTGATTACTTTATGTACTCAATTACTGAATTACAGGATCTTACTCTACTGATCAGCTATATTTATTCTATTATCTTATATACGCGATTACTTATTTACACGATAACCTGAATTACTCGAGTACTTTATCTACAAAATTACTTGTTATGCAATCACTGAACTGCTTGTTTACTGCATTACCTCAAGTAATCGATTACTTATTTACTCGATCTTCGAATTACTCAATTACTGAACTGCTTCAGCTACTTAAGCAATAGAGTATCTATTGCTTCGTGCACATGTAATTAATTTACTTGATTACTTTTTTAAACATCATTGAAATTCTTAATTACTCGATTACCTTAGGTAATTGATTACTTTTTTACTCCATTACTTGAGGTACTCAATTATTGAACTGGTTCAGCTACTTGACTACCTCTTGTAATCGATTACTTCTTTACGCTATTACTTCAAGTACTCACGTTACTAATTTACTTGATTACTTTTTTATGAAATCACTGAAAAAATGTTTACTCGATTACCTCGAGTAATAGATTGCTTACTTACTCTATTACCTCAAGTACTCACGTTACTAATTTACGCGATTACTTTTTTATGAAATCCTGGAAAAAATATTTACTCGATTACCTCAAGTAATAGATTACTTATTTACTCCATTACCTCAAGTACTCACGTTACTAATTTACTCGATTACTTTTATGAAATCCTGGAAAAAATATTTACTCGATTACCTCAAGTAATAGATTACTTATTTACTCCATTACCTCATAGTACTCACGTTACTAATTTACTCGATTACTTTTTTATGAAATCCTGGAAAAAATATTTACTCGATTACCTCGAGTAATAGATTACTTATTTACTCCATTACCTTCAAGTACTCACGTTACTAATTTACTCGATTACTTTTTTATGAAATCCTGGAAAAAATATTTACTCGATTACCTCGAGTAATAGATTACTTATTTACTCCATTACCTCAAGTACTCACGTTACTAATTTACTCGATTACTTTTTTATGAAATCCTGGAAAAAATATTTACTCGATTACCTCGAGTAATAGATTACTTATTTACTCTATTACTTCAAGTACTCACGTTACTAATTTACTCGATTACTTTTTTATGAAATCACTGAACTGCTCATTTACTCGATTACTTCATGTATCGATTACTTTTTTACTCTGTTACTTGTAGATACTCCATTACTGTACTGCTTTAGCTGCAGGATTACTTCATGTATCGATTACTTTTTTACTCTGTTACTTGGATACTCCATACTGTACGCTTTAGCTGCAGGATTACTTCATGTATCGATTACTTTTTTACTCTGTTACTTGCGATACTCCACTTACTGTACTGCTTTAGCTGCAGGATTACTTCATGTATCGATTACTTTTTTACTCTGTTACCTTGCGATACTCCACTACTGTACTGCTTTAGCTGCAGGATTACTTCATGTATCGATTACTTTTTTACTCTGTTACTTGAGATACTCCACTACTGTACCGCTTTAGCTGCAGGATTACTTCATGTATCGACTCTGTTACTTGAGATACTCCACTACTGTACCGCTTTAGCTGCAGGATTACTTCATGTATCGATTACTTTTTTACTCTCTTACTTGCGATACTCCACTACTGTACCGCTTTAGCTGCAGGATTACTTCATGTATCGATTACTTTTTTACTCTCTTACTTGCGATACTCCACTACTGTACCGCTTTAGCTGCAGGATTACTTCATGTATCGATTACTTTTTTACTCTCTTACTTGCGATACTCCATTACTGTACCGCTTTAGCTGCAGGATTACTTCATGTATCGATTACTTTTTTACTCTCTTACTTGAAATACTCCATTACTGTACCGCTTTAGCTGCAGGATTACTTCATGTATCGATTACTTTTTTACTCTGTTACTTGAAATACTCCACTACTGTACCGCTTTAGCTGCAGGATTACTTCATGTATCGATTACTTTTTTACTCTGTTACTTGCGATACTCCACTACTGTACCGCTTTAGCTGCAGGATTACTTCATGTAATCAATTACTTACTTACTCAACTATCTGAATTACTCAGTTACTGAACAGCTTTAGTTGCTTGATTACTTTGTTTACTCAATTTCTAAATTACTCAACTACTTTCAATACTCGATTACTTTATTAACTATTTGACTTATTTCCGCACTTATGTTAAGAAAGAGGATGGTTTGTGAAAGAATAAACAAACAGATCTGGTCTTCAGTGGCTTTACTGTGTACAAAACAAATAATTTACTTAATGGGACATACAGTATGTTTGACATACAGACTGCACAATGAACTGTCAGCTGTAGAAACAACCAGCAAACGCCTCTGCACCCAGGTCTTTGTTGATCTTCTCTGGACTTCATCTCCGCTGTGTTTTCTGAAAGAATTAAGGAACAGATCTGGTATTAAGTGGCTTTATTATAAATTTACCATCTCTGTGTCGAAACTGGTTAGAAAAATAGAAAAATGTGCACCATGCGTAACACACTACAGTGAAGTTTCGGTTAGATATTCGACACATTCACTCCAGATCTCCGCATGTGCAATGCCGATTTTCCCATTAAAATATTCATATAAAACACAAGATGTAGTAAAATACAAGATGCCCTTACATTATAGTTTCCTCAAACAATACAACGAGGCACAACACAAACAACGTAAGCAAACCAACTATTAAGAGGAAACACCGCTACAAGTGAGCGGACAAAGCTGCACCCGGTAATACACTTTATCGTTAGCAAAATATACCAATTTTAACGTTACAAAGCAGCCTGAGTAAACAATTAACAACATAAACACAGCGACACAAACAGCGTTACCCTCAGGAGATGGCGCAAGCTACTCAACCGCAGGTGAAGCCATTTTTGACGGCGTTCCTCGGGTGGGGTGGGGGGGTTGTGGAGCGTCGACTTGGGTTCTGTCCAATCACAAACAAGAAGTGATGTGAGTCCCACCCATTCTGTAATCATGATTCTACCCATACGCGTGTTCACCTTGAGTTTGGATGTATTATCTTAATTTTCGGTGGGAAAAGTCTGCACCCATCCGAGACAAAAAGACGGTCAGATAATAGGGCATAAGCACTAAATAAACTGGCAAAAATTACGATTCAGATTCTCCTGATTGTTCAGGAGTGTGTGTGTGAGTTGGATAATTATACCAGATGCTAAAAAGGGTCAAAAGATGTGAATAAACCAGAAGTTCACCGCTAATGTCTGCAAATGAATGCCTTAGCTCGCTGCTAATTACTTCGCTTGCTAGCCTTACCTTCATCCAGCAGCACTCTTGTTGAACAGAAACAGCTCCAAAGCTCGTTTTACCATCCAGACTAATTGACTACTGAAGTTTTACACGGCACTAACAAACCACCCGAACGACTCAAAGTTGAGTTTACTCCATATTTTCACAGTTTGTTGTCTTAGTTTCTCTGTGGCTCTGCTCTGCTTCCGTGGGTCATCCATCAACAAAACGCGGATTGGTCGGTTGCTTGAGCTCCGCCTAGCTCCGCTTGTGATTGGTCGAATCAGCAGTCGTTGACTCAAGTACCTTGTGTCGATTGCTGATTTTTCGGTGGCCTTGGGTACAGTGAAGGGTGTGATTCTCATCCCGCCCGTTGCTGGACCCAGCAGTGACTGCGAGGTTGTACTTTGTCAGCTGGAGTCTGTGGGGATAAGGCAATGAAGTCTTACAAAAATGTGGAGTTGCAACAAACTTTTGTGAAAATGTTTAAAGCAACTACACTAGCAGATGCGCATACAGTATAGTTCATTATGATTAAGTATTTACCATCAATTTTCATTTCAATCAGTTATGTGTAAGGTGCTTGCTGCTCTCTTAAGTTCAGACTGCCATTTATCTGACCCACAGGTTAGATTTTTGTTATAGGATCATTGGATCCTTTTGTCTTTATCTCTGTGGGTGTAATGTAGGATGGTCGTTGGATTCATGTCTGTAGAGTTTCAAGGTGGTTTTAGTTACTTTTTCCTCAGAGGTCTCTTTCTCTCTCTCTGTCTCTCTCCCACCTTACAGGTAATGAGCTACTCTACCGTAATCGTGATGGTGATGTCGTCAAGTTCAATGTTGATACCGATGAAAAGACCATCTTGGTTCATAACAAGAAGTTTGTAAGTCTTTATCATCTCTTCTTTCTCACAATCACAGGACTAAAGAACTGACCGTGGCTGCCCATGAATTTAATTAAAAACTTTTCTTATAGTGTCAGCAAATCAAAGCACCCAAAGCTCTTTTTTATTACAAAGCTTAATCAAATGATCCATTATTACTGAGAAATGTGAACTGCATAGTTAACACTCGGGGCTTGGTTTCGTGGGGAAACGTTGAGATGGAGATGTGGCATCAGCACTGCAGCGGACTGGGTGACGACACACAACATTATGTCTGCCATCAACCCACCAAGCCCTGGTGCAAAGATTAATGCAGCTCCCATTTGCTTCAGGAGCCGAGCAATCCGTCAAACGCAGTCATTTAAGGAGTAGTTTAATGAAAAAAATACCACGCATGGTTAAAGGGCTCATCTTTTTGTCCTTTTTTCTCCCTCTTACATCTGCTTTTGCTTCTCAGGAAATGTACAAAGCCAGCAAGTATGAGGTGTCTCCTGACATGAAACATGTGCTGCTGGCCTACAACGTTGCACCGGTGAGCTTCTCATTTGTTTGCTTGTTTTTTGAATTAGCAAACTGACAGCCAAATATGTCAGCTGCCTCCACTGGGGGGTGGGGGCTGGGGTGATTATGGGCTCGTAGTCAAGTGAAGGGTGGGGAAGAAGGAGGGAGGGAGGCATGGAGGAGAGGAAGGTGAAAGTAATCATGGTGGGGTGTGAAGGCCTGTCGCACACCGCTGCCTGTCAGCAATGGCGGCGGAGGCCAGCACAGCCAAGTGGAACTGTAGCGAGGGAGGCAGAAACACAAACAAACCCCCCTCGGCGCTGTGCGAGCACACAGGGAGGGAGATAAGATCGACACTAGGAACAGGAAGTATTGGCTGGGAATTAGTCATTTCTGTGCAATTCCACATAGAGTGTCCCATAACTACATCAGCGCTGCCAGCACGCTGATGCGCATCAAAGCATTTCAGCTCCTAATATAGGTAGATCACATATATTGAATCATTTTGCTGGCTGGTGTCTGTGTGTTTACCTCACTCTGCCTCACCACTGAATACCTGTAGAGACTTCATACTTATTGTTGGTGTGTGATGGATGCTGGCAGAGATATAACCTTGTGTTATTGCTTGAGAACAATGGAAAATATTACGACACACTAGAGATGTCTAGTGTGATGTGCTGCATGCTTTTGCATTTATTATTCCATCCAAACCTCCATCACCTTGATAGATGACAGTCATTCCCTCCTATACGCTCACTGTAGCAGCACACACTCACAGATGCACATTCACGCGCAGTTCTGATATGGATCACAACTGTTTATAATGAATACAGTGTTTGCATACTGACACACATACAAAGTATCCACCCTAATGCATTCCTGCACTGTTCAGAAACACTGCCCTTGTAGCATGCACAAAATAAAAAATGCTCTAACACACATGTAACACTGTGTATACTGTCTACAAAGCTTGAGAGTGTGGCATTTAAAAGATGTCCAGATCACACACAGCCTGAGCTGATGTTATCCAATGGAATCCACAGCAGCTTCCACTTGTAAACAGCCAAATATGCTGCCTTAGAGAGCAATTAAAGAGTAACTAAGTCTGTTTCACACCCAACAGTTATATTACACTGTACTGACACACCCTAGAGAACACTTGCTGCAAGGTGAGACATGTTATGGATCTGTACACCAGTATGGACCAAAAAACTAAACAAATATGGTCTGATTTTATGAATTTTGCTTTACTTCTACCCTCTTCCAGGTGTACGAGTATTCCTACACAGCCTTCTACATCATCTGCAGTTTGGAGACTCCGTAAGTAGGCGGCTGGGCTGCTCTGTTCCATTTACACTTATTACCTCATCCTGTAATATCTCACCTGACCTGACTGCCCATGATTCTGCGAGAGACTTATGCCCACCTGTTCTCACACCCACCTTCCACAATGCACTGACAACAAGCTCAGACTCCCCACCATTGTTGGTGAAATCAAATGACTATCAAGTAATCTATGACCTCTAAGGGCAGCTAGGATTGACACATCTCCAGATCTTACATCTTCAGGCATGTCTGTCTATAAACAAGAGGTTTTCAGACACATATTCACAATTAGATGCAAAGCTAGCCGATTAAAGATGTGCTACAATGCACTGGAAAATGCTAATGATACTGTAATGTCATTTGACTTGAGAGGCTTTTTGCAATGTCAGTCCTGTCCTTCAGTGCTGAATAGTTAAAAAGCCTAGAGAAGAGAACAGCCATTAGTGAAGCTTGACAGGTTGGCACTCTTAGTTGCAATTTACCTTCATGCTCTTTCATTGGTGTAGCACTTTTCCTAACAAAGTTACAAAGTGCTTTGCGGAGAGAGGATAAAAGCAAACAATGAAGGCAAATGCAAATAAAAACACCAAACACAGGAGATTAAAAAGTTAAAAGAATATGAGAAGATATAATTGCAAGGATGGAAAGATAAACCAAAAGAAAAATATTAAGTATGCATGGAAGCTTTCCTATAAAAGAAATTTGAAAGAGGGGATATGAAAGACTTTACAGATGTAGCCTATTTTCACTTTACATAAGAGACTTTAAGACGTGACAATATATCCTCACTCCTGACAAACCATATCCTTTTAATTCAGAAAAGCATAACACTGATTCTCCAAATAGTATCTTTACAAATCCAGAAAGATTAACGTTTGGTGAAGTAACCCCTGAATAATTGGTGTTGATCAATAGTCCAGACATACTCTATGATCATTTTTTGCTTTAAGTAGACATATTACACTTATTTCCCTTTTAAATTAGTGTCACACTAGGTCACAGTATGACAGTACTATCAGCAGCTCTCCTATTTAAAACTATTTGCGTGCTGCCACCCAGTGGTCATATGCCAAAAAACCTCCTCAGCTGATGACCTCATTCATCCTCAGCTCCAGACAAAGACATAGAGGCAGTGGCACCTCTAATTCTGCAGCCTGCACTGCGCAGCACTTTTCCCAATAAGGAGAGGTGACACTGTTACAGAGCGTTGGTATTTATGGATACACTTAAACCTTTGTTCTCAGATGTGCTACACTTGTTCTGCTGCTGCTGCTGCAGTGCAGACAGTCATTGTGTGTATGTGTCTGCTATCTGACAGCATTATTTCCCTCTGTGCACCCCAGGGAGACGTGGAACCTGAACCCTCCAGAGGTGCGAAACGCTCAGCTGCAGTACGCAGGCTGGGGACCTCAGGGTCAACAACTGGTAAGAACTACAATTCCCATGAATCTACTCTTTCCACAAAATAAATAATTGTCTGTTGCAAAGCATTGGAAACAAAACAAAAAAATCCCTCACATTTCCTCATATTACACACAGAGAAACCAAATGAAAACATAAAAGATTAAAAAAAGAGAGTCAAAGTGGAAGAGGTAGAACTAGCAAAATGCCAGTATTCCCATGTCCTTCACTGTCTGTTAATAATGTTAGTAGTTGATGGAATCAATAATTTTTGAAGGTGTTTGTCTTTGGCAGGGGAATTTAATATTGGCCACCCGATGGGAGTATTTTCAGTGAATGATGAATGGAGATTGAAGAATCCTGAACATTATGAGTGACTAATTTAAAATACAACTAGTAATTTGATCCAACATTAATATAAAAATGTTGATGTTGTAATGTTACTTGGTGTTTCCAGTTATGTGCAGATGTTAATGTTAGTCTTTATACAGATGCCAAACCCACTGAAGGTTGTAGCCAATGAAGGTGGGTCCTTTAGAGGACTACAAGGCTGAACCTACTCCCCCTCCCTGAGTGAGACAGTCGAGCACTAACAGAGAACAAAGCTATTGGTGCATTCAAGTGCTATTCATCAAATCACAAAGTCAGATATTTCAGAAAATAAATGAGTAAATATAAGTGGTAAAAAAAAGGGACAAGTTCTATCATACCCAAGGTTACAGTCAAACACAAAAACAGCAGAGTTTGCCTGATTTGCATTATTTACCTCCTCCAGTGGCTTTTTCATGTGATAGATTTACCAGTGATTGATGACCCCCTGAACACAACCTGATAAATGCGACATGGTCACGTTACATTTCCTGACTTTACGAGCTGACCAGGATCACCTGAATGCTCCATTACTTTTACCAATTGGCTAGTGCACAATGGATTATGGGGTTATGGGAGGTGTTGCAAAGGACACATTAACTTTTGTCCTCCAAATTCCAGCAGAGTAAAGCTTTTCGGCCACATTTGGAGAAGTCTTGAGGCCTTATTAGTCTGTTGTGATGAACTCAATGTAGAGGATCGCAATATCCAGACCCTTTCAGAAACATTTCATTCCAGTCATTGGGTATGGAATAAGTTTGAGTCCTTAAAACAATACATGTAAACTCTTTTGTTCCTCAGGGTGTAAATCATCATCCTAATGATTCAAAGATTTCCCAGTAAACAAATTTCAAATTAAACACTGTTGAATCCCAAGAAGCAATGGTCCTTTGCATCTCTTCCAAGATGAGTCATCCTCCGCCTCCATCATCACACAGTCGAACTTGTCAGAGGATTAATGAGCTTCAGTCTGTTGGTTTGCAGGGCAGACAGACTGTAAGTGATTACATCCTGCAGCACAATGCTATTAATTACCTGTTATCTCGTCAGTGGATTAATTAACACAGACGCTAGATTGATATAGCCTCAAGTTTCCCACCATTAGTCATGAAATGGTTTTACTTGGAGCAGGCAAGTTATGTTAGCGTGAAACTGAGCAGCAGCTGGTTTCCCTGAAGGTTCACATGTCCTCTGTCAAAGAGGTGGAGGTTGAAGTGAAAGATGTCCATCAGGTAAAGCAAGCTAACGCAGTCTGCAAACCGAGGCATGCTTTGTCCTATTTAGACATCTAATATACATAAATCAGTCCACCTGTTACCCTCTTTCCAAATCCCTTATGCACTTGGTTAAATCTTCTAAAGCAGATACATGCCCATTTACACTCACAAACACAGCTGTCCAGAAACATTAAGCCATTTGTTAGACATGCAAATGGCATCATATTTTCTTGGAGGCATATGTCAGCCCAAAGATGTTTCTTCTTCTTTTCTTTTTCTTTTTTTTGTTGTTGAAGAGTTAATCCCTCAGTGAATAGAAGAGTTTCTTTTCTTCCTACTCCCCGTAGGCGGCTAGTCTTCAACACGGGGCTGACACACATTCACACATTCAAAGTTTGGACGCTCGGCCCCAGGAGGCCTAACCCTTGAATTACATTAGAGAGACTTTGTGCGTGAGAGACAGGCAAAAGAGAGAGAGAGAGAGAGAGAGAGAGCGAGAGAGACAAACTGTAACACTAACTGTGTCCAAATCACTTAGGAGTACAGTGTGTACTCCTCGGTTCAAAACTCTGTGAATTTTTCTCTGTAGAATCATTTGAGGATTAAGTTGGCCAATTAGTGAGCAAATTAGCAGTTACTTCAGCAATTAAGTTTTGTCATCCTGAAATGTAGTCCCTAGTGTGAGAAAGGATCACACTCTGGAGCATACACTTCCCATAATGCATCATTCTTTAGACCTTTCCAACCTGACCTATATCTTATAATTTTTCAGACTCACAATTGCACATTTGTAACACAGAGTTTCCATCAAACAAGACTCTACAGTCATACCAGCAGCTCTACAAGTCTCTACTTAGGCTTAAGATAAATACTGTAGTATTATTTTAAAACAAAGTACAGCAAAGTACAGTTTTTATAGTATTGTTGTTTCCAGTGCTACACCAAGTTACCTGCATTTAGAATTGTTTTCTCAGATGTGACAAAGCTTTCCACCAGAATCACAGAAGAGTGTGTTGTCATAGGTTGTCACATACAAGTCCTCAAGACTGACATATAAAACTAGTGGGGCCACTTGAAAATACATGGGAATAACCTTGTATTTTGGAATGAAGGAGGAGGAATAGAACCGCACATTTTAGGCTTGCTTTCTCTAGTTTGCTGGTGCAGTCTCAGTTGCAATGGTGCTGGTTTTACCAACTGACACAAACCAAGTAGCGAAGTCTCCAGAGTTTGTATAATCTGCTCCAAATGTTCTTGTTGAGGATAAATGTGGATCTCAGATCACTGGCAGAGTTCTACCTTCCTTCAGAGAATGGGGCCAGGTCTTCTCTCTGTGTTTTGGCCTAAATTAGCTTCTATACAGAGACTTCATCTGCACCAAAGTGACACCAAACCACATGGGCCCACAGCCTGCGTCACCTCAAGAGAAACTAATTGTGACAGATTCAGTGTTACCTTTAAAGGGATGCAAGGCCAGTTTTTCACTGTGCCTTCTAAATGCCACATTCCTATGATACTGTATAATAAAAGATTTCAAAACACTACATTACTTTAACATCATATAGTATATTAGTAGTTTATTTGTAGTGTTGACCCTGTTCACACTTTAAAATGAAGTAACAAATCAACATGCAGCAGTCATAGACAGCTACATTATTGGATTTCCTGCTGTACATCAGCCCTTCATTTAAACTTCTCGAGTGAATAGTTTTTTTGAGAATCGTTCACAAACTGATACCATGCTTCCAGCTCGAGGCCAAAAGATTCCATAATCCTTGAGATACTGAGCAAGCCCTTTTCTGTAATAGCCTGAGATTGATTTCAGCATGGCATTAAGGCTGTAACGTTTTAAAATTCCAGCCCGAAGAGCCGCCCCGCCTTACCACGCTCACCGTGGGTGCTGATGATCTATTATTCTCTGTAATGAAAGAGTTGACCTTCAGTTATCTTGAAAGCCTTGCAGGCCTGTGGAAAAGAGCGTCAAAGTCAAAATCTGGTCCCAAGGTTTGCCGACTTATCAGAAATTGAAAAGACTTCTTTTGTTAAAAACTTTGGTTTCCCTTTAATCAAAAGGTGCTGTTACAAATGTGTGCACTGATTTCCTGTGGGTGACAGGTGAAAAAGAACCATACTAATGTGTGTTTTGACCCCAAGGCTGATCTTGCCTGTGATATGACTTATGCCTCACTCAGGTCTCCCTCCTGGGATATAAAATGTCAGTATGAATACCAGACTGTCTTTACGTTTTATCTTGTTCATTCTGATAGTAATAATAATAACAATCATAACAACAACAACAACAACAATAATAATAATAATAATAATAATAACAATAATGATGTAGCATCTTATTCATTGGAGGGAAATTCCCTGTAGGAAGACTGACAGGGTCAGCCACAGATCAATGGATTCAGTGTCTTGTCTAAAGATAGTTTATCTCATACCTGGCAAATCGCAATCTGGATTAAAGAGTACCTACTCTCTTTCTGGCTCTTGTAGATCTTCATTTTTGAGAACAACATCTACTATCGCTCTACAGTGGAGAGCCGCTCCATTCGTCTGGTGTCCACTGGCAAGGAGGGTGTCATCTTCAACGGGCTCAGTGATTGGCTCTATGAAGGTAAGACAGAAAAAAAGGCTTTTCAGTTAAAGTGATTAAATGGCAGTTCAATGAAATCACAAACAACCTCACTTGTCTCACTTACCAGCAGTGACATCAAGCCGTGCACATAGCTTTGGTTTTATGTGCTGAGGTTTAGAGATGTCCGCCCCTGGCAACACTGGATGTGAATGGACTTTCTACGGCTCAAAGCACTGGAAGAAAAAGAATATAGCAGTGTGTCTTTGCAGAAACAGTTCACTCTGGATAATCCACTAACAGCAGTTCACATCAAATGCACAAGAGCACAAAGCTGCTAACTAGGATGCTTCAGACTACATCTGAATGCAAATACTATTAATTTTCTGACCTTGTATCCTCACTCTCTCTTATATTTTCTACCATCCTTGAAATTTTTTCCCTCACGTCTCTAGTATCAGAGAGCAGAGTCATATAACACATAACACTCCACCACACTCCTCGTGGATAAAATTGTAGCTGCTGTAACTTCTACCTCCTATAAATACCAGAGTCCCACTGAATGCATGATTGCAGGTCAGTGTGTTTGGGTTCAAAGTTCAATATAATTGAACTTGGACTTGTATAACATTTGCTGCCACGGTTCACTGTCCAAGAGAGTGCAGCTAAACCTCACTGTAAACTGTTTTCATTGTGGTTGTTTCTTTTACAGAAAGTAGCTTCAGCTGGTTCCTGATTAACTGGAACATTGTTTCTAGAAAGTGGTTTTGCTTTTGTATTCAAACTGAAATTAAATATCAGTGATGAGAGGTCAAACCTCATATTTCAGTTCTTCTGAACTCACTGCATACATTTGCATATGTTTGTAACTCAAAATCTTGGAAAATAAAACTGAAATTCTGTCTGTGTGGCAACATTCTTCCACGCATTAATCATGTGAAAATTGTCATGACTGAACCTTCTCAGAAAACACCAAAATGATGGTGACGAATACAGAGAAGGTCTCCACCCTCTATGCCATCACTATAATCTGAATACTCTGAAGGAACACATGTATCAGAGACTAATGACATGAGACAAACAGACTCCCCAGTGTCTGCAGCCACATTAGCATTGTTAGCGTGTAGCAATTGATTTCCTGCAGGTAAATTAAAAATGGAAAGTCTGTCAATTTGTCTCTGCTTTACACAGCCTCCGAAAATGAATGAATGTTCTACATCGGTTGATTTGCATTAATTCAGCGGTGGCGCGTGTTGTATACACTCTGATACAGATGTCATGGTGCTCTCCAAGCGTCAGCGCCACCGATCAAAGCTCACCTGTGTGCCTCACAGTAAAAAAACAGGGACGGGTACTGTGTTAGCATTCAACTAATGAATTTATATCCGCTGTGCTGGGTGCACTCTCTGCTCCAGTGGAACAGTGTTTTAATAACAGAGTGAGAGGGAGATGGGGAGTAGCAAACTCATAGATAAAGAGATGGGAGAAATAGAGAGAGCCTATGATATAGAACAAGCTGTTAATCCTTGAATAATACTATAAAACAATACATATCTGTTTGATAATGTGAACTGCTGCCACCTGGGAGGCCTCCCAGGATTTAGATGCTGTGACACAGAGGTTATCTGAGGTCACCAGTGCACCAGGACAGGAGCTATGTGACTGCTTCCTCTGCAGGACTTTTATTTAATGTTGTCAGACCCAGGGCTCCTCTTATCTCTGCATTAGTCAGGCTGACATTTGAAACCCCGTCCATCCTTCAAGAGTAATATCCATTCTCAGCCATTTAAACATTAATCAGTGTGATATTGCAGTGTCTGACCCCCTGACTCATATTTATGCACTGCTGAAGGCCTGGTAATTTACACTCATCATTTATTGACTAGATAAATCTTTCACTGAGAGATAAAACATAGAATCACCTTCAAAATGTTGAGATAAAAATGAATCATAGAACAACTGAATTGCAATGTGTTTATTCCTGCCTGTAAGCTGCATTAAGTAGGATGTTGAAATAGTTCTAGTCCTCCTTTATTGTGATAAGAGAAAATGTTATTTTATTTTCTTGAGACAATTTACAGTACAGTGCTTGGTGATAATATTCACTGTATTTGAAAACCTGTTATTATGTAATGTATATAATCTGTAAAAGGCTTAAACTAATTATTAGTAATACTGGTTGTTCTGGTTTTCTATAGTAGTTGCTAGTGAACTAAGTATATTTATAGTATATCTAAAACTAATGCAGTCCTATGGTGAAAACATTTTTTTTCTCCCATTGTGATGTGAAAGAACTTGACTGACCTGCACAGAGCCCTGATCCTCGACCCCATCCAACACCTTTGGGATGAACTGGAACACCGACTGTGAGCCAGGCCTTACTGTCCAGCGTCAGTGTTGGACCTCACTAATGGTCTTGTGGCTGAATGGGAGCTAATCCCTGAGGCCAGGTTCCAAAATCAAAAAAAGAGTTGAGGGTGTTATGCAGTAGCAGCAAGTGGTAATGACCATGATTTTGGAATGAGAACATTTGTGTTTAATATTTGAGTGTCCACGTACTTTTGCTGAAATGCTTTTCAATCAGCTGCTGATGATGTCTTGATTTATTTTATAACAGGTTGTATTTTTTCTTTCATTTTGGTAATACAGTAAAAGTCCTTTTCATTTCTATGAATGATAAATCCTTTTAGAAAAAATGGACCTGTAAGCCTGTAAATAGATTTAGTGTTGGTCCACGGTGATGGGAGGATCTGCAGAGGAGAATAGAAGCTGCGCCAGGTTGTGTAATATTTACATTCATCAGTGAGACTGCAAAGCACAAGATTATATATGCTAATGACTCAGACTCTGCTCTGGCCAAGGTCAAGCTGAGGCTCAGACTGCTGCTGAGGAGAAATGAGGTCTTAAGCTCTGCCTGTCGCTGTGCTGCAGATTTGATGCTGAGGGGTGAAAGGTTGGCAAATAATCTCCCAGGCTTGAATATCCTTTGGCTTGCATTGCTGCCTTAATCCGTGAATGTGTGTGTGTTTGTTTGTAGTGTGCATGCAGGAAAGACAGAAAGAGACGAGAGAAAATAAAAAAATTAAAATCTAAATTAAAAAAGAGGAGACACAGCCCAGAGCCCCGCTGGCTGTGTGTAATAGTCCAAAACGCCTCAGGAGAGTCTCAAGTGTTCTGTCGTCTGTCGTCTGTCTGATTATTGAGGCTGTACTGATACTGACACATCCTGCAGTGTGACGCAGCCCAAGGAAACAGCTGTTTATTGGGCTCTGGTGCGCCGAGATAAAAGCTCAGCGTTGCTTTGATTTGACTCATGTTTGCCCCATAGATGTTTGGCTAGATGACTGTTTGCATCGAGAGGCTTGTTCGTAGGGTTGTTTCTGTTTATCGCTCTGTTTGTGTCAGAGCCTGCGGGACACAGAGTAACCACATAATCAACACATGTGCACTGGAAAAGGATAGATTAATAAAAGGGAATAAAAATGTTGGTTTTATTTTGGTGTGAGTACGAGCTGAAACTGTTATGAGAAGTTTTGTTGAACTTTTTTACTGCTTCTGAGTTGGACTGCTGGTCAGTGTGTGTCAGTCAGTCGTCAGGTATCTGTTTCTGTGATGCTGTCATTCAAGGTTACTGATTTGGAATTACTAGTAAAAAAACCATCTTATTTTACAATTTTAGGACTAATTTAACAAAACTGACAGTTTAATTAACATTATATATAGCATCATTAGGGCTTCTACTGTTGATTTCCCTGAAAAACCATGGAGCCACTTGTATGAAGGAGATATAAGATTGATTTGTTTGCATCCCATTAAAGAAAGAATAAAGAATGTCGCCTGCAAAATCACATTATAGTACAGAATATGCTTTGTTTGACAAGTGATTTCTGGGAAGTGTAGTGTTAAAGGGCTACTCTAGTAATCTAATAGTGCACTTCCATAAAGTTGGGGGTGTTAACATAAAACAGATTAAAAACAAGAGTGGTCAAAACTGAAGTAACAAAAGGCAGGTATCCTGACTTTTACTTTCTAGTTTGGGTGAAGCTGTAAAAATACCAGATCCCATAGTTTCCATAATGTGTTTCAGTGATGTAAGTTTAGCTATCACTACATAGCCAACATTAGCATCAACAGCTCCTTATTCACCAGCCTAGAAGAAAAGATGCGAGTTGAGCATCAAACTTAATTTCTTTACTCACCAAGAGCTGTCTCCAGCAGTGAAAAGCAATGGCCTCTACTTCTATCACTTCTTTACTTCTTTTCTTCCTCTTAGCATGCTAACCACATAGCCCCAGCCCGGCTCTCCCATCTTGTCACTTTCTATACAAAGCAAAAGGAGACATTTTTTTAGAAGACAAAATGAATGAATAAACTAAAGTTCATCTCTAAAATTACTGGAGTGCCCCTTTAATTTACAACTGCTTGGTAAAAGAGATGGAGACTGATGGAGACTTTAGAGAAAATGTGTCTGCTGTTCTTACTGAACCACAAAGTGTAGATGAGGCTTTGTAGATGCTTAGTAAAATCTCACCTCACTCCGTCATGTGCTTTTCTGTTCTTGCTCAGTTATTACTTGCAATGTCACCTCAGTCAGCACAGTGGTAACTATACTGTATTTATAGTAACAGTTTTTTTAGCATGTTGGGTGGAAAGCTGGTATGTCATGTCATCTAACCAACCTGCTTGTCACTGAGCGAGGAGGAGGGTGTGTCTCTGCTGTCAAATTTAAAAGATAATGGGATTTGGCCATGCTATGGATATTTATTCATATTTGATACATCTTGATGTGCTCCTTGTGTAATTGGCTGGATAGATGTTTATGCTTCTTCTGACTGGTGAGGTGGACCACAGGCTGTAAATATCCAGAATACAAGTGACATGAGCAAAAACCCAGAAGGTTTGGCCTAAGACCTGTATTCGATACTAACAATTAGAACAAAAGCTGCCTTTCTTTCTCTTTCTCTCTTCTATGCTGCTGCTCTACTTTCTGGTTTCAGCATGTGACACTGCTGCCCTCTGTTGGAAACATGTGCCCATTTTTACTAGAGAAATGGTCAACTTGATCACTTACAGATCAATACAGATTCCAAGTGCTACAGTACCGACACATGACTAATACCCACAATAAGCATATTTTTGCATTCCTACTAACAGCAAAAAATCAACTAAAAGCCTCCTGGGAAGTTTGATATTCTCTTCTTTTTCTCATTAGTTCAGTCTGCCTGAATCTGTCACCTTGCACTCATTATTTCCCACCGGCCACTTGACTCACCGTATCTCATGCATTAATAATATCCTGTACTCAGTGAATAATGTAGTCTGCACAGCGGGATGGAGAACATGGAGAGAGCAGATGAGCCTCTGACAGCTCACCTTGGTAATGATCACAATGAGGCAGCTGGAAAAAGAAAGAGACACGATCTCATTACTTAAGAGAAAGAAAATGAGAGTTCGCTCATCAAAAGTGGTTCACTTACACTCCCCCTCTCTCACTATTACTTTCTCTCTCTTTTGTCCCTTCACTTACTTTTGTTACCACGCACGTATCAGGACGCTTCTAGAAACTTAACTACTTTCTCCTTGACTAGCCAAGGTGACTGGGCGTCCCCAGCCGAGCGGATCCGACAGCCCGGCCTGTTCCACTCCAAATGGAAAGCTTTTTAGGCTGACGCTGTTGGAGTTAGCAGGCAGCGGCGGAGCTGGCCATGCAGGAAATCCTTTTTATTTTTATTTTTTTTCATCATCACTAATCCTGTGCTGCACTGCTCTGTTCATCATGAGACAGTGAGATCCAATCACTCCCTGCTGAGCTCTGCCAGCAGGGTGCAGGTGGACACACCAGGCAGGCCACGAGAACAGACTAACCACACTAAATGCCACCAGTGGCCCTATTTCTTCTCATGTCACTAATATAGAGATGTCTGGGGTAATAATTAGCTCAACAGTGTCCAGCAGTGGAAAGAAACTACAGACACAGCTACTTTTTTGCAGAATTGCATTATAAAACAAATGAACATAAGCATCTGTACTGCAGGCAATTGTCAAATGATGCTGCATATCAAGTAACTCCACCAAGTGTGCACAGTTAATGAAAATGCTAATTGGTAGTTGATGTCTGTTAATTCCCCAAAGCCAGCACCCAGTCCCACAGATAAACAGCATTAATGAAATTTTAATTGCAAAAGTCGATATAAATGTAGCTGGTGGCAGGCTCTAACAATAAGTCGGACTGTTTCGATGCTGTCTGCATCGTCACCACAGACTTAATAATGAAGTAGAATTGTCAGGGCCATGCTTTATGTTGTCAAAAAGTTCCCTCAGCGAGCTGTTATTTGCATAATTTCTTAATGAGTCACTGTATGTTGACAGAGGTGTGTGTGTGTGTCTGTGTGAGTCTGTGTAGCAGCAGAGATGAAGGACCTAGCCTGCTTTTGTCCCCAACTTTCTCTTTGAACAGGAGTGTGTGTGATTGCTAAGTAATTTAATCCACACACAGAGAATCTCAAGAGAACCCACTAGGTCAAGTCTGACATGAGTTGAAGTGAGTTTCTTGCTGCAAATGGTACACACACACACACACACACACACACACACACACACACAGTTAACAACAACCCAAAAAACTAAAGTTATCTGGTAAAGTGCACTGTGCAGTCGTACCTGGTGAGAAATTGCTGTTTGGTTCATTTCTAGGAAATGCAGTTGAGGTCTATTTTGGTCGACAGGCTGTACTGAGATTAAAAGCTGTTGTGATTTATGACCTCAGCATTTGCTACTCTGTGTGTGTGTTTGTGTGTAGGCTTAAGAGATAGATACAGAGTGAGAGAGTCCACATATAGCAAACAGGTCAGCCAAGAGTTTGTGTGTAGTTAGAGTGTATTGCTGATAGGGGCAGAGAGGATAACTTTTTATTTTTTTGCCACCTTGACCTGATTTTTTTTGATGAAATGGATTATTGTGACGAACAGGTACTGGGTACTGTGGGGTTTGGCATTTTGTATTGTTCAGGCTACGTTATACCATCAAAAACCTTGGTTTTAGTGGCTAATAGGAGACAGCATTCATGAATTAAGAGTTGAATGAGCCTCTGTGAACAAAGAGCAATGTGATACAAAGAGTTCTACTAATGACACAGCACTTTATACATTTAAAAGACATTTTCCCAGAGCAACTGTTAATTTCTAACTCTGACAAGCAACAACAGTGTCATTCTGTTGGCCTGCAGCCGTGTAATTAACTCCTGTCTCTGCTGTGTGAGTTTTTAATTCACTGTCATTATGACTCATGGTCATTTTATTCTGTCTATTTCAGAGGAGATATTCCAGTCCCATGTTGCTCATTGGTGGTCTCCAGATGGTGCGAGATTGGCATATGCCACGATCAACGACACCCTGGTGCCCAGGATGGAGCTGCCCATGTTCACAGGCACACCTTACCCAATGGGGAAAGAGTACCACTACCCTAAGGTGTACATTTTACCCCTTGACATGACTGTACTGATACTTTAGGATAAGTATTTTGAAAGGCATTTTTGTTATAAATGCATAGTATCTTCATAGTTCACTAAGCAGTTTTCTCACCTCTTTCTCGCCCTGTTCAGGCTGGTGAGGAGAACCCAGTCATCACTCTGTATGTCGTGAACCTTAACGGCCCTCTTCACACCATAGAGATGAGAAGACCTGATGATCCCAGGATAGGGTGAGATATGCTTAATGCCAACCAATCAGTCGCTCTACTCACATTTGACCACTCCCGCACATACAGCATTAACTTACATATTTTGTTCACATTTCAGGTATTCTGTAAGTTTACATATATCTCATAATGTCATACTGTTTTCATTTTCTTTAGAACACTATGTTCTGCCCCTGTCATCATGTATATCCTGCATAGATTCTGTAAATTTCTCCAGTTATACATTTTACTTAATGTGGTCCCGTGTTTAGTTCCATTAAGTTTAATGTCCCCATTTGCTCTGGTTGTATTTATACCTAATTTTTTATTCCTCCTTCGCTGTGGCTCATTATACTGTACGCTACTCTAATATCTCAATTTCTCTGCTAGAGATCATAAATGTTTCATCCCTTTTTAAAATTCTATCATAATCTGCAATTAGCAAATGGAAACATTTTAGCACTTTTTTCAGTCATCGCCTTATTTTCTAATATTTTCGTCTCAGTGACTGGTCATTTACCCACTAAGACTGCTGATTCACAGACAGTGAAATGTAAACGAAGTTAATCATTATTTAAACATGTCTCTGTTAGTGAATACTATGTGACCATGGTGAAATGGGCCACCACTACCAAGCTGGCCATCAACTGGCTGAACAGAGCCCAGAACATCTCTATACTCACACTGTGTGAGGCCACAACAGGAGTCTGCACTAAGGTATGCCTAACTGCAGTGTGTATGTTACATGTGCTGCATGTATTAGAGGCTGTTTACACGTCAACTTAAACCTGTCACTGTTTTTCTGTTTGTTTGTTTTTCAGAAACATGAGGATGAAAGTGAAGGATGGCTTCATAGACAGGTGAGAATGTCACAAATGTAAATTATTGTTGAAGTTGTTGATTGTGGTTATTAAGTCAAAGACATAATGGGGGAACTACTGCACTTAACAGTCCATTTGTATAGTTTTAAGAGGTGTTAAAGTGTTGTCACCTTCTGTGTCTTCAGAATGAGAGGCCTCTGTTTTCCAGAGATGGGCTTAAGCTGTTCTTCACTCGAGCCATTCCCCAAGGAGGCAGGGGCAAGTTCTTCCACATCTCCATGTCCATCTCCCAAGTAAGAGAATATATCTGTGTAGAGTATGATTTAGAATTACCAAACATGGGTAACACTAAGTAGACGTGGTTGCTAATTTTATGATAAAATAATCTTTATGGTAGCTGGTGAGTTTTGGATACAGGATATTTAATGTACCTATCAGCTACAGATTTGTGTCATCTTCTTCATCTTCAAAACTTGGAAAAACCAACTTATTGACGTGCATTAGCCTCTGTTAATTGATCATTTAAAGCTATAGAATCTGCACATTTTTATTATCTTAATATGCACTTGACATTACTTACCAAAGTTCTGCATTCCCCATTCTTCTCTTTTTCTGTTTACTCCACATCCCAAAGCCCAACACCAGTACAGACACGCTGCAGTCCATCACCTCTGGAGACTGGGATGTCACACAGGTCCTGGCCTACAATGAGGACAGCCAGCTGATGTGAGCACCCACAAACCAACAGCAACAGACCAACTAAACTAACACCACCCCACTCACAGCAACAAATAACACTAGATCACAATTTTACAGTAGTTTCTTGTGGTTACACATTATTTGCTAACAAACACAAGTCACATGGATGCAACACGTTTATTGAATATTTATGAAGTCTTGTAAAGCTGTCATTCTGTTGACCTGCAGTGAATTTAAAAATAAACCAGTTCCTACTCTCTATAACCTTCACGTTAAACATGTCATCTTATAACGAAGAACCATGAGATGACACATGATGAGGTAACCAAATATTTTAGCATGTGGTACACTCAATGATGAAAAAGAACAAAAAACATCTTTCAAACTTGTGTATGGTTTGGTCTCTTCAAAATATAAAGTTTGACAAAATATCAATTAGCTTTGTAATAAGTGGAGATGTAATAAGAAAACGTAAATATTCTGAAAAGAATGTACCTGTTTACCTCACTTGGACCAGGTTTTTGTTCAAATCTCTGAGAGACTGTAGGATTGAATGTTTCAGCACCATGGACAGAGACAGAGACAGACCCCACATTTAAATGCAGTTTCTCTCTGTCTCTCTCCATGGTGCTGAAACATTCAAATGCTGGGTTCCAGAGCACAGTGAAGGCAATTGATTGTTGCCATCCAACAGGAAAATGACTCTGTTTATTGCCAAGCTGTGTATTGATTATGATCTATGACTAGTTTATAGCATTGATGCTACATTTTGAGAAGGCAACTATACTTATTGCCTATTGTGCTGAGCCTTTTCCTCTATCAGCTCATATGTTTTCACACAACAAACTGCTCTAAATGTGCTGGGTGTAAAAGCACCCTCTATCTCTGTTGCACCCATGTGTGTGGCTGAGTGTGACTCATCCCCATCACTCTCAGATAATTTCACACCCACACTCTGGGCCACAAGGCAACTGTGACTCTGACTAACATGATCTCACATGTACTGTGCACACCTGCATTCACACACACAAACATATATAGAAACACAGCTACTCTTTTGTTCCCAGTGTTAACTTAAAGCTTGAGCGCTCCCACCCAAAAAAACCTCTTCCCCAAGGGGGTAAGATTTGGCCTACTTCTGTTCTAAAATGATTCATCCCCCTCTTTTCCCTCCATCATTCATTTATGACGCATCTATTCTAGTGTGTATATGGGGCAGTGTTTGTATGTGCCAGGTGCTTTTCTTCCACCTTCTCAAACTGAGTGAACACAACACACCAATAAAACAAAAAACTCCAGTGTGATTTGTTGTGTGTAACTATGAATTACTGATTATTAATTATGTTATAGATAAACTCAGATCTGCTGCATGACATTTGCTTTTCTTTTTGAATTAACATAGATACTTCTTGAGCACTGAGGATGGTCCAAAGCGAAGGCATCTGTACAGGTAATGGCTGCTCTTATGGCATCAGTACCAGTTGTTGGTTTTAAAGTGATGTGGGTTTACAATTTGCTCATTTGGACCTTATTTGTTTCCATAGTGCGGACACATTTGGTTCATTCAACCGCCGCTGCCTGTCCTGTGCCTTGTCCGACAGCTGTGGCTACATCAGCGGCTCCTTCAGCCTCAACATGAGCTATTTCCTGCTCAACTGCCAAGGTAGCTAACACTGCATATTTGACTCATGCCCCCATCCTCTCTTTCTTCAACTCTCTATTAAACTTATCCACTTTAGGAAGGCAAAGTGGGCTCTATTCTACCAGCACAACGCAAGTTCTAGTGAGGGCGTATCCAAGCACACTTACTACTTTTATACTGACACAGTGTACTTTGTGCACAACGTTCAACTTGAGTGGAACGAGGGGTGAGGTGATTAATCATTATCCTTTCAGCCACTCACATTACTCATCTGTTACTTTTGTAAAAGCCTTAAGGACAATGACTCACCCAGTCCTCTTGTTGCATTTGCTTTCTTAAAGTAGGAAAATAATACCAAGTTACATCTTAATTTGACATGCACAGAGGTTTCTGGGATTATTTTACAGCACAGACTTTAGTCAGAGTAAAAGCCAGAGGCCCATATCAGCAGCTAGTGTCAGCAACAAAATGTACATAAATGATCAAAAGTAAGCAGTAATTATACAGACAGACAGACAGACAGACAGTGTTATATCATTAAATTACTGGATGATTATTATTGATGCATGTAAGCAGTAGTTTAGAGTTTTAGTTAATCTGGGTGGAGCTAATTTAGTCTATAACAATACAACAGATTGTAAAAAATATTAAATCTGAACAGGAATATGAGGAAATGTAATACTGCAAAATAAAATGGTAAGAAGTAAAAGAAAAGTTGTGCTTAAGTACATCACGTAAATGTACATAGTTACTTAATTACTATTCAGTGTTATTCTCTTCTTGCTGCATTTTCATGTCAAGTCTTGTCAAGTCATGTCACTGCTGGTGGAACAGTCTCAAAAGTGGCACTGTGCTAAAAACAGACCCAGTCCTTGGATGTCTTTTCTTTCACCAACAAAAAAGGAACTCGCATTTTATTTCACTTCTCCTTCCACCTTTGATCCACATGCACTGTGCTGGGCATGACAATACCAAAAGAACAGGCAAAGCGCTTCTCAAGTTCAGAAAAATATCAAAATGTCACAGCACTGTCTTAACGCTGCCACAAAAAAGAACCCATGGTGTCAAAAGATTCATGTTTCTATGATTTTAGTCTGACTTGAAGCATCGCTGCTTCAATATTTAATCACTTATCCAACACTTTTGTGTCAATCACCTCTGAATCTTACTAAGTGATCGTCACTGAACTCAGATCAAACAGCGAACGACCATAGTACCTTCAAAAACCCTCTCTGCTGACCCCAGAAATCAATGACAGTCAATACTCCAGCACCTCATACATTTGTAATCCAGCTCTTCCTACAGCCGGCCTGCAAGAATTTATGTGATGAGGTTATGATATCATTACCATAAGGAGAAAGAGTGGAAGGAGGAAAAAGGAGGGAGTGAACGAGTGGCTGGTGTACTTTCCACCAGACGCAGTCACAGTGCTCCTGCACAGTGTTCCCAATTTGCTAAGTGCATCAATCACTTCATTTGCTGTCCCCCCTCCCTCCTCTTTGAGGTTTTAGGGCTTAGCTAGAGGGACTTTGCCTCTCTTTGTGGCCTAGATATGGACAAGCTATTTCAGCTATTGCATTACATAAATCAAATAAGCAAAGAATTGCCTCTTTGCCTGTCGGACAAAACATCTGGGATGTCTCTCTCTGGTTCTTACTTTTTTATTATGTTTTCTAGTTGTAGGTCTGTCCGTCCCATTCTCAGAACTTGTTTTTTGCCTTGTGAATGCAATATCTCACGAAGGCTTTAAGGGAATCCCTTCAAATTTGACACAAATGTTCACTTGGACTCGTGGATGAACTGATTCCACTTTGGTGGTCAAAGGTCACAGTGACCTCAGATAACACACTAGTTAACTTCAACTGGAGTAGATAGAGGACACATACAACCTAAACATGCCTAAACAGAAAACTAAATGTAGCTGTGCACCTATCTGTATGTCACTTATTAAACTCTGATTTTCTCCTCAGGCCCGGACATCCCGTTTGTAGCCATTTACAAGACACAGAGAGATGCCGAAAGTCAGACACAAGACAGAGAAAGTGAGTGTTGCAAATAACTAAACCACAGATTTCCATTTACTAGACTCTGAGTTATGTTAAAGACATTACAAGTGACCTTGTATTCATTAGCATAGTAGTTGAAAATGACCTTGTCAAATAGGGACAGAAGTGTTTCCATTACAGTGCAGAATGACCGCCTGTGCACTGAGTCACTGTTTGTCTACAAGCCAAGTCCAGCATGATGGAAGTAATCACATTACTCCTCACAATGGATGTCCTCATTAAATTATGACCTGCCCAACGGCTATATCAGCATACTGTAATTTGATTACTGCAGTCTGCGTGTGTGCCACTCAGTGTCATCTTTTACCAGTATGATGTCCCTGCCCCTGACTGTGTTCAAAACAAGGATGTAAATGCTGCAATGACGTTTTATTACTGTGGATTGTTTGATATATTCAAGTTAATAATTTTAATGTAAGGGAAATATATATAAACGCAGAGTAGTGACAAGAGACAAGGTCATATAAGAGTTGTGCATGCACACCGCTAATTGTTGTGTTCAGCTGCAGTTAGTGATCCAGGCAGAGCTTCTCCATGTCCTCCCTTTCGGAAGCTTTAACTGTAGTTCTCCTCCAGCAGCCTGGCAGCTTTTATCTGAGATTGTCCAAACTTGTCAGCTCTGGCAGCAGGCTGTTGATTTCCCTCTTGGATGCTACCTTTTGACCATCTACACAAACCAATCCCAACACACCTGTAGCTGTTGAATAAGCACAGCTGCTTCTCTTTTTAAGACAACTTTCAGTGAATCAGGTCACAGTTTCACGGTTTGGGACATTCCTGTCCAAGCACGAAAGACAGTCTCTAGTAAATAATGAACCACTAACTGATTACTGGTTTATGATTATCTGTCTACAGGTATTGCAGAAGTATATAAACTGGAGAGCAATGAGAACCTGAGGCTGACCCTGGACTCCATGCAGATGCCCACAGTGAAGTACGAGGAGATCAACATGGATGATTACAGTACGTAAATGTGCACAAATTAGAGTGGCAAGAAAAAACAGCAGGAATTATCTGCATTTATGTATAAATGTGTTTTAAAATATAGTCTGATCTTCGTTTAAGTTATAACAAAGAAAAAACACAATCTGTTTTAACTAATAACACATCAAATTCAAGCAGTTATTAAATCTGAAGGTTCACTTACTTTTTCCACCATCACTGTGAATGGTTAATGGTTCAATAAAGACATAAAAGATGAGAACTTGTTGTGTTATTAGCTAAAGCAGATTGTGTTTGTACTTGTGACTTTTTCCTATGATGTTTTAACTCTAATTTCTTCTGAAACACATCACTTTGGCTGCAACTACTGTAGCAACTTGAGTGAGACTCCTTCATGCCTAGGTGATATCTCACTGTGTTACTTTCTGCAGCTCAAATCAATTTCTTTAGCAGCACCTAATTAATTAAATGAAGCACATATAATTTAGTGAAAAAACTATTTCACAGTTACACAGTTTGCATTATTAATGATGACAGCAAAAATAGAAGGTATAAAATATGTTGGACTGTGAATGAGTGAAAAGGCTAACTCAAAGTGTATTATTGTGCTTTGTTTCTTCATTACAGCCTTGTCACTGCAGATCCACAAACCCGCAGGCTTTGTGGACACCTCACACTACCCTCTGCTGCTGCTTGTGTATGTATGAGCACACATTTCCACACTCTGGTTTGTCCTCATCAGTGGAAATTTCCTGGACAGGGTTTTAATCAGGCATATTAATTTTACACAGAGATGCACTGCGGCTTTGTCCTCTGCTCTAGCGGGATAATAATTACACTGTGAATGAGGAACCTTACCCTCCTGTCCACCTCATTCTGTCATTAGCATTCCTTTCCTTTCTTCTACTCTGCAGCTCAAATCTAAGCCTTGTGCCCTACCTGTACATTTCAGAGACCGAAACCATAATTCTCCATAAGTCATTGAAAAGAAATGTTCAGACACATCAGGGGATGATATAGTGTACACACAGAGTCCAGACAAACATATAACTACGATCCTCTATGCAGTGCATGTAGTAGTCTTGATTCCACTCACCTAGTTGTCTGTGGTTGTTTCATGTGCAGCGATGGGACACCTGGTGGCCAGATGGTGTCAGAGCGGTTTCACATGGACTGGGCCACTGTGCTGGTGAGCAGCTTCGGTGCCATCGTGGTGCGCTGTGATGGACGAGGCAGCGGCTTCCAGGGTACCAACCTGCTGCACCGGATCCAGAAGAAACTGGGCTTGTACGAGGAACAGGATCAGAAGGATGCACTCAAGTAGGATATTTTCATCTTGTCTTCTTAAAAAACCTAAAAGACAGAGTAAACATGATAAATAACTAAAAGATAGAAATGTTTTCCTGACCAGAACCAATGTTTATCTGTTGCAGTTTTATGCTGAAAAAGCCCTACATTGACAAAACCAGAGTTGGAGCTTTTGGACAGGTAAGACGAGCATCAGTGAAGAGCTGAGAGGAATCATACGTGCATTTGTTAACATCCAGGGTGGATGACTATGTTCTCTGACCGTCAACTTGGGAACTCTTCTGTAATAACATGTATTTTATTTGTGTCTCAGGTATACGGTGGCTACGTGACCAGCTTGTTGGTCAGCGGCGAGGAGTCTCCTGTAAAATGTGGAGCTGTCCTGTCACCCATCACTGACTTTGAATTATATGGTAAGCTGTATACTGACATGCAAAAAACTACAGTCTCTGTGCTATGTGGTAAACAAGTACGGCATCTCTGCTTCGTCATTCAGGCTGTGGCAGTGCTGTCAGAGAGTATTCAAAAGGGGAAAGAGAAAGAGAAATTGCAAATCTAGCACCTCTACCCCTGCAGCTGGAAGTTATTTCAGTCAGTGTTATACATGTATGTACTCTATGTGTGAGGAAAAAAAGAGATGAGCTTGTTCACCTTATCAGTGTGATGGTGCTGATACACCTAGAGCCCAATCATAACAGTGCCAGACAAAGTTAACTACACCAGCCTCACCTCAGCTACCAAAGGAATAAAACGTGTGAAATGCAGAATTGTGTGTATCAGGAGAGTGACAGATAGAGAGAGAGGGACGGTGCTCTTGTAGCTGTAGGTGAACCGAGTCAGGAAACTGCAAATTAAGGAGGAGCTGGGCGTCGCAGTGTGACAAATTTCTCATCTATTTGATTTCTCTTGCTATGGCAGAGGGGGGTGAGAGACATGCCATGCCACTGTATGAGTTTGGAATTGCAAATGAAGACAGTCCACCAACATCTTCAAGACTAAAGAAAATGTAGATGAGTGAATATATTTGAATATGGAGAGGAAAAACCTGGACTCGTGAAAATGGACAGAAATGACTCATCAATCTTGTTATTAATGTGATGATTTGATTTTGGTGCCAAAGCAAAGTGTTAATAGAAAACTCTCTTTTGCCTCTAGCCTCTGCATTTTCAGAGAGATATCTTGGGCTGCCTAAACCTGACCCGAGGGCATACACAGTAAGACCTGATTGCAATTATGTTTGGTTTCAAATTCTAGTTAATTATTTTAATAGCTATTTGAATTTGAATAATTTGTTGCCATGTTTGTCTCTTTACTCCTCAGATGGCAAATTTAGCACACAGAGCATCTCAGTTTATGGACAAGAAGTTTCTTATTATCCACCCAACAGCTGATGGTAAGTCAAGGATAACTGAACCTAGGGTCAGCTATAAAACAATAATAATTCTCACAATATAACATTTTACCAGCCCTAACTAAAATATACCAAATAGTATAGAAGAATACACAAATCTAATGTTTTGGCATCCCTCTTGTTCTTGTTCTGTCTTCCCAGAAAAAGTTCACTTCCAACATACAGCAAAATTCATCGCACAGCTCATCAATGAAAAGGCCAACTACACCTTACAGGTATGTGGTTTCACTTTCACTCCTTTGTAATTGCAGCGGCACATCCAATTTCTCTGCTCGTCTCTCTCTCTCTCTCTCTATCCCTGGTTCAGTTATTCTCCAACCTTTGGGAGCTCTGTGATCCCAGTGGGGATTCCACAGCAGGCAGAGGATTAGCCCTTCACAATGCCTTCATTCCACATAATGAGATTATGAGACCTTCATGGCATCCTGCATTAACACCAGGACTAATCCAATTAAGATACAATGTGCTGCAGCTGAATGTTCGTCGGAGCTCATTACTGACCAATAGACAGGTTACTGTGCTCGCATGCATTAACCTGGTTTCTCCGGTAGCCTCTAACAGGTTTTAGGTCGACATAAGTAAACATAATAATTCAGTTACAGCATCTATGTTAAGCTCATACTCAAGAAATGTAAGCCCCATTGGAGCCAAATTAGCTATCTTATTTAAAGAAAACTGATGATGATAAAAATATGTTTAGTTTTCTTTTTTGGTTTGTTTGTTTTTTGTTTTTTTAAATCATTTGATGCTGTAGAGCCAGTGCTCCTCAGGTGAAGAAGAGTACGGTGTCCATCCTGGAGCTTTGGGTAAAGGAGAGGCTGATGTAGTTGTGACACTTTATAGTTTGTAATGTTAAAAGGCTCCAATTTAAAACTTTAATTAGATACAGTTGATTCTCTAATCTGTGTACAGTGCTGACCTGTGTGTGACCTGTGCTGCAACTAGTATGCATGTGTGTCCACATCGTTTGCTGCAACAGCACAGCTACTGCCAGCACTGTCTTTGATAGTAACCATAATTAATGGAATGTTTGATTTCATTTTGTTGTACCTCCATCAGAGCAAGAGAGAGAGAGAGGGAGACAGGGAGAGTGAGAAAGCACATGGGAAATACTGGTCTCCACCTAATGTTCTGTTAACTTACTCATATAATATCATTATAGCCTGGGCTCCTCTTTACCTTACGCTGAAGAGCACACAGTATGTGCCAGAGAGCACATCTAACCATCTGTCCAATAATACAATAAGATGTCCTGCATTGTACTCACCTTACTTTTTGTGTCTCAGATCTACCCAGATGAAGGCCACTTCATTCACAGTGAAGCAACAAGGCAGCACCTCAGTCAGTCTCTGGTGAACTTCTTCGAGGAATGCTTCAGGCTACCAGAAAGAGTGTTTGAGGAGGCTCTGGAAGAAGAGAGTGAAGACGAGGGTTAGCTTGGCCTCATAGTATTCCTCCTGCGCTCCGGATTCTCCCCCACCCATACAGTCATCTCCCACAACACTGGCATCAAATAGTCCACAATATGCAACTCTCATCTGCTCTCTCCATTTGTTTTGGTTTGCATTTGGACTCGCCCCATGTCCGCATGTTGAACCTGAGACTGCCCCTCCAGCAGACAACTGATCTACTCCTACACCCATCCTCCCCTCCTCATCCTCTGCCCTGAGTTTGAATCCAAAAGGCCTCCAGAGAGCTGACTAAGACTGATGACCTGACATGTTGTTTTGGAAAACACTGATTGATCTAACAGGAAGCAAGCAGTCTCCCTCACCGCAGGATGGACCAGCTCCTCAAAAGCAGTGGAGAGAAAGCATCAGCTCTCACACAGACTTTCGAGCTGCAAGGAGACCTTATAGCACATAACTCATGGGGCTTGTATATTCATGAAAAAGACACCTGGTGAAAAACACTGGTTGGCAGTGTTTCTAAAAGGTGTCTGGAATTGTGTGGATACAGGAAATGTTACTATTTTTAAAGTTGTGAAGAACTTTCCATGTTGGACTGTGGTTGTGTCCGTTGTTCTTACAGTATGTAAAATAGCACACAAACATTCACCCAGCTATTAGATACATTTTCTTTTGGTTCATGTTTGCCCCTGATGTTGATTTCATCATTTAGCCTCATCTTATGTATTTCAGTGATGCTGACAGAATTCTCTAACTGGAAAAATGTTTGGAAAAAAAAAAAAAACGCCATGGGTTTATTAATGTTCATGTTAGACAGTTTTATTGTGATACTCTGGTTTTAACAAATGTTCTTCAACAGAAGCATTAACTTGTTTTAGTCACTGTGCCTTACTTTGTCAGAAAACATCCTGCTGCGGGACTGCATTTATGAACAACAACAAGCCTAATTTTCTAGGATTAGTTTGATATTTTGGGAAATATGCTTATTTGCGACTGATACCACTCCCTTGTCTGTCAGATAAATATGAATTCATAGCCACCAGCCATTTAGCTTAGCTTAGCATAAAGACTGAGACAGAGCTAGCTAAGCTCTGTCCAAAGGCAGAGAAAACTGCTGAGAAAGCTCCTGTGATGCTTACAAGTAGCATGTTATAACTTGATTAATCCAGAGAAAAACCAAAGGGGTTTACAGCCTGGACTGTCTTTTGACCCTGACTTCCTGTGGTTGCCAGAGCCAGGCTAGCTGGTTTTCACCTGCTTCCAGTCTTTATGCTAAGATAAGCTATGCAAATCATCTCCTGACTGTAAATTACTATTTATCAGATGATATCAATCTTTTCATTTAACGCTTGAAAAGAAAGTGAATAAGCACATTTCCCACTAAGGCAAAAGAGCTCAGAAACAAAACAGCTAGCACTTGATTCAGAAACTGTAAAGGGACTTTGAAGTTTCACAGAAAAAAATGACCATTCTCTGGAAATGGGCCCACTGACATCTTTACACCAAACTAAAATGTACAGAATCTGCATGCATCATCGCTTATAACGTTTAAGAATGGTAGGTGAAGAAAATTTATAACCAGTGCAGAAACCGCAGTGTTTGTTATTCAAAGTGGTGTGTCACTCTTGGCTTAAATCAGTGAATACATTGTACAAGGTTGAAGGCAGGAAGCCATTAGGAGTAGTGTTATACCCTGAGAAATTATGCATTTGTATATAAGGGAAAACATGGTGTTAGCTTCAGAGTCCAAGTCATGCAAATACGTAACACAAAATGATCAATTCCTGAGGCACAAGTTTAGTTTGTCATCTTTATATTTTTAATTTGAATGGCCATTTGTTGCTATGTTTCAGTGCATGTTAAGAGGTTATTTGCAGCACTATCCCTGATCAGTTTCACATGGTAATTTTGACATCTTGAATGTTCCTTACTGGATTGCATAAATTACATTTCCAGTAGTATTGTGATTGAGAACCCAGTCTCGTCAGCTTGATGTGTAAATGTTATTCAAATATCATTTTATTCTAAAAAGAAAAAAGAAACAATATTACCTGAGTGTTATTTGTGCATAAAGCATTTTGGAAGTTACATTTGACTATTCATTTCTGTTCTCCTGTTGCTGTCCTTGAATTGAGTTTAAAGTGGACTTTATAAATGCCAATGGCAACATCG
The DNA here is from genome assembly GCF_001640805.2 of Lates calcarifer. Classification (NCBI taxonomy): domain Eukaryota; kingdom Metazoa; phylum Chordata; class Actinopteri; family Centropomidae; genus Lates; species Lates calcarifer. The sequence goes on from NC_066856.1 coordinate 17,201,554, forward strand.
AACTTTCTTGCCAGTGGTTGGGGAATTTTTCAAGATGCTCAACTTTGTTATCCAAAGCATAGATGGAGAATAATGGCAGATTGTGGCATGAAGGTAAATGTTAGAATAAAAAAATAGATATTTTATCAGCCTTCAATGTTTTTGACTCATCTGTTTTATCACTGAATTTTTATTTTTAATTTTTTGGCCACTTCGGGGCAGCGGTGAACATTGCAAACCCAATGTTTACATGTTATGATGGTGTAAAGTTGTTAGCGTGATAGCAAAAAACTGTCTATTTACACAAACAAAGAACAACATTAGCTTTCATTTGGAGTCCACCTGTTGAATTTAAGTCCAGCATTAACTCTTTTTCAGCTCTGTTTTGGTCTCTCATAAATCTTGAGAGATATTCTGGCTATTTAGCTGGTAACTGCTCAGCTATGTTCAACAGCTAGTCACTAAGTCACAGGTTTGCAGGGCTGAAAACCAAATAATGCTCTGAAAAATGATGAAATGCGCCACAGAACTGAGTGGAACTGCGGTGCTTAGTGATTATTCCCTTTGGTTTCAACACTAAGAACTACTCCTTTCACATCACACAGTAATTTGATCCATTGCTACTGTAAATATATTGATCAGTGCAACTTTAAAAAAATCTGCAAAAAAGGTTAGAAAGGTATCCAAAATCAAACACACTCAAACCTTCAAGGCAAAATACCTTAAAATGTCACTATTTGCACTGTCTGTAATAACATTTAATCCTCTGCTGTAAACCCAGCTACAGCATCCACAAAGCATGATCTGACATTTTTTAAATCCTGCACTGCATTAAGATTTATGTTGCATGTATAAATCTATCCTTCCTCCAATTTACAAATTGTTTGGTCAGATTCAACAAATGGAGACAGCAGCAAATGCAAAATCAAACAAGCAGAATTACCTGTAAACATTCACAAACGACATGATTGAGACAGCCAATCAGCTGCTGAATATGGAAAGCACTCTGCAAACATGGCATCAGAAAAAATAGATTTGCTCGAAGCCACTCTGGTGTCCAGTGTAAACAGGATTGTAGTTATATATGAGCGCTTTCCTCTCCCCCTCTTCAGACTCAAAGCTGTGAAAGTTCTTCCTGGCTGCAGGGACAGAAAATAATGCCATATTTTCACATCATAAATGCAGCGACTAGCTATTCAGTTAAAGAAACAAAATAATATAGTGTTGTTCATACCTTCATTGACGAAGAATTCAGCCATATAGAAGGTGGTCTTGATTGCTGATGGAGTGTGTGGAATGTAGGGCCTTGTCCATTCAAATGCATTTTTTTCTGGATGCCACTGTGTCCCATAGATTGGGTAATCATACGCTGCCAAGAGGTAAACAAAGAGAAAGTACTTGTTTAAACAGTTCCCCTCAGTGTGCTTCATGTTACTGTACAGATAAAAGTGATGTTGCATTACAACTACCTTCCACTGTTGAAACAAACTCTGTTTTTCCATCTGTATTTGTGGAGAGAACTTTGTAGAACTTCTTCAGCTCCTCATTTGTGTTGTAAGTCTGAAGGAAACACACCAAATTTAACAACACCCTGCTTTCTCTTTTTATGCTGCCTAAATTATTTTAGACACGTTTGAAGGGAGAAAAAAAAATCACATTGCTCTGTTATATATTTGCACTTTCGACTCTGTGGGTTTTGCATTGCACGCTGTTTATAACAATGGTAACTTAACCCATTTCTAACTTACCAACAAAGCCAAACTCCACTTGTGAGAGTTTTCCGTCAGCGGCTCAGAAGCCAGATCTTTCATGAGTTCAGGAGGGAAGCCTTTAAACATTCGGCTGTCTTTGGTTTCTAGAGATGGGTCATAAACACTATGATCATGTACATCATGTCCACTTTTGTCCTGTAAACAACCTCAACACTGATTAAACAGTCTCTTAACATTTCTTGAAATTAACAAAACACTAAAATATACGTATTTAGTGCAGAAAATTTGACTATGTTAGGAGTAAAACTAAACAAACAAGGCATTTTAACCACTTAATCACTTTTTTCAATCTAATCGTAATTGCAATTCTAGCTAAGAATTGAAGATCATGAATAATGTTAAAAAGCAAAAATAAGTAAGTGAAGACTTGAAACTGGATCGTCAGAGCTGAAGGTCACTGTATTTATCTATATACTGCAAGACAAAGTCATACCATTAGTGAAGTCGAGAGGCAACGGCACACCACTTGTATTGGTATATGATAGTACTGTCTTTCCACTTGTCAAATAGGTCAGCTGCTCAAATCCAAGACAGGTGCCCCACACAGGAAAGTAGTCACCTCTGTTGTTTGCCTGAAACACATACAGTATGAAATGTAATCCAGTATTAACACAATAAAACCTGGTTACTTCTCTTCCTTGCATTTTTACCTCAATAGCGAGTTCATAAAAGATTTTTGCAGCCCTTTCATAACCAGATGAGATAATGCTGACACCCCCGCCTGGGTAAAGGATCCTGTTAATAAAACACACACAGAAAGAGAGAACTTATTAACAAAATGTTTTTTGATACATACATGCAGGAGGTAAACAAAATAAAAGTGAACCTTCAAATGTCATATACTTTTAGCTTATGTTAATTCAACTCAGTGTGACATTTTGTTGTTGTTTTGTGAGTTTCTCTTCCCACAATACACGACTGTGTTTGCAATCAATGCACCAAATATTCAAGTAGTTCTGCATATATACCTTATTTGCCTTCGATAAATAGCCTAAAGTTGCCTTAAAAACTTGCTAAGTGGTGATTAATATCTAAATTATAGCTCATGTATTTACCTGCTATTGTAATTGGGATTTACAGTTAAAAGTCCTGAAGACATATGCCATACAGAAAATATATATCTCGTCATTATTCATTCTGTAATAAAGTTCCTCAAACACAGCACAAAGGTTTTTGACTGTTACAGTTTATTGTAACCCAGTTACCCGTTAATGGAGTTGAAGAGTGTCTTGTACTCCTCCAGTGTTTGGTTAATCCTATAGAAATGAAAAGGGGAGGTTAGAGGTTCTAGCTCACACATGCCTAAAGAACAAGTTACCAAAGCTCTTATCCTCTGCAGTTATAAAAGTAGTTAGATAATAACATCAGAGACTCACATGACCGGGACAACCCTTGCTCCTGCTGACTCCAGGAACTTGACATATGAGGCAGCGATGTAAGCTGTTTGATTTGGTTTGGGTGAATAAACCTCTTGAGCCAGGACACCTTTAGAAAAACACAGCCAGTTTAAACACTAACTGCGTAACTTCACACGTCTCATGCAACGCTATTACGTTCCAAACTAAAACAATATTAAGTAACATGACATGATAATAAACCCTCACCTATTATAGGTCTGTCGTTTCTCTTGGCTGAAGAATAAAACGGCAGACATACAAGTGAAACGCATAGAAACATCACAATCATGTTTCTAAATGTAAAACATACTGTAGCACGTCTGAGTGTCGCCATTCTGCTGCCGGTTACAATGTTTACACAATACTTCCGGGTAAGCCTTCAGAATAAACGCACCAAGCTTGACCTCATGTGACCTCGTCTATTGAACTTTTTCACACAAATAAACGAATAATTAACTTAAACTTGAATTTTAAAAAGCCATATTTTAACGATGTAGAAACATTTGGGATGTAGAAATATTTAGGATTATGAGAGCTGTGAAGTTGGATATTACAATTTTCTGTTTTAACGACTTTTATTTTGAAGTGTACACCAGAAAACAGAAGTCAACAAATGTAACTATTGGAAAAAACAAACAAACAAACAAAAACATAAATTCGTAAATAAAATGAAACATAAATGCGGGGGACAAATGATGATAGCAGCCTAAGTAGGAATGATGCCGTATTCAAAAAAGTAATGTGCTTAAAATGTGGGCTAGCAAATAACATTTTGTTGTGAGCTAGCCCACGGCATAAAACGCTGTAAGAACACTACTATTTTACTGAGTCCATCTATAGACTTAAATCAAAAGATGGCACCTTTTTTAATACCATGTGCATGAACATTAACAGTAGAGCATTTAGAAGGCTGTTATTACTAGCTACTGTGCTGAACCTATTGACAGAGGGCTAAGCAAAAAGTTCTAAGCTACACCATACCAAATTGAGGTTTCCACTATAGTTCAAACATATGAATCAGCACTTGTTCCTCCTTTTTTCATTTTGCTGATCATACCTCAGGTCATGACATCACAACCAGTCTGGTTGGAGACTGTAAGGACGGTTTACATTTACACCACCAGCAGCTAGCTTATCACGTAACTGGCTAATAACATCTACAGTGAGTGCCTGAGTGCGAGCAAGGATCCAGGCAAAGTCGATGTAGAAAAAGCCAAAGTACTCAGAACAGGAGTACACCAGAGTATATGACTGGTAGTCTGTGGAGAGGACCCAGTACGGAGCATCTGGAACACCTATAATGAAAGGTATTCTGTATTATAGTAAGGAAACAGCTCAATTTTCAAAAAAAAAAAAAAAAAATACATCTAGTATATACATACCCCTAAAGAAGCTGACACCCAGAATGGCAGGTTGAGATTCATTTATGACTTTAGCCACACCATCAATTGAATTTATCTTCCCATTAGACCTGTACACAGAGAAGGGGGGGGGGGCTTGGGTTACTTGAGAAAGTTATTGATGAGCATTCAGTAGAGTAGTTAAATCCTTACAGCAACTCTGCATTGTGAACCTTGACCGTCCCATCAGCAAGTAGAGAATATGTGGCTCGGTTACATTTTCCTCTTTCAAATGCAGCTGGGAGCTTCTCTATTTCATACCAGGTACCCATATACTAGAAGGAGAGCAAATGTTGTTAATTAGCCTGTGTGACTAATACAGACTAAATCAATGTACACATGCCAAAGTCGTAAGAATGGACATGAGTGACCGTCTGTGTCTTACCTCTGTGACATTGAAGTCCTCTTGAACAGATGGCTGAGGGCAGTTGCCAAGGTGGAAAGACTGAGTGTCAGCTGACACAGCAGCCAGGAGAAGCACAAACAGGACCTTTAAACCAAAATACAACAGTTAATATGATAAACTGGGTCCAATGCTATACATAAAACTAAACATAGAGTGGAACAGTAAGCAAACTAGATAATGCATTTTGCGTATTACAATCATGTCTATAAATGAAAACATGCTTACAGTACCTGGAATCCCTTCATGTTCAAGTTGCCCCCCAAAAAAACGACGACGACGACAGCAACTCACAAAGATGTTCCAATGTACAGGACAACTTCAAAAAGACGTCTGTGTTGTCAAAGTACAGTAAAGCACACTATACTATTCTACTACTACTCTATCTACTGTCTTCTCTTTCCATGTCAGACCTTTGGAAGAAAAACATGTTTGAATAGCTATACTTAGATTCTGTTTACAAAACCTTTAACCTTCACTACAGGACAGTTAAGAGTTATCTAAGAACCACATTCAGTACAATGACCCACAAAAGTCACCAAATCACAGTCACCAAATCTCAACCCAACTGAACATCTACAGCAGATTTTAAACCAGTGAAATATGTAAATTCTTCTTTAACAGTTCCTTGTAGTCAGAGGTACTGCATTTATTTTCTTCACTGTAATGAGAATGAAATAAGAACAGGTTATGAAAAGAAAAGACTTTATTCAACAAAGAACCAATATTTATACAAAAACATGTGCTCTCACTTTTGCTCATGGAATTTCTTTAAAGAGTATTGTTTTTCAACATGAAGATATTTTACTTGTTTCAGTTGTATGCCTACACTAAGTGAAATTTAGCTTTGACTTGTCAACATTATCCACAAATCAACTTTAAAAAAAACACTGTACAGAAAACAGAAGAAAGGCAAAACAGTGAGAAGAAACAATCTGACAAACAACAAACGATAAATTACATTCTTAAATTTAATCATTTGATTTCATGTTATGTGCTGTGACGGTATAAATAAATCATTGAATTTAAATTAAATAGCCTATTAAGAGACAGAGCTGCTAAGGAGTGAGATCACCAAGGTGTATGAGAAGCTACAACACAGACAACACATGGATGAAAATGTTGAACTAAAAATATCTTTAAAATGAAAAAGTACAGTGCATTAAAAATTACTTTGGTGGCAACACTGGTTGTCTGGTTGTCCTGCTGTTGGACAAAGGGCAATGTAAGTTGTGGAAAGCTCTGGCATTTGAAATATTGAGTAAACGTCTCCTGAAAAAACATCCATGACAACCTGTAAACAAAACAATGAAAGTAGCCTTTTATACTTTCATCACAAAAGTCTTTGGAAATCTATCATTTGTAAAAACTACCACATTTTAGGTGCATATTCCTGCAGCCACACGTGTCCTCAGTCTCTACTTCCATTCTTCTCAAGAATGAAAAGACACTTGTGAAAGAGACGTCTTATCCTCAACACACCTGGGTGACTATGTGAAGCCACTGTTACTCTATGTTTGATTCTTGCAGAGTGACACAAGTATATCTTGTTGCAACTGAGTCTTTGTTTTTAAAGGTGCTGTGTGTATCATTTTAACATGAATAAACTGTTACCACATTCACTCTGAGAGGGCTGTATTATTTCCATGAATTAATATGACTATAACTAAGAGGAATGGTGGCCTCCATCAGGCTCTGTGTTGTATTTTACATTATGTGCCATAACACTGAAGTCAACTGGAAATCTATTACATTACTTTACAATAACTTGGAAAGAAATCCACAAAACGAATTCCATTTCAACAGCGTAGCATCATCTTCATGTAGCTTACCTTCCCAGTATACATCTTTGCTGTTGTCAAGAATTACTGCATCTTAATCTCCTCATTCCTCAGAAAGAACAGAGTGATGTCAGAAGAAGAAAAATAAGTATCAACATCCTCTTTGTGAAAGAAAGGGTGTTTTAAAGCCACAAAATGCTACACATAGCACCAGTGATGTGCTGAAAATGACGGACACAAATCTTTTACCAGAGTGTGTAACATTTACGGTGGCTGGGATGGGATCCTTGGTGGAGTGGTATTGGGGGGGGGTTGTTAAGGGTTTTTGTGGGTCTCAATGCAAAGGACAATGTACTCGTTGGAACAGCTTCGTGTCTGCTGGCCCAGGAGCAGACCTGAGGTCAGGCTGGATGACTGGCCCATGACGGACATGTGGTCCGCTCGCCACATCTCACAGTGTTTGTCAACCACTCTGAGACCCCTGCTGGTGGAGCCGTGCCAGATGCTCTTCTGAGGCCTGACAGATGGAAGAGAGAAGATATAAAGATGACAGACACAAGGGAACAAACAAACAAATAGGCAGCCAACTAAATTTACTGACCAGAAGGGGTCAGCTAAAACATCCCGGCCATCAAAGGAGTAGATGGGTATCCTGGAATTGATTGGGCCCCCATCACCATTGAAGACTGACCGCCAGTTCCTAAACATCACATCTCCCTGAGAGAAGACACATAATGTGTAAGATACAACCACACATCTGCACTCATCTGCATCTGATAAAAGTTTGGTCCAACTTGTTTTTTAAACAGCCAGGAACAGCAGGGGAACAGACTCACCCTGAGGTTGGTAACTGGCAGAGTTTCACGGAAACCAGGGTAGACCACGTGGACCAGGTCTTGCCTGTGGGATGAAATGAAAGCACGGTAGTTTGGAGGCAAACCCATCGCCTTGGCCTGCTCGTAACACATCCGGTCAACCACGTCGAGCCCCATCATGTCCCCTGTATGGGGCTGGTTCAAGGCCACGAGGTTGAGCTGGAGGAAGAGGGACCAATGTGCTCAGTTTTAAGTCTGGATTTGACACATCATTGACTTCCTGTACATTATCAAAAAAGCTATATACCATTAAAAGTGTAAGAACAGTTGGCATGAGTCAAAATTATGATAAATATGTTGTGGAAACCTATAGAAATGATTGTTTTTTTAATAAAGGGACATGTAGCATAATATACTATACATCTCACTGTAGTACATTATCCATTATGCAGTATTCCACCGTAACAGTCATTAAAATAATACAGTGTGATTTAAACTCACCCTCTCTTTAACTGAACTTATTCTCTCCATCGTGTCTCCTCTTATCTGATATGCAACTCGAGGCTAAATGAATAGTTGAAAAGAGATGTTAAATGGATGAATAGTACAATGTTCCATAACAGCATAAAAGCCATAATAATGAACAATAAGTACCTCATCTTGTGGTATGATATTATTGGGGAGGTAGATCAGACTGCCAAGCTGTGGAAACACAGAAGAATAGATTCCATATGTTGTGTAATTTGAGCTCATGTTGTTCAAAATACATGAAATGTTGAAAACTGCCAGCAACTGCTCTATTACATTACACACACATTGTATTTTTATGCTAAAATAAATCATACATCAATTACACTGGCTGATTAATCATTGATTGTCTTCTTGAATAGAGAGACTGCTTGGCCTTCCTTCTGGTGATGTTAGAGCTCTGATTCAGTGAATAAGTCACAAAAAAAAGGGCAAGAATCCAAGTTTTTAAGTGTCCTTTGGATTTTTTAAAATCAGGACTGGATTTACAGGCAAATCATGAAAATCACTCACTGCTTCGCTCACCATGACAACCTCCAAGTAAGAAACAGAAAACCAATTAAACTGCTTTTATTCCATTTTATTTGCTACATCAGTTCTGCCTTGACATGTATGGAGGTTCTAGCTACTGAATGCTGTTGCACAACTTGTCATGGTAAAGAGAAACAAAATCAACCTGTAAAAACCTGACATGCACATACACATTTAATGTTGTAAAATTATCTTTACCATACAACACTAGTCCAAATCTGTACCTGTATCTCTTTCCATCCCTGGGAAACCTTGAGGAAGAGACTTCCTGTTGTCGTGACGTATGTCAGAGTTCCCTCTGCATCTCTGGCGGTGTGCTGCATCATAGTCTCACGGCTGGAGAATGTTTTCAGCTGACAAACAAATACAGAGAGGTTACAATTTGCTTGAAGAATGACATGTGGTGTGGTTGAAAGCTCTGGAAAAAGATGGTAAGTGGACAGAAAAGCAAGAAATACAAACAAGAGTTATTGCATACATCACTGGGAATCAGAAACTTTGTGTCCTGTGAGGAATGATTAACAATTAAAAGTTCTGAAAGTAATCATCAACACTGGTGTAACACTGTAGAAGCCATAAGAAACAAATTAACTTACAGATGCTGTGTTGCCCAAAGGTCCAGGAGGACCAGGTGGTCCTGGAGGTCCAGGGGGGCCAGCGATGGTCAGAGCTGCCATAAGAAAAATGTTAACACCTTTTATACAAGCTCGTAACTGGTCATTTGATCTCATCAGATACAAAAATGGTACAGTATGAAATTGCTGTAATTGTAAGACATATTGTACAACTGATGAGGTGTACCTGAGCCATATCTTGAGGGTGACCCAGGGGCTCCTGGAGGCCCTGGTGGCCCAGGAGGACCGACAGGACCTGGTCTCCCATAGCCTGGGATACCAGGTGAGCCTGGCACCCCAGGGCGGCCTGGAGGACCAAGCACTGACTCTCCTTTGGGTCCCTGTGAAACATGTCAGGAAGAAGTTAGTGACTGTTGCATTAATTCTTTGTCAGACTGACAATACAGTTGTGTATCCATAGAACTCTGACTCACCACCAGTCCTTGTCTCCCTGGGATACCTGGTAGCCCTGGCATACCAGCCTCCCCCTTGTCTCCCTTCTCCCCCTTGATACCCTGGTCACCTCTTGTCCCCTGTAATTACATACACAGATATGGACACTTACACACATCAGATTAAACACACCTGGTGGCCTTGAACCAGCATGTTCCCATACAAAACAAAAAGTTTGATTTGAAACTTACCCAGCCTCCTCTGGGCAGATATGTACCTAGAAAAGAGAAAAGAGAGGAAGGAACAGAGGAAAGAATTAGTACTGATGGTATCTAAGGACATTTCTTTTATTTTTTTATTTATTTTTTTATTAAATATTTCATTTATATTGGAAGCTTTGTTATCCAGTGTTATCTGTTGATTTGATTTGATTTAATCTGAGATGACTCACTTAGTGGAGCTGGCATCCCAGGAAGGCCCCTCTCTCCTTTATCACCTTTTAGTCCCGTCTGACAGTTACCTAGGAGACAAAAGCCATAAATCAATCACTTATTCTAAGTTTTGTCTCAAGAATGTGATTTTAGGGTAAAAATAAATCCTGAATGTGTAAGAATGGCCTGTAGAGAAACATTTTGGTAAAAGAGGCTAAAACAGATTTTAGCCTTTAGTTTACAGTAAACATAAAAGATAATCCAACCTACCAACTGCAATGGAACCATCAGGATTCAGCTGAAATAATGGAACACAAACATTAACAGAAAATCATAGAAATGATAGTAATTTGTCAGATTACATGCCATGATGATTTAGATTAGATCATCCATCATCTGTAGTGTTAATATTATAATCTACATGCAAAGGACTGATGCAGACTGTCTGTGGATGTGATTTTAGTACTACCTTATTTAGTTTTTGGCACTGAGCCTTCATCTTTCCAGACTGGACATGCAGCATGCAGGAATATGTTGGAACAAGCCTTGAACAGTTCTGAGTGATAAAATGTTAGCCACAACATCATGCAATTCATCTGTAGACATTAGGAAAAGAGGGGAGCTGTGCAAAAGAGAGAGTGAAAGTGTTGGGGACCTTGAATTAATTAGTCATTACAAATTGATGGGATTTCCAAAAAAGTAACCAAAAAAGCAAAACAATTAAGTTCTCTAACACAGGCCGTAATGCAAGACATTAATTAAGTCATGCTATAATAGCAGTATGGTTGTATAGATATGAACTTACAGCCATTTTGCAGTGGGGTCTTGGAGGGATGGGAAACACTGTCTTCAGAGCACAGGAGAAGAGAGATGACAGTCAGCATAAAGAACATAATAAATAGGTGATTGAAAAGGAACTGTGTGTTAATGAAAGCGTATATGTGGATGTGCTTACTCCTTTGGGGCAGTTGAATATTCCTGGGCGGCCCGGTGGTCCAGGAGGGCCAGGAGGTCCCTTAGAAGAGTTGATGAAGAAGAGAAGGGAAAAAAGAAAGAGAGGAGGTGATATTTTTAAACAAGTGTTTAGTGACTAAAAGGGAAAAACTAGGTGCTATAAAACCGCATACTGTGGTACAAGTAATAAACTGGCACAAATAAATTACAGCAATTTGTACATGATTCATTTGCAGATTCTCAATCAGCGTCTTTTACATTAACAAATTGCAGTCTTTTCACATGCTCTTCATTCCATCCTGGTGTGTGACTCACCGGCAGCCCCACAGAGTCCCCTCTCTCTCCTTTTGGTCCCATCAGGCCTGGACGACCCTACACAGATACAGAGACATTGTCCAAAATCATTTAAGTTACAGCAACAACTGTATGGAAACTTCCCACAGGGAAATTTGGGAAATTGGATAGTTTGTTGACTGAGTCATTGTGTGAGAGATTTAATTTAACGTAAAACTTATGCACAGCAGGTGTACTGAACTTAAGCCATGGGTTGAGAGGTTGTGTTTTTCACAGCAGAAGACAAACAATTGTTATTTGAAAGGAACATAGAAAATAAACTAAATCTCCTGATGAGACAACCAACAATTAAGATATGGTCATAGTGCTTACAGGTCTTCCAGGAAAACCAAATTCTCCCTTTATTCCTGGAGGTCCCATAGGTCCCTGTTAGAAACAAAAACAAAGTGGGTGATTGCATTTCTCAAACATATTTACTGTATCCTTCATCCACAGCAGCAGAACTAATTGTAGTTAATGGTGTTATAGAACCTGGAGAATTAAACCGTTGCTCAGTGTCAATACTTACTGTAACTCCAGGAGGTCCAGGTACACCATTATCTCCCTACAAACAAAAATACATTTACACTGACGTGTACAGTTCCTTTAAAAAGGTTTTCAAGATTATGCTTCTTTTTAAATAAGCTGTTTATATTGACATTCAAAGCCGGTATAACATGTATATACTTGATATCCTTAGTAAGTGCATGCAAAAGAAGAGCACATGGAAAATTGATCTGGAAAGTGACAACTGTGACAGGAGATATAACCTTGACTCCTTTGGGCCCTCCTGGACCAACCAGGCCTGACATCATAGATCCATCTGCTGCAGTGATAAACCCTGGCTCGCCCCTTTCACCCTGCAAACAACCACACAGTGAATGTAAGTGAATGAACAACCTGTGCATGTTCATAAACTTGTATTAAGCTGTGAGGAAACAGAAATATAAGGGCACAAATCATGTTTACATGTCACACAGATGCATGCATATCCCACTTACTTTCTGTCCTGGAGGTCCTTGAACACCTGGGAACCCAATGTCACCTTTTGGACCCTGTGGTCCCTGCAAACATTCAGAAAATTTAAACATTACGATAACTCCATATCTACTTATTTGACTCTGTCATACCAGGAAAAAACTTCAAAAGTTCAAGTTATTTCTCTCCATGTTCTCATATCCATGTTTGTTTACTTATTTGTGTGTGTTTTCTTTGTACTTTACTGCTCATTGTTTAGAATTGGAAACCTGACAGCTGAACGCATTAACGAGAAAACAGGGCTGTTATGCTGAACAAATATAAACCAACAAAAGCTATTTGAACAAACATTTCCTGTTGTCATGACATCAAGATAATTTGGTCTGCAGTAGATAGTTTTGTGCCTGACACTCACAGCAGGTCCCTGAGCTTCAAAAATCCCTGAGAAGTTGAAAGCACCATCTGTATCATTTAGTAGAAGCTAAAGAAGAAAAAGAAAAAGAAAGGGAGTGTGTCAACAGAGAAACTTAGTTACTCAACAACTTCATCATTCTGGTTATACAATGCATTATATATAAATATATATATACAGTTTCATATATACTGTTTCAAGGTCACTGTTAACAATAAGTAAGTGTGTGTGTGTGTGTGTGTGTGTGTGTGTGTGTATAAAAGGTAGTTGAGAGGCTTGGCAGCTTGGGAAACAACCATGGTCTCATCCCTCAATCCTCAACCAAATGTTAGAGTGACAGCAGTGCTGCTGGCACTGCATTGTCCCTTCTAGTGCAAATAAGCCTTAAATAGCTGTGGTCAGGAGCTACTTACATCCTGGAGATTGATAACAGGTCCTGGTGGCCCAGGTGGTCCTGGAGGGCCAGGAATACTGAGTCCGTCCCGTCCCGCCTCACCCTGGGAAACACAATTAACATTTTAGCATTTCAGTAAACACAGACACAGAATGCTCTAAATGTCAGATGTGTGCAGCTGTTTGTTTATATCTACTCCTTGATGGTTTTACCTTTTGTCCTGGATCACCTTTGTCCCCCTTCGGTCCCTGTGAATAACACAGGATAAATTACACTGCAGTTAAAACAATCTTACCAGTTATTATGGAAAAAGACACAGTAGGAGCCGATAGCAATTGGTCCGAACTATTTGTAAAAGCTTTATATTTTAATGAAATCATTAGTTTCATTAGTTAGTCAATCCATTTTCTGACCTCTGCCCCTTTTAGTCCCTCCAGTCCTGGAAATCCTGGTCGTCCTATAACACCTGGCTCCCCCTGCAAAGACCACAAACAAAGATCAGTCATGCTCCTTATAGAACAGATAAAATGCATTTCAAAGATTCCCATTTGATAAATACAAATTACAACAAAGCGACTCTGCCTTCTTCATGTGTGGACATTTCTCTCTAATCACTGGTAAGGTCAACTCATCATTGCAAGATTTACTGAAATGTATTATGATGCTTCATGTCTGTATGGAGATAACATCAAATTCAACAAGAACCACAGCCTGGCAGCTCCTGACTCTATCTGCTTTCTAGAACACCTTGCAGCAAAAGCTGACATCCCTTGAGGCCATGTGGCCTTTCACTTAACACCTGTTTACTATGACCTAAAGATTTCTAAGAAGCTTGTCTGATTCATGGTGAGATATATCTCAAAAAGTGTAACAGAAGGATGGCTGAGCAAACAACAGACAGCAGACTCACCTTTTGCCCTGGCTTTCCTGGAGAGCCATCTAAACCATCTTTACCCTACAAGAGGCAGAGAAAATCATGTTCAAGATGAATTCAAACTATCACTTACTTGAACTGTATAGTTCAAAATATCTAAATCAACAATTTAGGGGAGTCATTAAAAGTCAGTAGAAGTGTTCATTCTCTGTATGTGTACCTGAAACATAAGCATAACCAAATCATGTCATTCCTAACCCTAAAACCAAATCTTAACCCTGACAGTAAAAGTTACCATTGTGAGGTCCAGCTTTAAAAGTAACTAATAATTGAACACACATATACAGATTTCTTACCTTGGGTCCTGGAATTCCAGGGATTCCAGGAGGACCCTGTGGAAAACAGTAGTATAGTAGAATATCTGATGCAACAAGACTAGCTTCCAATAATATGATGACTGACTCATGAAAAAAACACAAAGACAGCACAATATGGTGTAGCGTGCTCTGCATGGTAACACACTCATTGCAGTTGTACCTGTGGGCCTCTGGAGAGTGCAGCTCCAAAACCACTCTGCATTGCAGATCCCTCCAAGTCCTACAACAGAAAAAAAGAAATTCACAATGTTCAAATTGTAAAAGACAATCATGTCCAAAAAATCCTTAACGTACACACCACTGATTCTGTGTTGTTGCTGTGCAGATATGTGGTGGGATGTTGTGTCAACATGATGCTAAAAATCAGTGTAAAGATTCCACTCTGTTTACAGAGAGCAAGCAGAAACAACCTTATTCCCTCCTAACAGTAGCACTGATATTATGATTACAGTCACACTAATACTGTCGGTCGTAGCCCAGTCATGAAGTAGTAAAACAGACTGTACCTCAAAGTCAAAGGTGAAGCTTCTTCCAGGGGGTCCTGGGGGCCCAGGTGGGCCAGATGGACCCCTGGGGCCAGGCTGCCCTTCTGGACCCTCTGACCCTGGAAGACCTGGAAACCCTGGAGGGCCTTGATCTCCCTGAGAGACAGACGACAATTTCAAAATCATCTTCAAAACAGTGTGTTTTCTGCAACTGCAAATGAAAGATGCATACAATACAAAGAAACTGTAATGTCCTGTATAAATACTACATTGGGTATAATGCCATTGTAAAAGGCCAGTATAATTATGACTGCTACTGCCTGTAATGGTGGTTCATTACAGTGAAATAATCAGATCTTACCTTTGGTCCTGGTTGCCCACTAACACCAGGCTCTCCCTGTTAACAAATAAAATGTAATCAAATAACATTAACTACAGCAGTGACAGGAGAGTGACCGTAGTTTCTGATTTGCACAAAAAGGCAGAGCAGCTATTGCAACACAGACTTGTTTTCACTCGAGCCCCTTAGCTTTATTAGTCCGCTGGGTCACCTCATTAACAGCTTGGCTCTTTGTGTTAGGTGGCTATTTAGTTTGTGCGTAATTGTTTTTGCTAACAGAGCACTAAGAGCCCTGCTCGAGGGAAATCAGAGTGGGCTCATACAAAAGACAGCATACTAGAAATCACACAAACTAGAGCCTGATGATGGTTGGTGTGCTGTACACTGACATAAGGGGAAAGTTTTGTGGCTTTATTATTATTTCTTTGTCCACAGTTAGAATATACTGTGACAATTATTAGCCTCACCTTGTCTCCTTTCTCCCCTGCAGGCCCTGGATCTCCATCTTTTCCATCAACTCCCTGCAAGAGTGACAGGACTGTATTTCTATTTCAGAATTTGTGATGGAAACAACGTGCACATTTATTACTTTATTTTCACAGGTTGTGTAATTGCTGCTACTGTTCATATGTCTGAACAAAAGTGGTGCTAGCTTCAAGCTACAAAGGGTCACAGTAAACAAAGTTAATGAGCTTCCAGACACTGAAGTGAATAAACCTTTTAAACACCTAAACAGTGGTGCAGTAAACATTGCAAATCTGTGAGTAGTCCATTCACACAGTTAGTAGAAGCATCTAACATTTTAAATTCAAAAGACACATTTCCCCCAGCAGATGCTATAGCTGAAGCTCTTTCAGTAGTTCCTGTGAAAAGGCTGTTAGCTTTCTATGCCATCTGTAGATAATGGAGAAAAGGATTTCATATATTGGGACGGCTGGTACATGGCTGTGTATACATACAGAGTAGCCTTGTGATGATTTTGCAGCCACAAATCATCTCTCTCATTTTCTCTCAACCACACACTCCATATGTTTGCACACTGATCAGTACTGATGTTATACACTGATCAGTACTGTGTAGAAAGTGATGGCAGGAAAGCAGTGAATGAACATGGGATTTTCATATAAAGTTGGGGGAAATACTGTCTTTTCAGCTCCTTGAGATTTGATGGAGCCAAATATTAATACCTGACCAGACCCTGAACCAGAACCAGACTCAGACCCAGAGCCACTAAACCACTCCTCAATCACCTGAAAACAGAAACTGGGTCAGCAGTGAAAATGTTCTGAGGACTAGAGAGGACCCAACATCAGTTGAGTTGAGTTTGATGTTAAAGAAGACCTCCAATCATAAACAAATTGTACTAACTCTGTTCTTGGATTTTGCTCTAACTGATGACTTAATAAAATGAGAGGAAAGAGAGGAAAGTTGAACTAACAGGGAGTCCAGGTTCACCCTTCTGTCCATCCTTCCCATCTTTCCCAGGGGCCCCAGGTGGTCTGTGAATTATGTCTTCAGATGGGGACCCTGGGGGACCTGGCTGTCCTGGGGGGCCAGGAGGCCCTGGAGGCCCCTGATGAAACAAGACAATATGTCTTAGTCACATGAGGAGAAAACATCTTCCATGTATTTGCTGTTCTGTAATACTGAAAATCAACAAATGCATCTTCATGAAAAAAGGTGC
The DNA here is from genome assembly GCF_001640805.2 of Lates calcarifer. Taxonomy (NCBI): domain Eukaryota; kingdom Metazoa; phylum Chordata; class Actinopteri; family Centropomidae; genus Lates; species Lates calcarifer. The sequence goes on from NC_066856.1 coordinate 17,218,429, forward strand.
AGCAAGGTGATACATCACACACATTTTTGAGAACAAGAGGAACAAGTCACTCACCCTAATGATTTCTGCATCACTGTCAAAGTCTTCAAATCCCGACCCCTCCTGATGAACACATGCTCATTCATTAGTCAACAAGTCATTAATACAGTGCACCAGATTATGCTAAGACTGAGAGAGCTAAAAAAAAAAAAGTTTAACAACCTACCAGGAACATGGAAGCCTTTGCTCGACCTGGAGGTCCAGGAGGCCCTGGAGGACCTGGTAATCCAACACCAGGATCACCCTAAGGAAGACACCAGGGAATATTTCTGTATTCATTAGATTTTTCAGTAGTTGATGTAATGACTGATTATTGACTGATATTAGTCTGTGATGATTTACATGAAGGGACGTGTAAGTACTTAGTGTATTTACATTCTGACCACATTTACATCCTGGTGTTAAGTTTTGAATGCGTGGTACTGTCTACCTTATCTCCCTTGGGACCAGGCTCGCCTTGAAGTCCTGGGAAACCTGGAATCCCAGTCGCTCCCTGGAAAAAGACAATCACAGCTGTGCTCAATATGACAGAGACAATGGCACATCAGATATCAGGTAATGTAATATACTCTAAGCTGTGAGAGCAGGAATGATACAGATAGTGGCCAAGACTGTGACACATATCAGTAAAGGGAACGGGAACGGGAAGTGTGGCTCTCTAGATCATTACTTAGTACCTGTATGAAATGAAAATGGCTACATTCCCGAATCCGTTTTCCCCAGAGAAGCTATAAATCTACAAGACTAGAAAGACTTCACTTACTGGCAAACCAGGTTCACCTTTGCTTCCCTAAAGAAAAGACAAAAATAGAAAACCATTCATTATTTTATCTTTTGACCTGTAGAACTAACACTGCTCCAAACAGCTTCATCTAATGTTTCATACAAACATTTAAAAATAATATATTTCAACTAAAGCAAAAAACTTGCAAAACTCACAGGCTCTCCATCTTTCCCTGGTGCTCCAGGTGGGCCTGAAGATCCCTGTGGCCCTTGTGGACCCCGCGGTCCTGGCTCCCCTGCTCCTCCCTCTCCTGAGGCCTGTCCTGGAGGGCCAGGGGGTCCTGGGGGACCAGCTGGACCTGGCTCCCCTCGCTCTCCTTTCTGCCCTGGATACACCTGGAGGGACTGATCATTAGATAGATTCACTGACTGGCTCATTTTCATAATTAATTTTAATAATCAAACTGTATGTAGACTGGAGATTTAATCATACTAGCATCACTTAAGGTAAAAAGAGAACAACTGGTTTAGTGATATCTCAGTATGATGAGCTAACCAACAATGTCCAGTGGGAAAAGTTAGGGTTCAGAGAAAAATGAATTCATCTGACTACTTACAGTGTCCAGTATGGAGGCTGGAGTGGTTGTCTGAGATGATCGGACTGTGACACAGAGACACATTAGACATTAACAAGTTCAATTTTAAACAAAGGATGACTGTACTTTATGAAGATTATTAGAAATGGTGTTGCTACACTGTAGTTTGGTCTGACTTCATCTTAATTTAGGACAGAAATAAAGGGCATAAAAACAGAGGTGGGGGAGAGATGAAGCTGCAGCTACACTATCTCTGTTAGCACCATCTGCTGGCTGATTTGAAAAATACAAGACAGGAGGTGCAGTCTTGGATGCAACTGTAATGAACGCTTACATGCCACACAGTAATCTGTATGTTATGGTTTAATAACTGCAAGTAAAGGCCTGATATAGTAATACCTATAACTGTGGTCATCTCCTCCTCCTGTCCAGAAGTCTCCTCAGTGTCTTCATCCTCATCATCACCACGTGGTGACATCTCAGTGGGTGGAGCTCGGACTGAGGTGCTGTAAGTTGGGTCCAGCTCTGGGAGTGGCTATGAAACATGATGCAAAGAGTAAAAAAAATGCCATAAACACTCACCTTACAAAAACTTTTCTGCACATCAACAGCTGTAAAAATATCTTTAAAATATAAGTAAAAAGACAAATGTAAAAGTTCTTAAATTGATCTTCTAGATGGGTTAAAAACAATTCTGTCAGTCAGTTTTAGTCATTTCCTGCTTTTATGTAAAACATCCTACCACCATTAAACTACAGAAAACTGTCAGACTAGCTGAGCTGTGTACATTTAGTCACCCCAGCTTTTGGCTTTCCGATGTGTTCATAAATAGGACAAAACTGTCGCCTGTAATGTAAAAAGAAAAAAAACAAAACAAGGAAGAGCAAAGAGAGTGTTTGCCACAGATGGTAGGAAACGTTTTCACTCAGACCAGATCCAACTACAGTGTCAGACTGAGACTGAAAGCAACACTCCACACATTGCACCAAGCTGGCTGACAGCACAGCATTACTTCAACACTATTTTTACAAGATATACAGTGATGGGAGAATGTCTTGACCTCGTGCCCTAGAAAAACCCGCTGTCCTGCTTTATGAACGATACATGGAAATAACTGACAATGAAATAAAAAACAATAAATCTTCACTTTCCTGACAAGTGTTTAATCCACTGTCTGCCTGTCCTGATGTGGCTGAGGGATACATTTTTTAGATAGCTCAGGACTGGCTGGATAAGAGCTGTCACACATCTGGAAAACACTTCATGATTCCACACTTTCAAATCTTAGTGACATAGAACCATAAATCAATGCTGTTCTCCAGGAAGCATCAGTGAAGTCAGAGTAAAAGCATTTAATTTGGGCTACAGTGGTGTGGAGTTGAGGATGAAATACTGATGCAGATCTCTGTCATTCCTTCTGATCTCAGCCTTCAACGAGGCTGAGATCCTGTCAGTAAAACTCTCAAAATTACAAGAGGGAGTTGTAAAGAAGAAAAAAGTAGTAGTAGTTATTAGTTAGACCTGACTACTGCTACTGCACTGCTCATTACTGCATATATAATAAGCAGTTATTTCAGTAATTTGTGTACATTTGTGTTATAACCATGTTCTGTTCTCTCCTCTAGTTTATGAATGAACATGCAAAAGCTGTGTCAGGTGCAGCATGTGTGTAGGTGGTTGTTAGAGGTTGGCGGTAATTTGTCTGGGGAACGACAGCTCCTGCAGGTGAATTGGCTCTCCCTAGATGACAGCCAATGAAATAATGAGCCAAGATGGCAGTGGAGTGGGGTGTAACTCATCTTCATGATGTTATCCTGTTTGGAGTTGTGGGAGTGGGTGGCTGGTTTATTCAAAGTTAGGAAGATAAGGAGCTCAATCAATTTAGTTTCTTTGATTCTGGTCAGTCATAGTTGTTAACTTATTAATCTGATTCATTTGTGATGTTAGTATTTGTCAAGCCAAAATCTGTGCTCCATGTTTTTAAAACATATTCTAAACAGACACATCGGTCTATTGAAGTTTAAGTTTAGGCGGTTTTAAATTTGGAAAGCAACACAATGCCGTATTGACCATTTTCTTGTGATTAAAGTTAGCTAAATAACTATGTTTATCCTTACGTAAAATAATCTAGTCCTCTTTCACCCCTGCCTCTCCACACTGTTGTATTTTTTTCTTTATTTCAGAGAGCACAGAGCTGGCAGGAAGCCACACATATCACCATGTTCCAGTCTCCACCAGGCCTAAGAGGATAAGAGTTGTTTTCTTTGGTCCGTGTCCAGATCAGCTAATTGGGAAGGACAGAGGGATAGTGTGGTGTGTGTGTGCATCTACCCACCATGGTGTACTCTCTCTCCTCTACAATCTTCTTCACTTCTTCTCTGTCTTCAATGTCCTCATAAGCATCATCACCGCTTCCATATCCAGAGGCCTGGAGAGAGAAATGAGAGCAGGGTGAGAGTCCGAAGATAAACATGGAGAGGGACAGAAATGATTAAATGCTCTTCAGTTAACAAACGTCATCTGAGTTCAAGCTGCGGGATGAGAAAATTGGATCAGGAAACAGGCCACAAATGCATAAAAATACTTGAATAACTAGAGTTTGGTTCCCACAGTGTTGGTCATGAATATTTTAATTACTAATAATCAAACACAGATTAGATTAGACACAGCTGATGCTCTAAACAGAGAAAACAGAAAGCCAAAATATATGTGGAACAACATCAGCCTATCAACATTCTAATATTGGACGACCAATTGATGAATGTAAAATGCACACCCACTGAAAATGACTGTCCTTGTAAAAAACATCAGGTAATCCAATTTACTATTTCAAGCCATAGAGACAGATCACAAGGACACTACTATGCTTTAATCATAGAGGACCCCAGGTGAGACAAATTGTATGAAACTGACCAAAGAAAACCTGAAACTCTTGAAACAACAGATGTGATGATTCACAGTCTGTCTGTGTCTAGCTGTTACTGATGTATGTCCACTTTGGAAAATGTATTTTCAAAGCAATGTACATAGTTGATAGATGAAAGGGGAGAAATCAGATAATTAGCTCTCTCTAATTCCACTTTTGTTACATGTGGAAGAAATGGTTGGCAAGTTTGAACTGGTTGGATGAAACTCTCCGTGGCATAATATCTTAATCCAGCCCTCATTTTAATTATCACACTAATCTAAATGTGACTAAAGACGACTAATTGTTTCACATCCAAAACCATGGGAATTAATCTGATGCTATAAAAGCTCCAGCTCTTCTGAGAACGCTTTCCACCAGATTTTTGAATCTGGCTGCCGGGATTTGTTCCTGTTCAGTCGACATAGCATGATAGTGAGGTTCAACAAAAGATGTTGGGGGTTAACGTTTGGCATGTAGTCAGAGTTCCAGTTTATCCCAAAGGTACTGGATGGGAGTGAGGTCAGGTCTCTGTTGTAGAAGAACCTTAGTGACCAGCACAAACTGGGAAAACAGAACTTTATAGACGTGGTTTTCAACACAGGAGCACTGTGATGTTAAAATAGGAAAGGATCTTCCTGTAACTGCTGTAAGCAAACACTATACGGTGTTGCATTATAAATTTCTTGGTGGTCCACACACAGTTCAGTTTGCTGTAGTGCACTTTTTTCACCAGTAGAGAGAGCAATAATTCCAGGTTTGTGCTGCAGCAAACTGTATTCTACCAGAATCAGTGAGAACTTCACCTCTTTCATTCTCAGTGTTTGAGTGTGTGTCGGTGCGTGTTTGTGCACACTCACATAAGGATCGTCCTCCTCACACTGGTCATCTGGGGCCGTGGGATCTGACTTCAACACCAGCTGCTGGATGGAGCCCTGGAGAGAGAAAGAGGAGTGGAAGAAGAGAAGAGTCCGTGTTAAGTTGCGTGGTAATTTAGTTCATTCTGTGCAATTAAATTTTATTGAAACTTTGCGTACATTTCCCACACACCAGCACACTGCCTCTGTCTTTCTGCATAGCAGTTTATCCACATCTCTGTCCCCACATTAACCCACACATTTTTCCACACACACAACCACAAACATCTAGCAGTGAAACAGGTGCCTGATGCCTGCAGCTCCAAAAACAATTTCCACATCAACCACCAGCCTGTAATATGAATATGTATGCAAATTCACATGTAAAATAAAATAAAATGTATAAGATTTTCTGTTTCTATGTTCTAGACTTTGTACTTCAGAAGTCAGTAATCTCAAACGTACAAAAACTGTACATGTCATTCACTGTGCATCACTTTCCCTTATCCACCCTTCTAGATACTGCATACTCACTGACCAACAGAAACCCTGGATTCAAAAATGTCAGACCTCCTGTGAGGCCAGTAACAGCTGCTACACATCATGACAGTGGGTCAGCAAAGGACCTGTATAAGTGTTAACACTGTGACATTTCAACACTGTAACAGTTTACCAGAGATTAATGTGACTGTAGAGACATCAGTGCTTCATCTGGCCAAGATTAACAAGTGGATGCTACAGCTACAAGAGGTCATATAATGTAAAGTTAGCACAGAGACTGGTAAAACCCGTTTAATTTCTTCATAAGCAAGTGTAGAAATATTGCACATATGCAACTGGTGTATGCAAATTACAAAAAGGGAGAGGGCTGGTGTGCATGCAGGCAATTGTCAGTGGTCCTTTACGTCTGAGAGTCAGTGAGTCTGTCCTCTTATTAGATCAGTAAAAACTTGCAAAGGCAATTTCAGCCAAGTTTATTGATATTGACTTTAGGCCAGAGGACAAACACCTGTTTTTAATGGGATAAAGTATGGCCTATGAAATTCAATGTTGGTGAAGGAGTAAGAATGGGAGAGAGAATGGAGAGAATAGAGAAAGAGAGAGACTGGGTGGATATGAGTTGGGGTAGCAACTAAATCAGAGACATCTGTTTGTGGAGTAAACAACACATCTGAAATAAACAAAGACTGCGCCTCACAACCTTTTCTGCTTCTTTTAAACAACTTTAGTCTGTGAATTCCCCCTTAAGTTAAGCCACAGAAACATGGATAAATGAATTAGAGGGTTAGTTTGTCATTTTTTTAAATTATAGGAATGTAAACACTTGAAACAAATGGGTGGATTTGTCAGTGCCAGGCTGTTTGACGGACATATTTATGGTTGCATGCTGAGAAGCTCAAACACTCATGGCTGCGTCTATAACACAGATGATTGAGCCCAAACTTGCTCGCATAACACAGACATACAAATACACACAAGCATAGTCAACAAGAGATCTTCTATGGCTTTTACAGAACTCAAAGATAAAAGGTCAAGTAGTTGCTTATACTAGACAGTGTAATCATATTGTGGCAGCAGAACCTACACACAGTGACATAGTGGGGACTTGAGGCTGGCCCCAACAAGGTAAACCATTTACTGCAGACTCAGGACTTGATTGATTAAGATTAGAATTAGGCTTAGAATTAAGCTTTTCGCTTTTCCTCTTATTGCTGAGCATGTTTAATGATAATAAAACTGTCAAAGAGCTTACTAGATCATTTCAGCTCTGGAAAAGAGAGAATGCAATTGGTACCTCTGGAAAAAAACAAACAAATAAAAACAAGTCATGTATCCTGGACAGCTAGAGCCACACTGCTGGCTTTGGGGTTTGGCCAAACTGGTCTGAACTCAGTGACCTTTTTATTGGAACTGAAGTGACCTTGGAGTGTGTGAGGTCTGTCTTTGAACCTGTTTCTGAGGACATTATAACTGACCCCTTGCTCCAAATGAAGTCACTTTGACACTGAACATCAACTAGCATCTGCTAATGAACAGGGACAATAAATGGGTTCTAAGAAAATAAGCAGTAATATTTAATGAGACAAACGGCCTTTCTACTGCTGATCATTATGTTTCTAACATGAAATCTGAGAGCTGAATCTCTAAGTGAACCCTTGTGGCATATGCTGAATGGTCGCTATGCATACAAATCATTTTAGACACACTGTTGTTGGCATTGTCACTTAAGGACGACATTAAAATATGTTCAAACTGTGCTACAGTGACTGATGTTTTCTCAAACTCTTACAAGAATGTACCAGATGTGGAGCCACAGGCAAGCATCTAACCAGTTTGGATGATGCGTTCCTCACTTAAGTGATAACATATCAGCCTCTATTTGATGTCACACCTTGGATATGAATGTGAGCTGTTTGTGTATATTTTGCAGTCTGGGCATTGTCCACAGACTGCTACTCAGGGGTTTTCACATATCAGGGATGGCTAAGACAAAGGTTAAGTACTTTAAAGGCACTGCTCTGTGTCTGCAGTTACTGGCAGTCACCGTGTTGAGGAAAGTGTTGTTGCCAAAGCAACAGCGAGGAGGTCACTTTGGCTGTTACTGGCCAAATATGTGTGAGAGAAGTCTGAATCCCATCACCACTGTGTCCAGGGTCAAGACACATGTAATTGATTCCATATAACAAAGAAACCATTATATAGATATATACATACTACACATACTAAGTAGCTTCTTTTTGCCACAAGGTGTCACCAGTTAATTTGATTACAACAACATGCACCATGACTTGTGGACTGTAGAGTGACATCAGATTAGATGGTAAATCTTGTGTTTTGGGGACTCGCATTCACAACTAAGACCTCGTTATATACAACAGCCATTATTTTTTATGGCTAACTCCTCAACACAGTGAACACAGTTGTGTCTGAAAAGCTGTAAAAACACTGACATTGAGACAAAATTCTCATTTTGTCTCAATACCCTTGTGACAGAAGGCAAGTTGCTTTAAACTGTAGCAAACTGTGTTTCATGAAATTCTCAACACACATACAAGGGGACAGAAATTTGATCAGAGCGTACTTGGCTAAGAGTCTGTTGTGTTTTAACATCAGGAGTAAGAAAAACACATTGAGTTGCTGAGGGAGAATCAGAGGACTCATAAAATGGATTGTGCTCTAATACACACATTCTCTCTCTCTTTCTCTCTCTCTGTCTTTTCTCTCTACTTCTCTCTCACACACACAGATATACACAGACACAATGCCAGCCACACAAACAGGGAGTTAAACAAAGGAAAGCAAGATTATGAGTGAATAAATCAGTGTGGCAGGAGATGGCTCAGCATATTTGGTTGCATGTGTGTGAGTGCAGTACACTGCAGGGAGCTGCTACTGCTGCGTGGCTGTTACTGCTCTCCCTGGGTGGAGATGGAGGATCTCTGACAGAGCTGCCAGTTCAAACACTGAACAGCTGGAAACCAACAGTCACTACTGGTGCTCTTTGTCTGACAGAGGAGGACAGGCTGGAGGAGAGGGGGAGGAGTACATGAAGAGAGGGAAGGGAGGGTAGTAGTGTAAGAGATGGAGCTTCTTGAGAGGATCCTGCAGGTATGAGTGACCTATGGCATGCATTGATTTATGACACCATTTTTCTTTTTTTATTGGACAGCTGACAGTGAAGATGCAGACAGGAAATAAGGGGAGAGAGGAGAGGTGCACGTGGAAAAAAAAAGTCCAGGACTGGGATCAAAGCAGGGGAGTTACAGTTCCTGGTGCATCTGTAACAACATTTTTAATGTCTTTGGTATGACATCCACTTAAAATACTTGTTTCTAAATGGAGCCTTAGCATCCTGACATTTTTCAATCTGACTTCATCAGTTATTTTTAGGCATCCTAAGGCCAAAATGTCAAAATACCAGTGGCTGATGGGATAAAGTAATAATAATGTTATCTTAATTCAAATGACAGTAAACTGAATTGCAAGACTACGGGGAAAACAACTTCCTCTTATTTCCTGTGTCTCTATTATCAGTTCAGTGGCCCTGCTACTCCACTGAGCCACCAGAAAGTTAATAAATATCTTCCTCTGAGAAAAATAAAAAGTCAGGCAAAATATATGGATTCAAACTATCCACCTTTTGAAAAAATTAAAAGATTACTTTAAAAATGAAGTGGCCACTTTTGCACCATAACGTGAAATAAATTAGTTGAGAATTTAATTGGTGGTACAGTGAGGGTTTTGTTTGGCTCTGTGATGTAAATACTTACATCAGAGCTGGTTTTCACAGTAAGTAGCAGAAATCTATTTGGTAAGTTGTTCCAAAAACAAAACTGACTCCCCTCTGAGAACAAAAATTCCTGTATAAACACACGCTCTCCCTGCCTGGCTCATTGGATTTCTTTCAAACTCTCCTCAGATTTCTCTAATAAAATGTTAATGAGAGGAAAAAAAGTTTCTTGGCGATAAGAACTTCTTTCCACTGTCCTGGAAACAAAACATCTTTTGCTTTTCTGTCATGTGAAGGAGACAACAAATCAGAGGAGAAGAGGTTGCAATGCAGTGAAGAAGACGCTTGTTTTTTTTTTTTTTTTACTTTAGCCACCTGCCATGGAATGATTTATTCAGAAAAAGAATGTTTTCTGATGAACTCCTCTCTTATTAAAATTTAAGTTTCAGATTGAGCATCTTGATAACATTTTTTGGGCTGTACTTCCTACACCATACAGCTTGGACATAATTGACTGATATCCCCCAAACACTATTTTCATGTCCTCATCTTCTCTCCATCTCAGCCACGTTGGGACCAATACAGTCTTTCATTGGATTAGCAAAACAGCAAATCACAGATGATGGGGAGGAAAGTGCTGAAGAATTTACTGGTTCATTTTCTTTTACAAGAGCACTGAGAGCAAAATACAACATTGCATATGTTACTACCTCTTCTCCTTTTCTCAGCACTTCTCTATCACATGCTCCCTCATTAGAACCACACAGGGATATTTTACACAGATGGGATTGGATCCTCCATCCCTGCATCCTTGCTATTGTTTGATTCTACTCCTTTAATTGAAGAACTGGTAGTTGCACTCACAGTTGCACTCAGCATAAGTCATTCAAGATGAGACTATCAGCTATATTCCAAAAATGTAAATCACATACAGCTTGTCATTTATGAGGTCTCACAAGATGAGACAGTGCTCATAAACACATGTGGTCCTTCATTCTTTGTCTCCTGTGGTGATCATAAAGCTGCTAACAAAGACTATTGTGTTCATCTCTCAAATGTAAAATAGAAAACCACCCAAACGCCACCTTTGTCCCTGCAACTAGTGGCAGATTCAATATCCTCAGCTCATTGATCCAATGCATCTGACTCTAAGAATGTTCAATAAACTACACTGAAATGTAAGAGACACAGAAAAGGGAATAATGGGGAAACCCCAAAATATTGATGCTGCCAAACATTATGGGTGGGTGGGCTTGGTTGACACTGTGTAGAGAAACAAAGTATGTGAACACAGATACCCTTGTAAATCCAGTCCCATCCCAACTCACCACAAACCTCGGCAGACCTGTACCCCCTGCGTTTCCTACAAAGATCCCTGAGCTGGCCTCAAAGGTCAGAGGCTGAGGACTCCTGGTGAAGGCAACTCTGTGGTATTCCTCACAGTCCATGTAGAGACGCACCTGAGGTATGTAGGCAGATAGATACATGTTTACCTGAAAGCTGAAAATATTTCTGCCTGATGCAAAACCATATCAATAAACACTTGCAGGAGACTGGAGGAATCTTTATTCTCTGTGATTAGATACACACTGACATATTATGTGAGCTCTCAGCTTAGTGTCATTGCAGGTCAACATTCTCACATATTGAATAAACATCAGCAAAAAAGTGTCACATATAGCCTATTCAACAGGTGAGGACTTGACATCATTGAACTTTGATGACATCTAGTGGTAGTATAAAAAATGACACTGTAGCAGGCGTGCATGAAGCCTACAGTGAATTAGATTTATTAACATGTACTGGCTGTGGAGCCAAAGGCTGTTAAAGCTTATTCCTCTGTGCCACACAACTCCACTGTTAGCCAGAACACATCAGTGAGACGCACCCTTTGACTGAGTGACATGTTCTGTCATTATGATGAACATGGGCACTGTAATTTATTTTGAGTCAATTATGCATACAGCGTCTTGCTGTTGTAAATACTAAAGGGCAACAAATGTGCAGCTGAAAGCAGTCACTGACAAATATACTATTTACACCTGTATGAGGAGTGTTTGCTGTTAGAGAGCAGAGATCAGCAGATCCAGCTAAATTTATGTATGATCATGATTTACTGAAATGCAAGATGTAGCATCTTTACCCAAACAAAGAAATGAACTAAACCCAGTAGACCCACCTCTGCCCCCTGTACGGTCAGGGTAAACCTCGCCCATCTTCCTGTCATCTCTCCCATTTTGAAGGAAGCTGCTTCTTGGGTCCCACCTGTCGTTCCTGGATCAGTGTAGTACAGTACAACTCTCTGGGAACCATCCTCCACTTCTGACAATGCTATACCTAAGTGTACAATCTTAACAACAAAGTTAGATGTTAAAAACCGTTATTATGAGGCAGAAAATAAACAGGAAAAGAAAAACAAGTGGAGTGAGATGCAATCACAATGTCTTACTTTTTGATAAGCATCTGTGACGGCAAACAGCACACCACCACGCCGTGTGGTGGGTTTAGCGATGACCGTGACGGCAAAGTCATAATAAAATGGGTCTGGGATGAATGACTTTGTGAGGCGTCCCACGTTGGCATCCGGTCCGAAGCTGTAGGCAGGGTAACCCTCAAACCCCGTAACAAAGGAGACAGAGGGGGGGAGGGGAACGCCGATCAACTCTGTAAGGTCCAAGGCTCCCTGAGAACCACGGTCTGTGAAAAAACAGACATGGAGGCTGTTAACTATGTTAACAGAGGGGGAAATAAAATAAACTTCTCATGCAACAAAGTGTGTAAGAGTGCATCATTGACCTACTGACACCTTTACCAGACAAAAACAAATTCAGATGAAAGGTCATCAAACCCAGCAGTACAAGAAAACTAACTGCTGCCATATGACAGCATAGAAACAATATGGAATAAGGGGTTGAACTAAACACCAAGGGTGCAGAATTTTGCAATCATTCATTGTTGTCTATTAGTGTCAAGAAATTCCTCCATCTCAAAACTGTAATTACTGTATCAATGCTATATGATCTGCCCTTTAGCAGTCTTCTCAATAGAAGTTAAAACTGTTTCATTTCTAAATGATCTAGCACTGTTTTCTAACCACACTATATTTTCCTATAAGTTTGTATATCCAGGTTCTGTGCAAAACTTTGAGAAAGGGTTAAGACAGAATATAATGCAGCTGCCTGTGTAGTGTGCTGTGTACTCTGTGTTTGATGGGTACTTAACAGGTTAGAAAGCCCACAGAGAGCAGAGGGTCACTGGTGGCTGACAGCTTATTTTTGCCCTGGGGCTCCCAGGTGGCTTAATCCAACCATGGGTCAGACTACTAAATGTTAAAGCATTCCACAACGCAGACAGAGTTAGAGTTGCAATTATCTTATCATTAATTCCCTGCTGCACTAGAAAGATGAAGCTATAAAAGTAATTAAACCTATTTTAATAAAGGAGGAAAACCCTAAGTGATCTTTAATGTGTATAATTACGTCACATTAATTTCAGTTGGAGTTCAATATCTATATCTATCACCAGGCAGACCACAATTTCTCAGAATTCCTTCACAGCCCTTCTACATGAGCGCTCCCAGATCTTTATGAGACAGCCTGTGAGGTACTGATCTGTTCCAACCATCTTTGCCTCACTGTGAAGTTTGAAAACATGTCAGATACACCCCCTGAAGTTTGCCAAGAGGATGAGAAGGGGCTTCCGTCTGTCTAATGCCCCCACCCATGTCATCAATATCTGTATACTTACTATTCCTGTATGCATGGCTGAATGCACATTTGCCTGCTCTCTTTCTATCTGTCAGTCAGACATACACACATAAATGAACACACACACAAGTTCTCAAGCATGCCAGATTGCATGTGTGTGCACTGTTATTCCCTCTCCACCAGACATGCAAGGCACTTTGTGAATGCCCACCTACCACAATACTTTCTCTCTCTCTGTTCACACACACACAGCCCCCACCACACCTGGTTCTCCTTAGTGGGAAGACCCCTGGAACAATCGTCTGTTCTTTTAGCGCATATGGGCAACGGGGTATAGACGTTGGGCATCTGGAAGGCATTAGGCTAGACTAATACACACGTGCTGCGCATTGGCAGCTCCTGTAAATTAGGATTTACTGCGTGGTGTGTGTGTGTGTGTGTGTGTGTGTGTGTGTGTGTGTGTGTGTGTGTGTGTGTGTGTGTGTGTGTGTGTGTGAGCGAAGGAGCTACAAAGACAAAGAGTGAGGGGAAGAGACAGACTGAGATGGAGAGTGCCAACATTAAGACTTCCACAAGTGCAGTGTGGGTGTGTGTGTATATGTGTGTGTGACCACAGGAAGAGAGGCACACTTCTTCCCCCATGCGTTAATAGGATTGAAACCCCTACAGTCTGTGGCAATTAAAAACAACATAACAATGAGGTGCAACCCACAACATTCTGCTGTGCGACCTCCACTGTGATTGAATAGTGTAGCATTGCTGGACTGTAGTTTAGAACTGCTTCTGTTCTGGGATGCGTGATGTAGTGAAATCTAAGCACACTAAAACAAGCTTTAATATTTTCCAAATACTCAGTGACTCATCTTGATTCCAGAGAATCCTGGCTGCCTGACCTCTGGACACAGACACTGCTCTCTATCTTCTGTGTTGTCAGCGGTAAAGTCCTGCCAAAGTGTTTCTTGCCAATATTCCCACAGGTCAGCCTGTCACTTCTCTTTGTCTTTGCCCAAAAGTGACATCACTGCAGATGTTCCTCTGCTGGGTCAGAGACTTAACAGCTGGACAGATCACCATGGAAACTAAAAGATGTACTCTCTGCACTGAGTCATGTTCTCATCATGCAGAATGAAAACCCACAGGAGCTTTGCAGACTCAAGCATCATCCCATCCCCATATTTGTAATCAAACAGCTGATCATGTTGAAGGAATTTGGCTTTACTGATGAGATGCCGATAATCTCATTGTAATAAGACTGTCAATAATGGAAGTAGAGCAGTGAAAATATAAGACATCCTGGTGCAGGACAATGTCAGCTGTGAGTAATCCCAGTCAGGGTGTGACTTCTCAGTAATCAGCCTTGGCTGAGTCTGAGCTCCATCTGCACTGGAACAAAGCAAGAGAAAGAGAGCAGAGAAGAGGAGGAGGGCTCAGGAGATACAGCACATGTCCTCTAGCTAATGTTCACAGTAATATCTTCAAGGTTATTAAATGAAGAACAAGATGCTGCCAGAGTCTTTGAGTCACAGAGGACTAACACTGGCTTCAGTGAGGTGAACTCATCATTCTCGGGAAGAAGATGATGTGTTGTCTTGGACCACTGGACAGCAGAATGTGAGGACAGGAGTGCAACTTGTAATTTTAGTGCAGACACAGGGTAATAGCACATTTAATTTCACAAGAAAGCAAAGGAAAATGACTGTTTTTACAATGTTTTTAGGGATATTTTGCATGTATGGTATGAATGGTAGCTTCAGCAGACCATGATGCAATGGGGCTCAGTTGCATTATTTCAAGTAAGAAGAATAAGAAGCCAGATTGGAGAAAAATTATTTTAAAGCTACATTATTCCCAGTAAAAAAAAAAAAAAAAAAAAAAAAAAAAAAAAAAAATTATATATATATATATATATATATATATATATATATATATATATATATATATATATATATATATATATAAACAGGTTTATGGTTCTGTAAGTGTATGAGGGTGTGTGTTTGTCAGTCTGTTTACAGGGTATCTAGCTGTTTGCATGCCTGCTCCTTGTCCGAATGAGCAACAGACAATCCAAACACTGCTGTATCCACAGGGCTGTTTCCTAAAAGGGTCAGTGTGTTTGGGGAGTGTGTGTCTCTTACTGAGAAAATCCCAGTGTGACACACTGTTATGGCAAAATCCAGAATGTTACGAATGAGATAAAGACCAGAACCCTTCTTTCTTAAGCACCACTTGAAAAACATGAGGAGCACCACAAAATGAAGCAGCCTCTTTACTCTCTATGTTTGTATGAAAAAGGTAATTCTAATAAAATGACTTACAGCACAGCAGCTGCACAGGACACTGTGGGGTGTTAAAGGATGTTAAAGAACAAAAGTGTTATTGGCCCCTAGTTTGTAATTTTACTTAGTAGATAATCTGCATTTCAAAGATGAGATGAGAGAACGAGACATTTGTCTTCTGGTGCACACAATTTAAAGTTCAGTGTTACTGACAAGCACTACAGGAGTTCTCCATATTATGGTAACATTATAATAACATGCACTTAAAACAAAAATAAAAAAAAATAAAAAAATAAAAATTTGTAGGTCTATACAACTCTGTGTATAAAAGAACTGGCGAGCTCTGGGTTTTAAAACTTGTGTGTGTTTTGTTGTCTTTTAGATGTTAGGGTCTGATTTAAAAAAAGGGAAAAGCAGAAGAGATGGAGGTCATAATAATGTGGTGATGTTGGACACAGTATTTAGACAATGGTGCCAGCCAAAGTAACTCAGCTGTTAGTCAGTGCAGTTTGTAATGAGCTGCCACATAATGGTGAGAGGCTCCGGTCTAATCAAACCTCAATCATCTGTAACTCCATGTCATCATAGATAGTCAGATAGGAACAATGTTTGTGGACCTTATCAGTTCACTTCTGTATGTGCACACCAAGTACCCACAAAACCTTGTTTCAGCACAATAATCTGGAACATACTTCATTCAAGTATTTAGAGATGCTAAACCTCACAGTTACATGGCAAACCCTCTGTGGCTGTGGTCACACCACAACTCACAAACACACTTCAGCCTCTGAGCCTCTTCCTATTATGTAATAATTCTAACACTTGTCTGTTCTCATAAAAATTGAAACTAAATTGACGTATTAACGTATATGAGGACACATCTGCTAGAAATCATAGCAAAAAGCTCAGACAATCATGATAAGAGTCAGCTCTGAAAAAAGACTGCAATAATGAGGCATGCTGGGAAAATGAAAGCCAGACAACAAACTCTGATGCAATAACAATGTGAAATTGTTCATTAAAAGGTTACTTCTTGCCAGCAGATTTTGAAATACTGAATGTCTGAGTGTCCCTGAATGCAACAGAAGGGAATGCACCTGCTAGCAATTGCATTACCAGGCAACAACAACGTGTGTTTGAGATAAACATGAAGCCAACATCATGAATATAATTAAATAAAATGGCTGATTAGAATGATGGGAATCAAAGACTTGTGTAATGAGGAAAATGATTAGTGGTATAGTTATACACACTTGCTTTGGAGTTAATGACTGTAAATGACCACACAGTCATTTAACACCTGTTGAATTTGGAGGAGGCTTACTGATAACCAGATGTCTTCCTCAGACCTGTGCGATGGCACAAAGTTTAAAACAAGTAATTGCATTCAAACTGGGATTTTTCTTTCTATTCTGTTCCATATACCGACAGATTAACTCTGTGTCCAAGGGGCGTTATGTCATTCCTTCAGGTAGACAAAACAGGACACCTCTCACATCCTTTCTTATTCAAAAGGCTTATGGTGTTTGATTGACAGGGGAGATGTGATGTCAGCCATGTGAAAAGCAGGAAGTTGGAGGTAAATTGCAAAGACCACACAGGCCTGTGTATTTAACTGGCAAGTGTACACATGCATGTGTGTAACCAGGTGAAGCTAGAGGCCTCCCATTTAGCACAAAGCTGCTCTGTTAGCATCAAGCTGAAGTGCCAAGTCAGCACAGTCATTAAGAAGAGGAGAGCAGAGCAACGCGTAGATGCTCTCAGTGTGATCAAAGACTCGTAGCACGTAGCTCAGAGATGAATGGATCGTGTTCAGGGTGATGTCAGAAACAAAGGCACTTTTTTCACTTGTATAAATGTCTGATGGGAGAGATTCAGCTTGTCTGTGTAATCATTGTGTGCCCCAACATGCTCCAAAATGATGTGTTTCTTGACTTTGATAAATCACACTTTGTTTAAAAAAAGAGAACACAATTCTACTGGAGATGCTAGTCAATCTAGTTATCACCTTCACAGTTTGTTTAAACGCCTTTGATTTATACAAGTGTTGCACAGTATATTTTCATTATCACTTATGTAAGCAAGGAAGGAAGGAAGCCCCACACTCTACCCCAAGTCACCTGAATAAAATAGTCATGTGCCAGTGGTAATATGATCAGTGAATCCAAAGAATGAGAAAGAAAAGTGATATAGGACTGTGGCTCATGTTCAAGTAGAAATGTGAGTGTTCATATATCTAAGGAATGAGGTTGCACCTGCCTATATGACTCTCCTGTGTGTTAGGAATGTGATAATCATGCTCAGATAGGAATAAGAGGCCCGGGTGGGTCATGTGCACAGAAACAGGCAGTCTAGCACACAAGAATGTCTCCAAGTCAGCAAGCTACCAGTTCTGCCCAATTTGATACAGCTTCTCAGACAAGTTTTATACAAAACCGACAGTTTGTGGTTGAACCATTTATTCATCCCAGTGGGTAACACTGATTACATGGTGTTGCAAGCACCTTACTGCAGCAGCAGAGCCATATGAGCCACACATGGAAACTAATACTATAAAGATGCACCAAGGATGATTTGTATGGGAAAGTGCTGTATCTCCCTAGGTTGAAAGAGTATCTAGCCATGCAGATAGCTTTGGTTTTGGATTTGGATTTATTTTTCTGTCTTCCCAAGTACAATTAAAGTGAATGGAATTTTGTATGTGATTAATAAAAAACATTCTTTTAAACCAAACCAAAACTATCTGCATGGCTAGATGAAACTAATGTTTTGTTTTGGTTTTTTGCTTGTTTGCTTAGTTGTTCTCTCTCTCTCTCTCTCTCTCTCTCTCTCTTTTTGGTTGCGTGAACACTTCAAGCCTAATCATATCAAGGTAGTAAAAGAACTCTTAAGTGACCCTAGCTACATCTATACAGCCTTTAGGAAGCACATTTACAGTGAAATCTTTCATATGCTCAGAAATGTAAATAAATATCTGGGGCTTCCATGTGGGGTTTCCACAGTGGGAAGTTACCTAGAGCAGCTTTAATGTACAGCAGAAGTATAAAGGGGGCTTGTTCTCTGTTTGGTAAATCCTGAAATGTCAGGATGGTAATGAAGCTCACTAATGTCAACAGGCAGCAGCTTCCTTTTAAGTCAGTTTACTGTAACCTCTCAAAAACCTCTGCAAAAGAAAATAGCCTATAAACAAGATCATAACATATTAAAAATGCCAAATATTAAATATGTTTATTTCAGTCACAGCACTGAGTAGAAACTGTTGGCTCCAGCAACTCTCATAAAGTAGGAGGACATTTTCCACAATAAAGCCAACATGAGTTCATGCTCTCTATGGCCTACAAGAGGACATCAGCAAAACACAGGCACAGCTGATTATCCCATAGAATGGAAACAACTTTTATAGCCATTAAAATTTCTACCACTAGTGAGATGAACCAGATGGTTTACAGGAATCTGAATAAGCTGTCTCAAAACTTGCCATCCTTGCTGCTGGAACAGAGCCAAGCATATTTCCACAGGTATTTTAATTCATATTTGGATAAATCACTGACTTTTCTCTTTGAGCTATCAACACACTCCATCTGACAATTAGTCTCCACCAGTAAGGCCATAACTGATTTTTTGGGCTATTTCCTGCTCAAGCTTATGAGATCATACCATTTGGGAACATTTGAAATGACAGAATTGTGTTTAAAAATAAGTTTCACAAGAGCCTGTTTCCCTTGTTGCACGCCACATTTATCAATGCTGATGCTGAGTAGGTGTGCACCACATTTAATCTCAATGGTTGGTTATATAAACAAAGTACGTCTGATGCAGCTGCTCAGAACACAAACCACAGCAATGAGCTATCATTAATGACTACAGAAGAGAAGAAAATCCTGTCTACATTAATTTGCCGTTAAAAAACTACATCACCACCAATCACATCCAACTTCTATCTGCAGGATTTCATAACCAATCAGTTTTCCATGACACATCATGCTCTTGGCTTAGTAGCGCTGCTCTACAAAACTTCAGTGCCAAGACTGACTCAACCAAAACTCTGTCCATGTCCTCAGTTAACCCCTGGTTATAGAACTCTGGTCTCCATGGAGAAAAAGGGCTACTTCAGCATTGTGGTAGAGGTCTGATTAGTCACGCATGAGCTATTAGTTCCCAGGATCTGGAAAAAAAAATGCAATAAGCTTGTCGGGTAAAGGAAAACGGATCCTAAACATTAAATGTTTTCTGGGAAATTCCACAGTAGCCAAACCAGTATAAATAATACATGAGCTCACAGGGAGGAAATGATAAGCTGGATGGAGAGTTAATGTTAAGTGGCTCTGGTCACAGAATGAGCATAGTAATACAAATCTCTGCAGTTTTTTTTCCCAAAACTTTCATTTAAAGATTGAAAACAATGCTTCTTTGAGTAATTATCACAAAATTTTAAATAGTTTGTTGGTCTAAAGTTTTTTTTTTTTTTTTTTTCCTCACAGGACCCCTCAAATATTTAATTTCTTACTACTGTAGTTTCATATGTCCAGGGACAATGACAATACTGTGCTTTCTCGCCAACTCTGTGTTAAAAGAGTGCAGAGACAGTCATACTGTGGAAAATCAACCTTTTGCAAAAGGACTGATTTCTACCAACTCTTTCTTTTATTTGTTTCTCATACTATATATGTGTCAGATGTTGTCTTGAAATTTATTGGAAAAACCACATTGCAATTGCGGCCCAAATGAGTACACCTATTTTTGTTATTGTTGAACAAGTGAAAGCTCCAATCTGCCAATTTGTGCTCCAAGAAATGACGCCCAGTACCCACCACAACAAAATGAGGCAGTACACACTGTGTCATCCTTATTGATGGCAGCTGCAGTACTGAAAGCACCAAGCAAGACTCAGAGATGTGAGGAGATAAACTGGACACCTGCAACTCAGAGGAGAGACCTCAGAGTAGACCTAAAATACACTGAAAGGATTATATGTCTCTGATTCCCCAGGGAGAGCAGATAGACATTACTGGGGAGAGCAGTCTCTGGAGTACTCTGATGAACTTGCAGCTACAAAACCCAGAAAGAGGCAGAACATGAATGGATGGAATTTATGATAAAGATATAGATAAAGTATCACTGAAGTCACTTTTTTCTAGCATGTGTTCTGCACTGGTAAATCGCTGTTCAAGCTACATAGGAATATACATATTAGAGTCCAGTGGACCAAAGTCAATAACTATAATGTCATCCATTACAATGGCTGTTGTCTTGGAAATACTGTAAATATTAGCAGTGTAGATGCAGCATTGTAACAGTAACTCCCACTGTTGAGCAATCTCATAGCCAAAGAAAATGAGTGCTGTGCTTCAGCAGGATTAGGGTATCATCAGTCACCAAGTTGGGTTTGTCTTCTTCCTGATGGATGGTGGGGGTGGATTTAGAGGGTTGTCCATCATTTTGAGATTCCAGCTTTCTCTGTATAGAGTGCTTTGTATTTTCCCCTTAAAACTTATTCCTTGACTATTTGTGTGGTTAGAAGACCCTCTGCCAGGTCATCTAAATTTATTTAATTCAGCAAACAGCCATACAAGATTGAGGCTGCAACAATGAGTGTATTACTAAATAGAAGACTTTTCTTAATGTAGCTTTAAAAAGGTCTCCCTCTCTATAGCTCTCTCACACTGCACTACACATATGCACTCACAACGGCAGCCTTATGTGTGACAGGTAAAGTGAGGTCTGGACTGGGGTAAAAGGGGCTGAGCGGTAAGCAGAGCGCATTCTTGTGTTTCATCCAACATTCGTCTTGGGGAGCAGGGCTGACTGTTTTTCGGTGAGCCGGACCAGCTTCTTCTTGGCCGGTGGTCTTACAGACTACTGTCCACTTAATGTATGATAATGTATACAGTGGAAAGCTCTGCCTGAAATATACTGACTTTTGGTGTAAATCAGCTCTTTGATCAACTTTTCGGAAATGGTCAGTACCAGCTTTGTGCAAATGCAGTTAAAAGACGTGTTCACTTTAGTCAAATGGCATATGATCACATACATATACATGTACAATGAGCACAAAGATGTCCTACTGTTAACTGCAATATAGGATCTTCAGTATTTATCTTTGCTCTGTGTCCCTTAAAATAGCTGTAATTTGACATCACAAACATCTTCCATCCTTGCCCAATTCTTAGTTTGTCTTGGAAAAACAAAATTCTGCCAGGAAAGACTGGCTGACACTACACTGAGGTTTAAAGGCAGCACTGCTGTAGGTTTCACAAGGGGTTAGGGGTCTCGGTGTGACTCCAGCAGACCGTGGTAGAGGAGCATGTAATGACTTCCTAATGACAACAGTGTAATTGTAGCATTCCAGAAGGAGAGGGGTCATTCCAGGTCAGGACAGAATAAGTTTGCAGTGTCATGATTTATGTGCATGACTTTTAGTTTAACTTTTTAAATATGTTATTTCTAAACATTATCTGCTTAAAATTTCTCCTTTGGTGCAGACGGGCATTTCATGTAACCAATAACTTAATTTAAATCCCACCCACTATACCTGTCATATTGCCCCCATGTCATGTTACACTCAAACAATCACTTCTTTCAACTTAACTATTAAATTGTACAACAGAGGTGAAAACCAAGTCCAGAATCTATCTGGCTCAGTAATATGAGAATTCAAATCATCCCTGCTGATTTATAGTTGTTTTGGTGGACCAGCCATTCAAAGCTCTGAACTGTGCCCATATAAGCCAACACTGGACAGGACTGGGGTCACTGATAAGGGTCTTTTTTCTCCATGCCCGTACAAGCTGGCAGGTCCAAGGCTGCAGAGAACCAAAGGCCAAATAGTTTAGTCGCTTAGGTCAGTGGAGCCAAGTATTCCTCCCGTCTGTCTCACCAGAAACACACACAAACACATGTCTATGCACACACACTGCTGCCAGCTCCCTGCTCCTTCAGACTTCTTATCTTCCATCTCAATATGGAGCTCCAGCTTGGCAGCAACAGCGAGAGAACAGTATCACCTTTGTAAAGTAGAATATTTGCAGTATTTTTTCTTAATTTTTCACTTAAAGCCCCTCAGGTCACTTTTCAGCAGAATATCTGAATTACATGCAGCTTTCAGGTGCACGCTTTGCTGTTTTAAAAAAAAGAGAAGAGTTTAAACTTCACTGAAAAATGCATACTCAGATACACAGCTAAAGACAAAATCTGTCAGTTCATCATCAATTTGTCCTAGTCCAAGTGCCATTATTCTGATTAGACAAGCCAAAAATAATTGTGGGAGATCTAATGTTCCCTAAAAATCGTCATGCCAAATTTGGAATTTGCTTGTTCAAGAAAACCTCAAATACACAAAATATCCCCAAAAGTTGGAATTAGATTTCATGCAGCAAACAAAGGATGCCGGTGCTGAAATTCTTAAAGAAATAAAAGCCTATCACAATATTAGAAATGACACAAGACAACCGAAAAAAAACAGAAGCTGGTCTTCTTCCTGAGCTGAGTTGATTGCAGAGGTACTTTAAATGACACATGAGAAAATGGAAAACAAAAGAGGACCTTGAATAACAGTAAAAGCTATAGAGACTCACAGGTGGCATATAAACAGTCGACACAGCAAGTACACACCACATTAAAGAAGGGCCTGACTGCAAAATTACCTTAAATCACCAAAAACCTTTGTTTTCTAGGTCGTTCAGTTTTGTTACCTCTCATTACTATTTGGATCTGTTGATATATAATGTGTTGCCTAACAGAGTTTAAAAGTTTTTGGACGACATTCTCTCTTACTCTGGCTTCAAATTAATTAAAGCAACCAGAGTCTGGTGGTAAAAGCGGACATCCACAGGGGTCAGATGTCATGGGGCTCCATGTAAACGGCATGTTGTTTCGGCTTACCCCAAGCTGTGTTTAACCAGCTGTAGAAACTGCACTCTGACCAAGGTGTCACAGGAATGACGGGATAGCTAAAAAAAAAAAAACACTGCCTGTTTTTGGCAACTTGCCGCCACAATGTCCAGCCTTCAACATAGACTTTGTGAAGAGAAGGTGCAAAGCCTCTGTCTCAATTGAAATTAATTTGATAAATGAGCAATACAGCGCAAGAGAGAACAGAGGAGAATGGGAGTGAGGAGAGGTGATAATGTGGAAGAGAAAGACAGAAGCTAACAATCACCTATTGAAAAAGAGGAGAGAACAAAGCTTCTTTCTCAATTAATCAACAAAACAACTGGGACCTTTTAATATGACCATGGTTAGTCTTCCTGCTAGAGGAGACTGGCAGGAGTGTCACTGTTCAGTGAGAAAGAAACAGACTGAGATGGGAAAATGAATTTAAAAAAAGGCAATAGTGAAAGAGCAAGAAAACTATAACCATAGCAAATGTACAGAGGTGCAACTGAGGGATCAAGATCCTGCAACTCAACATGGCTATGTGACCTTTTCATCTTCATCTGTATCAGCTCCTCAAGCCATAAAAGAAATCCCTTAAGATCCCCTTTCCTTCTTTTCCAGTGATGGATGCCAAAGCTTTGCAGTCAGGCAAAGGTTTGGCATGTTTGTATTCATCACATAGAAGATACTCATGTAGCTTATCCAAATTGTTCCTACAGAGCGGGCGGGCTGAGTGATACCATCTGCTTTGGCTCCGCAGTACGAGTTGTTCGCTACAGTTTGAAGAGTGGGCCCTCGGCCAATCCACTTGCAGTCCAGTCCATTCATTGACTTAAGTGTGGTCGCTCCCACGGCGCCAGTCGGCCGTCACTGTTTGAAGCATCTTGACCAGCCTGGCTGACCCAGATGAGAGTGACCTGGATGACCTGAGGACAATGTGCTCATTTCAAGTTTAAAATTTTGTTTATTATTCAGTCTATTCATAGACCACAGGGGAGCCACTTTCAGTAAGTAGTGACCATAAAAGAGTCATACAGACAAGGGCAAAAGAAGGCAGTATGAAGATGACAGTGTGATTCCAAATTTATGGCAACACTTTGGGAAAGGCCCTGTCTTGTTTCAACATGACAGTGGCCACGTGCACAAAGTGAGGTCCATAAAGAAAGCCTTTTCTTTGCATAGAGCTCACACCTCAGCTTCATCTAATATGTTTGGAATGAACTGGAACACCAACTGTGAGCTAGGCCTTATCAACCAACATCAGTGTCCTACCTCACTAATGCTCTTGTGGCTTGCTTTAAGTAAAATATTAGGTTATAAATCCCATGTGATTTGAACTTCTACTTACTGTAACTACTTCTGATTTAGTTTTGGTAAGTGTCCAACCCTCAGCTCCTATTGGAAGGTTTTTATTTTTTTATTCTCTGAGGCCTAGTCAGGAACTGTTAAAAAGAACCACTGAGTTACAGTATATGATATTAGGCTATATCATTAATACAGCCTATCCTGCTGTAGCTACTTGACAAAATAAATTTCATTGGCTGTAGTAAACAGAGGTAGGTCTTTCCAGGAAAACACTTGTGGACAAAGAACAAGTGTTTTGCATTTCTGCCATCAAAGATAAAGACTTCTCAGAAGAACTGTTAGCTATTGGTTCCTGGGTGGAGTTCTCTCTACCATTTCCTTCTGATAGTGCACTGTTCATATTATTCTGCTTGACTGCCAAGTGATCTCCCAAAAAGTACAGTGAAAAAAACACCACTGCAATTATTCCTTATCACCAGAACCATTGCCAAAAGGGTGCAGACTTCCACTGAAAACGACATTGTGCTTCAAAACACCTCTGAGCAAATCACACAACAGAGTCCTCTTGCATCCCAACTGTCTCAATATTCATTAGTCAATCAGCTGTTAAATTGGGTCAAAATGCTGTCCAGGTTCACCCCACAGAGGAAATGACCCCAATTCCTTGACCCCAGTGTCCAACAACAACCGACAACACTCAGCAGCTGTTAGCATCATTTGTCAGGTCAAAACCAGGTCAAGCTCATTGGCTTGTTATTTTAACTAAAAATTCCTCTTGTCTCTGAAGTGCCTGAAGTGGTTTGGCCAAAAGAGAAACAAGACAAAAGACAAGCCTCTTTGGGAGCACTCACTTGGAGGTGGACAAGCTTTTGTTTCCCAAGTTGTTTAGAGAGTGATTGAATTTTTCCTGTCGAGGGAGTTGGACAAGAATTCTAGTTGTCTGGGCAAACTCAGAAAAGTATGTGAATCGGTCTAATCTGCAGGATTTAGACAATACACAGTACGTTGAACTTGGCCTGTGTTCGACCTGCAAGAAGATAAAAAGAGGACATAAGAGAGGGAGAAAGAGAAAGAATTAAGTCTAGATTGAAAAAGAAGGAAGAAAACAAAGCAAATGACAGATTAGGAGAAATACAGAGTAAATGCACAGAGAGCAAGATAGCCCTAATTAAAGGCAATGACAAGCAAGCACTCTAAACACTTCAATCTGTCAGCTCTTATTCAGCTTATATCAGGTACTGAAGGGATGACTACAGTTGTATATCTTACACCACATGTTCCTCTTTGCCTCTGGTTATGACTTAGCGTGAAGAAAATCACACATCCTGATTTATGTTTAAAACACACCTAAAAATAACAGAGACAAACAGCCGTGTTAGTTTCTCAGCTTCATAACCTAGATCCCCACAGTGCTGTTACTTCCAATGTGCACTGCAACGGCTCAACTCCTTAGGAGCCCCAAAGCCTGTGATGTCCCTGCTCCATCTGCTGCTCTGCATGACGGAAACATCAGTTCTGTTTTTACAGTCAAGGCTAGTAGCCTCCAACATGGTTTTATTTGCCATATTTTCATTGTGTTCATATTACTCCACAGAGAGCATCTTTGACTTGTATATCTCTACAACATCAACTTGTCAATGAAAGCTTGTTTTGTGTTTAGCTTGATGACAGATTTGAAGAAATACGTCAGCGTTGGCCCAACAGATGGAAAAACTATAGAAAAAATCAGAGCTACAATGTCTTCTCTTCACTTCAACAGTTTGAAACTTTTAGAGCAGAGATAGAACAAAAGGAGTAAAAGCTTTTTTGTTATTTCTGGCTCTTAAACCTCCTGTTGAGCATAAATTTTAAAGTGAGTGGCAGAAATGGAAAGAAGCCAGTGAGGCTTCCCTTGGCGAGTGCTGCGCTTCTTTATTTTAACTTTTACAGCAGAGAGACAATAAACCACAGCATGACCATACAGTGAAATTTAATATTTCACTTTTCACAAAGCACCAATGGCACCAAGTCCCAAAGGCTATGTTTCCAGTCAATCAACCTCAGGTGTCTGAGGTGACTTCATATGAACCAGATCAATGTTAAAACTGAACATGAAGCTACTTCAATAGGGCCTGGACTTAAAATGAATAAATTAAAATCAGAATAAATGCTTTTAAAAAAAAGTTCCAAGAGCCCACACATAGTTTGCATTGTTATTTGACAGAGAACTTAACTTCATTAAACTTAACTTAACTCATCATTAAACTGCTGTTAAATGAAATTTCTAATTACCATCTAGCCATTTATGGTTAATATCTGTGTCATTGTCTTTCTTTAAATTATCTGCCCGTATTGGTTCGGCTAAACTAAACACTGCTCCTGAGTGGAAACTCTGCAGCTATAGTTTTATAACCATAAAACCTGCTGCATGTGCAAAAAACCACAAACTCTCCTTCTCTCTAATAATGAATAGTCTCTGTGCTCTCCAGAATGAGCTGTTTGATTTACAGAACCATTGTTGAGGTAACTTAATCCAGAGGTAACTGCTCCTTAGTTCAGCTGGTCAAAAGAGATATATGTGAAGGAACATGCGTGTGTATAAGTGTGTGAGTTACTGCATGTGTATAAAGCTTTCCAGACTTAGAGGCTGGTCTCTCTCCTTGCTAACAATCACCCTATAACAGGAGAGATTGCACATAGGTGTTAGCCTCCATAAAAATCCTCAACAAGTACCTGCTGGCAACCTGACAGCCTCTTTGATCCTCAACATTCGACCTGGAGTTCATTTCCTCATCCAGGACAGCGTGACAATCCTCTTCTCTACACTCAGAAAATATGCCAAAAAACAGACAATCAGAATCTTATGGAGTTTAAGTTTCAAGGCTTTCTGTTGTGATTCATCATTAACTGAGAATGACAACAGCTAAAGCTTTAGATTTGGACACATTAGTGAGATTAAAGTTGTCGACTTTGTTTTGTTTGTTTTACTGTTAGCTGTTGCTCTAAATAATCACAGGTTCATTTCTGCTTTAATTCAAACTGTTTCCAAACTCCTTCATGGACCAGTTTACTAGATTTACTGTATACACTTGTGATTTATCAAAGTAAATTGGTTCCAGCCTCTCTGCCTTGTACTGACAATGCATACAAATTGTTAACAAATGCTGGAAAACCAAAACACCTGCTGGGATAGTTTAGGATGGACGCCCACATGTCCTGAGCAGTAAGAAAATAATCAAGACGCTGCTTCTATCTGATTATACAGATTATTCTGGGATGCTTTGATGTAAACATGTTGATCTTTCTTCCGTGTTTCCCCCTGCCAGACTGATGCTCATCTCTACAGAGTCTGACCTGACCTGATCAGGCAACTGCAACTGCAGAAAATGTGTGCATGAAGAATCAGGGTCAATATAGAACTATTTTATCACGGTAACATGTAAGTTGGAGCTTCTATAGCAACGCTATCTTTATAGATATTATATTTTTAAAAAATAATTCAACTGCACAATATGAACCTACCTAAAAAGCATTCTGAGTTTGTTCGGCATGTTGGTAGAAACCAACCAAACATGAGAGATTTTCAAAATTCTGATTTTATGGGAATAAAGACAGACTATTTACATTTTCAGACATCAGTTATACATTCTTGGAGACTGGACAAACCAACCTGGCCTCAAGTTCACTTTCTGTTTCTGACTGCTGAGAACATCAGAGAAAGTAATCTAGGATGTAGGTGAGATTACATTTTAACTGAGTCCACAACATTCTGTGGGTGCATAATAAACACACCATATATTCCAGACAGCTTTTTAAGCAGTGGTGGTCTACTGCTGCTGCTGAATGAACATGAAAGAAACATGTCTCTGAAACCACAATCCTTTCCCATCATAAACTAGGAGAGACCTCAGTCATAACCCTGAAGAACACCATGTTGTCCTTCACTTCAGAGCTCCAGGGTTACAAGACAAGCCAAGGCAGTAATAATAATAATAATAATAATAATAATGATAGTGCCCATCACACTCTTCCTGTTCCAGACCATTACATGTACATTGCATCATCTGTTGGAAACTTCACAGGAAGGCCTTGAAACCACTCAGCAGACTTCATCGTGTATGAGAACAGTGAGGACTGGGCAGGGGTGAACTGTCAGGTTTGAAATCTTGCCATCAAAAACATGTCTTCAGAAGTGAGATGAGGAAAAGATGAATGAGAAGAGACTATTATATAGTTTAGTGTTAAAATATATGCAGTGACTTCTTCCAGCTGCCCAATATATCACTAAGCAACAAAGTCTTAATGATTGAACGAGAGTTACTGATACAGCCTTCTGGTTTTATAAGATTGACTGACTGTCAACTAGTTTTTACATATAACTCTCTATAGCTTTACTTTTCTTTGCATATTCCGTCTTTTTTAACTTGAATGTGTCTCTCATTTTACAACGACTGACAATCTCTTGAGGGGAAACTGACACACTTTTGAGGATTCTTTCTGGTTGTCCACAGCCAACAAGGGAAAACTGCTTCCTCTCAGTGTCTCTGGTTAACATAAGGAGACTTTAACTGCTATAATTTCTGACAAAGATTTCTCCCCTCCACAGGTACTCACATCATTTGAAACATATCAGCTTACAAGTCTTGCTCTGCTGTGTTCCACTAGAAGGAAAATATCAAAACAAAGGATAAAACTTCTGCCAAAACTTGGAGGGTCTTGCTACGAGTGTTCACAGTCAGGTTATGCTCAATAATGCATCAAAAGAAAAGTGATTTCCCAGTTGGTATTATTTGCCGAAAGGAAATTGGGCCAGAGTTCATGTTTCATATCTGCTGCCAGTGGAAGAGTTATCAAATTCAGGGTTGCCTGCTAAATGGGCAGAATTCTCCTCAGGCAACCACAACATCACATTAAATAGGTTCTCTTCCCCTTGGCCACATTGCCAGGTTTGACTCAGCTGTTGAAGTTTGCTGATGAGGGGCTTTACAGTGCACTGTTCAAATGGAAAGAGACAAGGCTCTTTATTGGGAGCAGGGTGCTGATTTAGGAGCTGATTTGTGAACAGGGACTTCAGAAAATTGGGTTGTTTGCTCTCTATCTAGTCTAGAACAAGACCATCCATCAAGATTCAAGGTCAAGATTTTGACATAATTACATGCACAAATCAATGAAAGAAGCATTTCACATGATATATATGAGAGGAAAACAGAGCAGAAAACTATCAGATGAATAAAAATCAGAGATGCAAAAAGCACAGCATTACAGCTGCAATGGATTTAAAAAAAACAAAAAAAACAACAACAACATAATAGAATCAACTGGTTAAAAACTGCATGTCTCCGCACCAGAGATTTGCCAGAAAAACCACAGACAAAAGCAACCAACTTTTCACTGTTTCACTGCACTTAATTTCAGGTTCTGTTTGCCAGATACATGCTTCTAACCACCAGGATTTTCCATTAAAATGACTGCCTTCAGCTCCTGCATATTGCCAAGTTTCATTCAGTTTTTATGGTTGAGGCATGACTGAACCACGAGGGAAGTAGCTTTTCTTGGTAAGGTTAATTACTTCATACCACAACCATTTATGCAAAATATGCAAAAGAATTCAGCTGATTATGTCATTTCAATCTAGTGAAAGCAGCTTGACTATTGACAGACACTGTTTTGCTGCTTTTTAAAACAAATATTACACAAAACTAAACTGTCATGTGTTCTCTTTAATATAATTTGTGCCTAAAGTCCAGTCTGAGAGTGCTGCCATGACTTTAGAGCTTGTTGACTGATTTCAAAAGGAGCTGCTGAAACAGCAAAGAAATGGATTTTTCTGTCAGATGAGTGTTAAATAAGGACTGACCTTTGCTCTGCTGTCTGTGGGAGGTTGGAGAACAGATCTGTTTTTCTCTTTTTCTCTACACACTTTAGGGGCCTGAGCACCAGACTGGGATGTTGGTTGTTGCCTGAGGGATGGACTGATGACAGCATTGTTCAACCAAGGCCTGAAGAGGAAGAAAAGATCTCTGCCCTCACTCAGCTCACCTAAAATACTATCTGAAGGTTCCAGTTCAAGCCACTAGCTTCTGCTCAAATTGTTTCTGCAACCTCAAATGCTACTGCAACTTTAGGTAAGACTGATGTGGCTCATTTTCTCAAGAATGAGCTTTTAGAAGTCCTCAGTTTACATACAAGACTGATTGTTCGATGTCATGTTTGCAGTCACTGTTGACCATAAATGTTTTTTATAAACTACTGATCCATTCTGAACTGTTTTCTTGGGTGAAAATGTATTTTTGGAGTTTAGTGCAATGTTCATCCAATTACAGCAGATTACAGTTTTAGTAAATAGTTCTTGAATCAACGGGGACAAGAACCACATTTTCAAAAGGCATGTTTATTGGCACAGTTGTTTTGTATCTAACAATTTCTACCACTAACTATTTTTTTGTTTAAGAGAATAATGCCAAATTCAACATTAAGCAATAAGTGATAAAGCAGTTCTGAAGTAATCAACATGACTGATTACTGCTGTTCTGTTTTGCTTGTCAGGTCATGGTACAAAACCTGGTTATAGGCATGAGACTGTCAGTGTATCAGTTACTGTTTTGCAATCATCTTTTTCTCATCCACACATTTTATTTGTTGTGAGACCACATACACACACACACACAGAGAAATAGTTAAAATCACATAGTTGGCCATTTTACCATTTGGTTATTCTAAGTGTTTCAGGTTTCTTGCAGGTAGTACTGTACTGCCAAATGAGGTGACATCCAGCTTTAGGATGCACAAGAGAGAGCAGAGACATGGAAAACACCCAAAACACTTCCCCTCATCAACATTAAAACATTTGAACATTGAAACTTTTGAATGGATATTTAGGCTTAGCCATTGGGAAATTCAGAAACTGTTTTGACCATATAATGTCTTTTAAGTTTTAGACCACTGACAAGTGTAATTACAGAGAACTCAATAACTTAGGACACATCATGACCTCATGATACTGGATGACAGAAAAACACATTCCATGTTCCAACATATCAGCCAGAGCATATGAAACAAATCTAATCTTTTACAAGCCCATGCAAAAGCCCATCACATTAAGCTTCAACAACTGAAGGCTACATGTTTGACATCATTTCTGTGACCACACAAACTTGAAGTTATGATAGCAGCCATCTTGAATCCAGCTTTACCAGCCCACAAAAGTTTGCACCATAGCAGTGAATCCCATCCCAACAGTGACTATGGTACAACTAAATAAGCTGTCAACACTTCTGCAAAATGGTGGGAACTCTAAATTACAAGCCACAGTCCTGCTCCAGGCAAGAAAGAAACTTTTTTGTATGCAAAATGAGTACAAAGGGTCACAGTGAAAGAAGTTTTATTCTCTGTTTTTTAATCTGTGGTAGAATATGCTCTTAAACTATAAGAGACCAATAACAGTAATGCAGTCTGATCTAATAAAAGGGAAAACAGATTTACTACTATTGGGTTTTTTCCTTTTTTGGTAGAAAAATACCACATACTTATGGTTTTGGAGTCAAAGTCAAAGAATCTCTATGTACAAACATAATCAGCTGGTGCTGCTAATAAGAGGCCAACAGCAAAAACAGCAGCAAAACATCAACCGCAAACCAAGGTGAGAAACTGACTTTCTAATTTTCATATTTTTTATTTTCCTACATGCATTTCACAGTAAACAGCACTTGGCATTTTCAGAACTATGGCTGATTATAAGCAAAGAAAGTGAAAGAATAACTTCACAGGACAGAGAGAGACACGAACAATATGAGGAGGAGGGAGACAGCTAAAGGACAAGATAGGAAAATGAATAGAAAGAGGGCAGAATTAAGGAGACGGAGGAAAGAGACAGATGTTTGTTGATGTTTACTTGCCAGCGGAGGTGAAACAATAGACCAAACCGTGACTTCGATTTGTGTTGGGATTTTCAGGAAGTGAGTCGACAGTGTGCTCAGAAACAACGCAGCTGCAGACCAGCTGAGCACGCACACACACACTCGCACCACAGAACGACCAACACCCCCACTAAACCCACCTCCCACTGGGAAACAATCAGATGCTCCTCAGGGAATATGTCTGTCAGTTGTTCCCTAACTTTCCAGCTATCTACATATCGATCTCTCTTCAAGTTGCCAAAGAAAAACACCCATCCCTCTGCAACTACAATGAAATCTGTGAGAGACACAAAATACAAGCACCTGATAATTCCAATAGGATTCAAGCAGGTGGTCTTCAGACTGAGCAAACATGTTCCAATTATGGAAACAGGACAAAAGGTTTAACAAAAAGACACAAAGTTCAAGTGTCTGTGATGAGATGTTTAAAGTCCAAAAACCACTGACTCTCTTTGAAGTCTGTTTTTTTGGTTTGCTGATGACAGTCATCTGTCAGCTAGACAGGAGGTAAACATGAGCCATAAGAGGTTCAAGGTTGGGACAACATACTAGTAAAACTGCTGAACTGGTGTAACCTTGTCTAGCGTGACTACAGATACATTAGTTTCACCCAGATTCATTACAATAGAAGTTATGGTTTTATAATGAGCAACATTTACGATAATCATCTAGATCATTTGGACAATTTGGCATTGAAAAACTTGCCTGGCCTGCACAAAGCTCTGACCTTAACCCCACCCAACACCTTTGAGGTCAACTGTGACACTGCCAGACCTCATCACCCAGCATCAGTGGTGCTCTGACTGATGCTCTTGTGGGTGAAAGGGAGCAAATCCCTGCAGCAAGGTTCCAAAATCTTGCTGAAAGCCTTCCCAGAAAAGTGAAGCCCATTACATCATGACAATGACAACTGTCACATACAGGTAAAGTCTTTGGATATCTACATACTTTTGGCAGTGTATAAAGAAAGAGGATTGGGGGTCACGCAGAGCACAGTGAAGCTATAATGCTCACAGTAGTGTTTGACCATTGGCGAATGATTAGCTAAACATCTAATAATGATTACCTGAGTTCAAAGTGTCACTCTAGAAGTAATTAGCCTAACAGGCTGGAAAACAGCCTTATCTTCTTATGCTTTAGAGGCAACTGCACGATCAAACAAGCAGAGATCATCAACCACAAGTGGAAATTACTGCACGCTTATACATCCTGGAAAACAATTACATTATAATCCAGACAGAATTCTAATTTAACAAGGATTAAGTTGGGGAAACTGAAATTCTCATTTCTTACATGCCTGCATGTTTTAGAGCCACATACAGCTGCTCTGTACTCCATGACCTCATTAGAAACTCAGATGCTCCATTGCTGTATGACAGGACATTCCCTCTCTCTCTCTGTGGTCTCTACACAGCTGAACAGACACCTGCTTGTTTCTGCTCTATCTTTCCACCCTGACAGACACTTTCCAGACTGTTAGAGATTCCATGTTTTGCAAAAAGCCAGGAAGCCAGCCTCTCCCAGAAAAATAAACATTCTAATTCAGACAACTTTACATTATCATAAATTGCAGTTGTGATGCACCTCTGAGCTCTCCCCCCACCAGCAACCTATGAGCATGCTATTTCCTGCAGAAATGCAGACTCATAAGTTGTATCATGTGTCATATTTTATTCAGTAAAATGTCCTCAGAGAACACAGGGTGTACTGTGGTTCAGTCAAAACCGTGCCCTTTACAGCTGTAACCACGTGTATGTGCTGTAATGTTCCAAACCTCAGCTGCAGAGAGGAACTTTCTTTTCATCCTGTGTCACAGTTAGAGGCATTGAACAGCTCTATATGAGCAACAGGCAGTTAGGAGCCTCAGTCAAGGCCACTTCATTAGTGGATGCTGAGGGTACAGAAAGAGTTTCTCATTCACTTCTCCCAGCCACTTTGTTCCAGCTGTTCTAAAACTTGTTATCCTCTAGTCATAGGCCTGCTCCTCTTCACTGTGTAAACACACCATTAGCAGCCCAATCATGATGTCCGCTGCAGAGGTGAGCAACAAGGGAGCTTGACCTGTGACCAATGTCTGTATGCTCAACATGGTTATGAAAGACTACAGGAGTAATATGAGGTTTGATAAATATCTGAAACCACTGCTATAGTAGATAGTGAGTGAATACAAAATAAAGAAAATACTCTACCTGGGGACTAAGGAGTCAGTAGGCCCCAAGCTCTGTGTGAGGTGGTTGTTATTATAAGTTTTCACTGCAAAATGAACAGGCATCATGTGCATAAACACTGAGGGAATAGCTCAAACATTAATCCACAACAAGGAAGTGATCACAAGTCCTTCAAACTGTTTATACTCTCAGGTTTTAAGCAGATGTTCCATTAAGCTTCAGTATTGATACCACACAACATGGACCCTCCATATATGCTGGAAATAATTACACAACTCTTGAACTGTGTGGTCACATAACCACCACAGCTAGTAAGGTGGGAGCTTTAAGCCGTCCATGCCGAGGGGCCTGTTACGTCAATCCATCCATATAGGAAAGGAAAATTTAAGGATATACAATAAAAAACTTCATGCATCAGTAAAAAAGCAGCAAAAAATTCATGACTGCTGTTTTGTTTGATCCAACATTAAAATGAAGGCCAACGAAAGAAAACAGCTGACCACATCAAACAGTGTTCAGAACTACAGCATTTGGTAGAAAAGCTCTTTGATTTCAGTGAGTCATGACTGATGCTCAGATAAGACTGAATTACTGAGAGGTTAAACAAAGATAAGTTAACTCAGGAATTCCAATTTGTTAACAATATGTCAAAATTAGGGTGGAGAAGTAGTTTATAATGTCCTTACAGATCCACTTGTGAGGTTTTACTAAAAGAGGAGCGACAATCAATTATAAAAAGCTTCAAAGGGCAGAGGTCCGAGTGACATTTAGGCGTCACACCTTTACCCTCCCACACACAATCCTTCCTATACTTAACATATCCTGTGTTTGTCCTCTGCTTTCATGCTTTGAAGACAGACATCTCTCCCATCTAAAAGTGTCTACACTCACACTGCGTCAACCACTCAAAATAGTTGGCTTGTTTTGTCCAAGACAAATTTAGCTATTCCTGTTTACCCTTCAGGATAACGCACATGTGTTTGGTTTTAAGGGTTTGTTTGTTTGTTTGATTATTTGCAGATACAACCATCGAGGCTCAGAGACTGTGAAGCAGCTTCCCTCATAGTGTTATGTCAGCAGAATGGTAACTTGACAGTGATCTTTTTACTCATTCTACACCGCCTGTTTCCTTTTGAAACTTATATGAGTTTATCAACAACTTTTCAACAGAGTAAAAAAGTAGGAAAAAGAATCAAGGTCACATGACAAAATTAATGACAAGAAAACTCATAATTGTGATGAAGGCACAAAAACAACAAACTGCATTAATTATGAATGAGAGAAATTAATTAGCAGCCAGATGAATATAATGAGAGCCGTCATATTGGACCAAATTTGGCAGTTGCTGGAAGTAAACAGGAATAATCTGGGATGCAGAAACACGTCGCACATGTTGCACACAACCTGCAGTACATCTTGAATTAGTTTGAGCCTGCTGACACATGAAAGTATAAACAACCACAAGAAGGGTTTGTGTCACTGTCCCAGGAAGAGAAATACTCAAACACTCAGACTGCTCACTCACTGTACCAGATAACAGCTTCAACAAGAGTCAACAAAAATAAGAGTGAAATGTATTTCTGTTATGGTTTTGTATTCAACAGATAATTACTTGTATGCATCTGCTGTGAGCACTGTCTCAAGTTTAAACATTGTTTATGTAATAACATCATAATGTAGCAGAGAAAGAAATGTCCATTTTGTGCAGCCCACTTGTGCATTTGACATGCAGAGTATAAACACACATCTGCATAGTCTAAGAAAGATCTGGCCACTTTGCCTTGTCTAACATTTAGTGGTAGTCATTATGATATCATTTGGTTGTTTTTTTTATTTGGTGACAGCTCTGGTGCTCAGGGCAGGAAAAAAGTCAATGTATTAATAAACTGCATATCAGTTGACTCACTTGTGTGTTATATCATGTGGTGGATGGAAACAAACTGGACATTCATTTATAGGGAATGTCACAGACTGTAAAAGTCTCCAGTGCTGTTACTCATTCATGAAATCATTGTTGGACAGGACCGAGGGTCTTACTGTGCTTGAGTTGAAATTACACTTCTAATCAAAACCTGACATGTTACCTCTGTACAGGGCTGCGGTCCAGATGACCTACATCCAAATGATGCCAAACCAGGATCTGATTAAGTCAGAATCAAGACCAAATGGACGTGGAAGGATTTACACATTACTTCCTTACACTCAATGTCATCTTCCTTCTGCTGACAAATCTATCAAGAGCTGGTCTAAAGGTGTTAATGCTGCTATTTCTTGGAGTTAAGTTTATCAACTACAGCTTCTGTCTTTATCTGCCTGTTCCAATGCTTTTGCTGTCTTTTTGTTTCTTTCTGTAGAACTAAGCTATCAGTTTTCTCGACAGCTTTTGTTTGGACACAGGGATAGAAACCCTTTTCACGCTCAGAAATCAGCACTGTGCCTAATAGTTTCCAGAATCTGGCAACAGAAATGTTTAACTTTCAAACAAAGTAGCCAAGACTGAACCTCTGTATTTGAATCAAAAATTCAGACAATAACCAAGACAATCAGTCAATAGATTAATATTCACTTTATCGAGAAACCTGAGAGAACATGTAACTACATCAATTCACTGAGTGCGTCATTCCTAGATGACTCATAATAACCTGAGCTATATAAGGTTCATAAGACTAACCACTGCAGTACTGAGTAAGGGTTTTGTGATCACCTCCATGGTCTAGTGTAAATCAACAGAGATGCTTAGTCAGTCAGCCACATACTTACAAGTCACTGATAACTACACCCAAGCCTTCATTTATAAAGCTTAATGATGTGATCCAAAGTAGATATATTGGAAAAATTGTGACATTACACAGTGAATTTGGCCCCACAACAGCAGGAAAACAAAAATGTAAAAACTTGGGTAGAGGAAGTTAAACATATTCATCTGACCTGAACAAATACAAGATAAAAAAGAAGAAAATAATGGGTCCTGCTTTTGATAGTAGAAGAGAAATGGTTCAACTTTAAAGTCAAATAAAACAGTGGGTGTCTTTTGATTTTTTCCAAAAAATATCTTTTGTTTTGGGATGAACTTGTTTAAATGAAGTTGGTTGTGGGTTTGTGTTCTATACGACTCAACATGTTCTGATTCCCAACAGCGTCATGTATAAATCTGTTTAAGTTGTAGTCCACCCTGTTTATGATTCTCTGTTGGTAATACAATCACCTAACAAGTTTTGCCTTCTTACATATTACTGATCTCACATCGTTATCGTCTTTGTCATTCTCGTCGTCACCCTTTTCCTCATTATCAACCACAACATACTCATCATAACAACATTCACTAAGAGTCACATCATCGGCCAACTCATCTTATTCATTATCCCTAATACCGACTGCATTCGTGCCATTCCATGGAACATTATCTTTGAATAATTACCATGTGTACAGCAGATGGAGAACAACACGAGTGGGTTGTGTGTTTGCATGTGTGCTCTGTTCCTGTGGGTGTGGCATTATAGGCATATGCGAGCATGTGCAAGTGTACATTGTGTGTATGTGCATGCATACATGATCAAGTATAACTGCTAGTTCACATAATCACTCCAGGCTGAAGATGTCATAATATACGCTGTGTTTGTCAACATGTTGCTCATTAATTAAGATCTAAGGCAGATAATTCCCTGAGGATATGGTTTTATAATTCCTCTGTAGGATGAAAACCATCACTATAGCACAACAAAACAAAGACTGATGTCTGGATCCTTTACAACTTGGGCCAAAGCCATCTTGTTTTGTTGATTGTTTTGTTTGTTTATGCAGTTTTGAACATCTTGTATTCATTCATTCATTCCTTTACCCATTCATCTGTTTACATTAAGACTGATTAATTGCCTCATTCTTTCATTTACCTATTGCATTTCTTTGCATGTAAAGTTGTCTTGTATTCATTTGCTCATTTATTTATTCACTAATTGTTCTGCTGATACCCCATCCATACATTTAGCATATACACCATCGGTCTTGCATTTATTCATTTATGTACTCCATTAATTAACCATTCATCATATTCATACACTCATTTACTTGATTAGTCACAAATATGTTGATTCATACAACCATGCATTTTTCCCTCCATTCATTCATTCATTCATTCATTCATTCATTTATTCATTCTTTTGTAAAGTCTTCTAAAAGTAATCCATCCATTCACTCAATAACTAACTGGACTATTGACTCTCTCATCTGTCTATTCATTCACTACCAGCTAATGTGTCCATGCACCTATGATCAGCCCCACATGGATGGGGCTGTTACCAAAGACTGCTGAATAGAAATTGGTTTTTCTGTCAAATGTCAAATTGGAGAGAACTCTGATGTTCCAGTCCATGGAATTTTTTTTTTTTGTCTTGCCAGTTCTTAGTTCTTCTGCTTCTTCTTCTAGTTGAGAGAAGCACCATGTACCATTTCACACTAAGGAAACGGATCATAAGAGCTTTATTTCAAATTGTGCAGAGAAATGCGAATGTTGCCACGGAGACAGCTCTGTTTTCAAGAATATTTACAGCATGCAGCCTGGAAATATTTGTCCCTGGTGCTCTCTCTCTCTCTGGCAAGTGAGCCAACAAGCTTTTTTTTCCCCCTCTTGAAAAAGTGAATCATGGCAGACGACTATGAATATGGCAAAAGCACAAACAGCCTGAGAGTGGAGCCTCTAGCTCAGCAAGCCTCTGCAGGATCTACAGTAGAAGAAACTGGACCATGAAATTACACTTTAAAAACTTCTCATTAGTCAAGAAAGCAACCCAGCTCCACCCACCTGATCATACACATTCACTATCAAGTTCTGCTGGGTTGCTAACATCCACTTCCACAACTTCTTTTCAGTCAAACTTATTCCTATGAGATCATTTTTCACTCCATATTAAAATTGGGAAAGAGTTTTTATTGCAAAGTGTTTAGATTTTTTTTTTTTACGAGTAGC
This sequence comes from Lates calcarifer, assembly GCF_001640805.2. Lineage (NCBI taxonomy): Eukaryota > Metazoa > Chordata > Actinopteri > Centropomidae > Lates > Lates calcarifer. The sequence goes on from NC_066856.1 coordinate 17,257,972, forward strand.
CAAAGCAGTGTTTCATTCAAAATGTCAGACTCTGACAAGTAAGCTCCATGGAGAGAGACCCCATAATTATTTGAGTGCGCCCAGACAATGCAGTTTTTGTGACATGGAGGCCCTTGTGCTGATCATAGGTCAATATATCCACACACAGCCACACACACACACACTTAGCTGCAAATGCCAGTGTGGATTCCAGCTCACTGACAAAAGCAGTGATGATATATAGCTTGTCTGTCTGAAGGCCAGGATGAAAACTAATGAAATGAAGCCCTAAGATAGAACTGACAATGACCTTCATGTCTGACAAGCACCTCCTCACACACATATTCCACATCAGTTGCATTAAATCACTTTCACTACCTTAATTATGTAGTGCTACTGATTACAGAGTCTGTCAATGTGCATGTTGTGAGGTTTTGCCTGTTTCCAACTGCAATGGAAAAGGAAAATCTGCAGCTCTCTCAGCACTAATTGGGACCATGTTGAAGTGTCCTGATTGATCCATTAATCACAGAAAAGAATTTAGATTTAAGCTGTGAAAACAGTCTGCACAGACAGCAAAGCACTACACAGGGGCTCTGAAAACATATCAGTCAGGATATAATTGAAACCATCATATAACAGCACAGGAGCTAGCAGGTAGCCTTCTGCACTCGTGTCATGACACCGATCCACAAGCAGCAGTAGTTCCCAAAAGTTTGCAAAGTTTCCAGAGAGTTTCACTCTCCACACAGTTACCACTCTATACGTGTACCACAGTATAAACAGCCTTACTGTATGTACAGAGATTTTGGATCCAGTCCAGTCCAACATTAAGCAGCCCATGGGATGTATGATCTTATCAAATGGGGATACCTTGTGCAAATATGCGCTCAAAACTCAGACCAAAAACCCCTCAAGACGTTCCCAGGGTCTTTGCTATATAGGCACTTTAATAATCATCCCCATGTGAGAAAAGTTGAATTGCAATGAAAGAAGAGAAACTACTGTTAAAATAACCATAGGAACCTAAAATGTGTGTCTATGCTACAAAATATTTAGTTGGTAATGAACTTGCCTTTCTGAATACTTTGTGAGTTACAACTTCACTATTTTATTTCTACAACATTAACTAAGTCCAACATGTCCCAGAGTATGACTACAGTATTCATTTGATTTCCTAATAAGACCACCTTGTTGCAATATTTAAGCATCCTCCTCAAAGTAATATCACACTGTGCCTCAGTGTTAACACTAACTGCACCACAGGATCGGAGTGCAACAGTTTCATCATTCATATTCAGCAGATGAAAACTCATGAGCCAGCAGAAAGTTCACCAACAGCAGCATTCAATCAACAGACAGAGAGTGCACATACCGTCCAGCAGCTGATAGGCAGAGGAGTGACGACAGCAGAACCAGAGGACTAGCAGAAATAATCCAAAGAACCAGGGAGGAATGCTGCACAAAAACACAAGTAAAAAGTGAGAAAACTGACTGAAAGCTAACTTAAAACAACTTCTTCAGAGAAAACACTGTGCCTTTCATTTACCGTGAAGACATCTTCAGTGATGATGAGCTTAGATCCACAGTAAACTTGCCCTGTTCATGTGTGAGAGTGATAGTAGAGTGAGAGAGAGATGGAGCCCACTCTGCCTCTCTCTCCCCCACTTACTCCAAACTAAAATCCTCGGACTCTCCTCCTCCTTTCTCTTGCTCTCTCTCTCTCTCACTCTCTGGTTCCCAGTCAAACAAAGGCAGCTTCAGTGCGTCGGGACTCCAGGGGCCCTCACAAAGCTGAAACCTGACTCCTCACGTCTCTCTATGGACCACCGCTTTCTGATCCAGCCCTCCCCTCAGACATCACAACCCCAGATACAAATTAACACACTCCAGTTAAACCCTCCTCCCCCTGTTCCTGCTGCTCCTCCTCACTGGTGTGGTTTCTCTCACTTTCCCTGTCATTTAAAGCAAGTGTGGCCTTGGCCTGTAAGGGGAGAGATGCCTCAAGAGCTGCAGCATCAAGTCCACATCTCTCTTTTTAAGTATAGTGAACAAAAGAAATCATCACGGGTCAGAGGAAATATTCCAACAGATAAAACCAAACCTCCCTGTTAACACTGGCATTGAAGCAATGTGTTTTCTTTGTAATTCCGTGGTTAAATATGTTCAACCTATTCCTAAGAAAACTCCACTAATACACATTTAACAAACATCTGACTAGTAAATGCTGATACCATTTTATATTTCAAAAATTCTCTCATGTATTATTGATAAAATAGAAAAGTATTCTGGCAATAAAAGCATTGTCTTTTCTGGTCAGAGGTTGTTTAAAAGTTCACATATATTATTATAAATAATTATTTGGTTAGTAAAACTCAACCATCCATTCATTTTCCAATAGATGTGTCTCTCCCAGGCTCTCCCCGTTGTACTTGTCCAGAATACTTACATCCAGGCATCCAGAAGGTATCAGGATTACAGGCCCAAACCACCCCTTTTTTTTTTTTTTTCATTCTAGTGATGATGATGATGTGATGATGTGCAAACCCTTCACCTTGTCCCTTGGGATTCAACTTTCTGGAATCAACAATTCAGGTGAACACTTCAGGTGTACAGAGGTGAGAAAGCAGGGTCACAATAATTCTCAAACTCTCTTCTTTGTTCTTCTACACAGTTATCTCAATCTATCTCTATACACCATTTCAGTGTACAAGCAAGTGCACATTATGAATAACCTTCAAGTGAGACTGTCTTAAAAGGTGTACCTTTATCCCTTCATCTAAATGACTCCAGCATGTTGCCCCTGACTCTGACAGCCATCCTTTCACCTGACCTTCAAGTGGAGCTGTTTACAAATCACTTTTCTGCTTTCTGACATTGTTAGACAATACATTGTGCAAACTAGTTCTTTTTAAGCACAACTTGGCCCTACAGACGTCCTGCAAAGGAAACTCACTTTAACCACTTGTATCTGTGATCTATTTGTTTTCATTACTACCCAAAATGCATGATCATTATTCAAGGTTGGAATTTTAAAAGATGCAAAGATCTGCCATCACTTCCTTTTACACCAGGACAGTCCAAAACAATGCCAACACCACTTCTGATACAACATCACTACTGATTTTCATCCCATTCACTCTCAAACCACCCCTCACATGCATTTGGGGTCACAGTCTCAAACTCACCAACTGATTCTGTTTCATGATAAAAACTCTGCTGGTGATTATGTCATCAGTGAGTCACCAACACAATGTCTGGACTCAAGAGCCTTGTGCAGTGGTGCCAAATGGAATCTGCCTTTGAACAAACACGCACACACACAAACACCCACCAGTCTCGCAGCAGGAGCCGGTGTGTTAGAGGGGAGGACAGATAAAGATGTGTTCAGACCTTGTCTCTGACAGCTCAGACAGATAAGAGCCATCAAGGCCTGCGAGTGATGCTGTTAGAGAGGCGGCATCAGCGATAAGCCGTCCTCACTTCACTGTCCTCATACAGACTGACCAGTGCTGTTGTCAGGCCACATTCCTCCTTACACTGTCACGCTGCAAGTTTGTTTCTTCATTCTATGAATCCATTTATAGAATTTCTGATCTTCGTTACCCATTAGGGGCAGCAAAGTTTAAAATCAATCAAATTCAATCGGGAGTGGGCTCAAGTCGGCTGATCCAACCAGAATCAGATTTTTAAGTTTAAAAAAAAATCTGGTGCAGAGACATATCGTTCCTCTATTTAAAGCATATAGAGTTTTACAGTAAGCTAAGCCCTAACATAGAACATTTCTCCCTCAGCTCAGAATGCTCAACAGGTGTGTTTTTTCTCTCTTTTAATAAGTGTCTTATCTGCTGGATGTCAGGTTTTCAGGATGTCAGGCAATCAATTTCAAAGGCTCCTCCTCTAAAGTGAAGAGCTGGAGTATTATTCTCAACTTTAGATGTGTAAGGGGAAACATTAAGTGCTTCAGGTATTAAGTTTAGCTTAGAAAGAAGTCTCCATGACACATCATCAAAGGCGATGCATCTAGGTGTTCACTTTGCCGCACAGATGTCCACAGTGTTTCTCTGAGTCAGGGCAGATGATGGAGGTCTGTTTTGATAAAAATAAGCTTTTGACTAAGAACTTAACACATTAAAGGAGTGAGTGTTTGTGTTTCTATCTGCATGCATACTTTAAAACACAGCTGGTTGATTGTGCTGTATTTGGTTTGATGTAAAGAGCTGATGCACATTGCCTGCAAAACTAGCATTTATGTGTCCTCTGTTTGATAATCTGTTTCAGTTTCAACAGTTTCTCTGATGGCTGCTACAATGTCTTTGCTCTGTACTGCCCTGAAATCATATGTCAAATGCTGACACTGTTCTCTAGCCTTCGGTCTCTCCTCACTAAGAATTTTAGTAGCTGAAACCTACACTTGAAAATGTGCAACAAAGACACAATTGCTGTAATACAGGCAATTGCAATTCCTCCAAGATATATTTGCCTGTGCAAATTGGTTGAATATAAACTAGACGTTTCCACACAACAACTGAAACAAAAAGTGAAGAATCATCCATTTATAAATGTGTGGGGAAAGCTCACATTTCTTTAATGGATGTTTGTTTTTGGCAAAATCTTCAGTGAAAAAAAAATACATTTTGTGGTTACCAAGATTACTCTACACCCCCTCTACACCCACACACAGACTTTTGGTGAGTGCTCTGAGATCTCCATAGTAGTCTGTGTATTTGGAGATAAACAAAGTGAGAAGACCATTCTTTGTGATGAGAGAGACAAGCAGACAAAGAGCAACAGACTGGCGTTTCTATGCAAAGAAAACAGCAACACAGTGAAGGGGGGTGAGTGTGAGGGATTTCAGCCTGTGGGTGGCTGCAGATTAAAAGGGGTCCAGGCTGAGGTCTCGCTGGTATGAGTCAGTAAGATACCAGATCGTCATCACGCTTTAGCTGACGGCTGTGAGAAAGCAGTCTGAGCTGCCCCAGCTGACATCAAAACGCACCAGCGAACAAAAAGAAAACACATCTGTTTGCAGTGCCTGGCTCTGAGTCTGAAAGATGGAGATTTTTTTTAGGGAATTTCCATGTTGTGAACCTAAGCTGTTTGTGGTTATAATAGACTGCCCTGCTGCTGAAAGACATTCAGAGATTTAGCGGAAGTTTAATTTAATATTCACAGGGAAAATAACAGATTATGACATTAAAACTTTTTAGGGGGAAGCAGAAACTAAAACCCTACTCTGATGATATTGGATATCTAAATCCTGGATTTGCAACCTAAATTGATTTAAAGAGGAGATTTGATTACAAGACATAAAAGCCAAGTAGTGTAGAATAAAGCACAAGATGCCAGGTAGAGCTCATAAATGAAGAACAGAGTGAGAGGAAGCTGAAATTGGGCCCCAAAATGTCTACCTTGCTCTAGATAAGCTAGTGTTTTCTACTGGTCATATTTTAAATATTTCGTATCACGGAAGCCAGGATTCCTTGCAGCACCTTTGACCCACGGTGGGTGTTTATTAACCTTCAGGCAACAGTGATAGAAACAGTGATGTGTGAGGAGAATGAAGACAGAGGTGGAGTGGGCTTCTTATGTAGAGCAATAAACAACTTGTCTTTGAATGATTGGAGTTGTTATCACTTGGCTTCTATAAACATCATGTCTTGGTCACTACTGCCACCTCAGGTACAGCACTCAGTCAAAAAGTATTGCAAGACAATGCAACGGTAGATAAGATTACAAAATTCCCACTATGACCTTTGGGGGGCTCAGTAGAGTTCAAACCTGTAAATCATTTGTTCACTTTAAAAATATCAAAATATAAACTTGTTTCCCAGCAAAGTTAGACATACAGGTCTGTAAGATGGTGTCACTGTCCTTCATAGCTACGTGTCAGTCTTCCTCCTTTAATTTGCCTCACTTTAACTCCCTTCACCCACTCCTGACTGACATGGACTCCCCAGCCCTGAGGTCTGAGAGCAGGGGTCAGCTGCAGCATTATGAAGCTTCTTCACAAAAGTGGGGGCATGTTGTGGGTTCTGAGGTCACACTTCATCTCTGTGGGTGGGGTGATGGTGGGTGCTTGTATGTGTCCATGGTCAACAGGGAAAATAACAAGTGCTTCTGGTGTTTTTTAAGCTGAAATCCAAACGCAGAGCTAACAAAGGGGGCAGCCCTGCTACTGAAAACAAGCAAGGACTCCACTATTCAGTCTTGGAATGATTGGCAGGTCCATGAGCTACAAGGTCAAGCTGCTTTTTAAAGGTGAAAGATGAGCTTCAGATGGGTTTAAGCAAAGAATAGATCTGTATATTCATCTATAATGCACTGAGAAAAAGGGTTCTGATCCAGGTGCACATGAATAAAATGGGCTGCACTTCAACATCAAAAATGGCACTAAAGGATTGGTGAAAACCTGGCACCTTAAATATTTTTCACAGTCAAGCAAGTTTCTCTTATAAAAACTGTTTTTTTTTTTTCACACATCACAGTTTCCAACAGGCTTTCTTTGAAAGCGAACAATCTCTAAAGTTCTAGTTATGCCTTTTTTCCTGACAGGAAGTGCATCAGTCAAACTACTATACTTATCACAGCTTGTTTACATCTCAGTTAAACTGATCTGATTAAGTTGCACATGTAGCTCTAGTCCTTTGAACAAAGCATGCCAATCAAACAGACAATACGTTGTGGAAGTGGAACACTTTGTTGTCTTGTTTAGTTCCAATAGTATGCCTTCCATAGTGAAAATGCAGCCAAAATTCCATTTTAAAGGGTTAAAAAAAACTAATTTTGGCTTGAAATGTATATTAGCTCCACTTTAATGTTTCCTTTCCATTCTTGTTCCTTTTATAGGAACCTTACAGGTATTTAAGCTGCTGGATCAGAGTGTGTGCCAAGCAGCGAGAAATGTCAGTGTTGTCAAGTTGCATTTTAAATCCCATTTATCTTCAGATTTACTGCTCCAGTGTGGATGTAATTATTGTCTTCAGGTGTAATCATCCTTACAGGTGCTCCTGGCAGCAGCTGCAGAATTCCAATGATTTTTCACTGTAAAATGCCAAAGGTTTGACCTCTGAACTGGCTTGTCCTTAACTCTGCAACAATGCACAAGGCTTACTCTCTGTATGTAATCTTGGGTGATGATAGAATCGACTGCATGTTTTGGAGAGACTGGGCAGCACTCTTCATGGTAATTATGATGTTAAATTGTCATAGTGTTAGCATTTTGTTTGGAATTTAAAGAGGAAATATAAGCAGCCTGAACGTAATGGAAATGTCAGTCAGGGGAGGATTCAATAACAACAGGAGCCAGATATTGTTCATTCATCTTGCACACGGCTGCAGCCAAGAGGGAAAAGGAAGGCGGAAAAATCCTAAACATGATGGGTGTTTTATTTAGTGTGTGTGTTTGTGTGTATGCAATGTGTGTGCAATATTTATCCTGTATGCTGCTCTAAGTCATGTCATGTAAAATCTAAGCTTGCTATCTTATTATATCTTATGAATATTTTTAAAAGTAAGATTAGTTTATGAGCAGAGCACATACATTTTTAGGAGGTTTATGTGAATCTAAGTCCTAAATGTATTTGCTTTATCCCTGTATGACTCATTGGTGTCCTTATTTTAACAGACACTGCCTGGCATTAAAGCCTTGTTTCTGTTTCCAGCTACTTTCCACATTTGATGCCTGGTTCATTGAAAAAACATCCACCTCATCCCTGAAAATATCATTTTCTGTGCACACATACTATAGTGGTAGAGACTGTCCTTTTCTTCACCTCTGCTACCTGCATGTGTGTTTTAGGTTAAGTAACAGAGTTGTTACAGCATTTTTAAGGATGTGCATCCCTTTGCTGTTCATTACAAAACTGAAGTTTGCCATTTCCATTTTTCTTTGTGTTTTACAGATCATTTTTGAGTGGATTTATCCCGTGTGGCCAGTACATCCAAGAGTTAAATACCATCTGAATGTGATCAAATATACTATAGGAGGAGAACATTTCAGATAGAGTACAATGAGACATTGGGGAGGTTTTTGCCTCAAGAATGGAATATATAAAGAGGTTTCGGAAGACAGAGGGAGATATGCCTTTTGTTTTTTGGTGATCTGTGAGATCAAATTCAGATGTGCAGGTGATTAATGTGGGTGAGCAGCAGCTGGTTTCAATGAGACACGAAGGACTAGGTGCATTCCAGCTCTGCCCCTTTTCTGATCCTCACCAATTCACTGCACTAAAAGTCACATAATTTACATCATTGAGTAAAATTACATCTTCCAAGTGTTGAAGGTCCTCCACTTGTTTATTACGGAATGACAACATAGACTTGAGGTATGTATTCCTTGTCCTCAGCACATGGAGCATCCCACTGGCATGATAGAATATATGGTGACATTATCCTAATTAAAACTGGACATGCACAAATAGTGAAACTTATGATATAACAGAAAATGATGAAATTTCATGTTAAATCTTAACTCTAACATACACCAGTTTGTTCAAGTTATCCGAGTTCAGTGTAACTGTATGTTTTGACTAACTAGCAGGCCAGAGCACAAAGCCTACTGCTAATGCTCACTCATATAGATGATATCTAAACACAAAATTTGATCCTTGATCCTTTTTAAAATAACCAGTTCCTGCTCAAACAGCAACAGCACAGTTTCATACTCAGTGGTGCTTTTCACCACATGAAAGCTCTACAAACAAAGAAACACACTAATTATGACAGTAAAATGCAGTATGAACCCATATAGAGAATACTAATTTAATTAAGTGCATGTATGCACATACATGCATAAATACATACATACATATGAGTGTATGTACAGGTGTTGTTGGCACCTACAGCCCCTGCAGCATCTGCTTACTCCACTGATGTTAAAGAAAACATGGCTGGTAAACACAGAGATGTGGTCAGGCCTAAAGCCATGAGTCTGCCTCTGCCATATTTCATTCCCTGGACAGGGGAATACAGTATATTCACTGGGTTTTCTCACATACTGTCCTCTGTCTGCCAAGAAGTTCAACATATCCTTTTTTCCCTCATAAAGCAAAGACTGTTCAAACATTTTTGTACATCACCACCTTCCTGGGTCTAGTGGTGTGAGAAACGGGGTCAATCAGTTTGTTGAAAACCAAGTCACTTTGAATTAAACTATGTATTTATAGTCAGCATTTGTGTACGAGTTTTTGCATCAGTTTCTCTACAAGATCACTTACAAACGAAACAAATATAACATATCTAAACCTCTACCTCACTCTTTGCTTTGAGTTTATTTCTACATCAGCACATGTAAACATGCTCATTAACAAGTTTGGGCTGCTGGGATTTGTGTTATTCATGAACATGTACACATTGCAATCAAAGAGTTTACTCTAAAAATTACAGTATATGTTCTCACACCCCAGATAATTCTCCTTTTTCATACTGTAAAAAGTCAAGAGTCCAACAACAATTTTATATTTTAGAATGTTTTCAGAGGAGAAACTTTATTCAAACAAAGTTCTCTTGCCTGCTTAGCATAAAAATGCTCCATGACATACTGTTCATGTATCTGAGAATGAGACATGATGAATCAATTACCTACAGTGTTGAGATTACAACAACAATAAGTTTTCTTGAAAGACAAGCTGTCCTTGTTCACACAATTTGGCAAATGTTCAGGAAAAGACAGACAATTGCAGCCAGTTGTTCACTGCTTATGATTCCAGGTTGGCAAATATTTCATGCATATCACTCCAACACTAATTTAAAGGCAAATTGCTGTCAAGGTGAGGAATTGTCTTTAGGGAACTTTGTCTTTGTGAGTGCTAGGTGATGTCTTGTCCAAGTGTCTGTTACTAACATCTGACTTGGGACAACATAGCCTCTTCCCCTCATGCTTGTTGCCCTGACAAAGCCCTCTTCGGACCATAAATACGATCAATTACTCCATCCAGTGTTTCCATTCAAACCTCGGACAACAGACGTCTCAGCTGTGGGTGGAAGACATTTTTGACTGTTGATCAAAAGTCACTTTTCCAGATGGGGAGCAGAATTTCAACAGTCATCAACCTACAACCTACAATCTCCACAATCTCTTTTTCACCGAACTGTGTATGTTCTTTTCTTATATGTTGCAGAACACATGCATGGAACATAGCTTTGTTTGGGCCAAATTCAGAGCTCGACTTCAACACCACGCAGTGATGTGTGAAATGAAGCTGGGTGCGAGTATGGATTGTTGAATGAGACTAGAGAGGGGCCAACTACAGATAAAAGCCTATTCATAGTATTCATGAAGGTACTGTTTCCAATGTAATTGTTATCTTTCAGATTAGATTTAGATCTTAATGGAAGTGGATATTGCTATACAACAGATGCCTTATCTAATGTCTTTTGTGTTCATTACCCTCAAAATTAAGACCTTTCCACTCCATTGAAATGCTGAAAATGTTTTTCTCTGCAAAGTCTCTCAGAGGTTGGTTATTGTTCTCTCTTTACTTTTTGAAACACTACATGATGATACTGCATTAACATCAATAAACAGAAAAATCCCCAAAAAATGACCCTAGAGCTTACTACTGACAAGATGTGCATTGTTGTACAGATTTCTATCACTTCAGTCTTTCAAATTAAAAGGTAAGTTAAAATGACACCTGTTTATATTTTCCCAACAAGTAGCCTGATGGAGTTGTGTGAATAAAAACTGTTATTTCTCCAAAGCAAAGGTGGAAGTAGAATGAGTTTGTTACATAACCACAAAACCACTTTAGCAGGAGGTTGGGTCATACATGGCTCAGCACACACAATGTCAGACACAGACTGTGGTTTCATCTCCTGTCTTACAAACAGACATCATAGGATTATTTTAACCATGACCACAATCTTTCCCTAACCTTAACCATGTAGTTATAGTTCCCTAAACCTAACCAAATCGCAACCATAAGGGCACCAAATCAAAAAACACTGTTATTTTGGAAGCCACTGAACAACCTAGGCTCTTGTCCTGCAACAGAGTGCCAGATCAGAAAAAGGTGGAGAAGAAAAAAAGCAGAGGCTATGGAAGTCAAGCTTGGAAATAGACTGAACACAGGGTTTGGATTAAGAAATGGTCAAGGATCTACATCAACCAACTACTTCATTCCTGGGCACATATCAGTGCACTGGAATATTTCTGAGATCTTTCCACAATGATGTAAGGGACTGCTTGAGCTCAGTCCAGTACCAACCAACACCCTTTACCTCATGGAATACTCAGATGTTGATGCTGGATTCTGACTGGAAAGAAAATTTAAGTGGCACTCCTTCCTTTCATTTTCTTGTGCAATTGTACAGGATTTGCAAGTTTAGTTACTGATTTTATGGAAGCATAGTTCAACACTGATGACTGTGAACAAGGTCAGAGTTTCAGTGCTGGCCCGTGTGGATGCAGAGAGGACTGATGATCAACAGCAGTGCCAGCTGAGGTCATCCACAAAGTCTATCCCAGATATGATCACCGGATCTACATCTGTGGTTGGTTTTCACAGCTGGAAAGGCGTTGTGCAGTGGTACTTTAGGCTCTGCAAGACAACAGCAGCATGTCCACGCAGAAAGCAGTGATGTAAACCAAGGGTGGATGCAAACAATGTTTTACTGATCAAATTCTTTGACTAATCAGGACCAGAGCTGCCATCTGACAAATTTTCTAAACAGCTGTGAGAATGATTTTGCAGGTCAGATGAGATTTCCCTGACAATTTTTCTGTGGAAAGCCTTAATTGAAATTCTTTTGACAATCTGTAAGTATGTGGTCCACCCAAAAATATGATGCAAAAACAGAGGAACTAAAAACTAAAGTTACTTTTTTGGAGGCACTGTGGAAAACTAAGAAAATACAGACCTGGCAAGGGAGACGAGACAAGGGAGACAAACTGAAGTTCATGGTTGGGCAGTGGTCAGACATGAAGGATTTGTCCCACAAAGGCTTGCCTAAGTGTACACACACATGCACAGAACCATAAACAACACACACCTGCTCTTGTTACCAACTCGACTGATGTTGTCATAGTCCTTTGTGTGTCGGGGAACTTCACAGTCCTTGACCGCAATTCAGCTTATTGTCACTACTATATTGTACGCCATTATCCCTCTTCAAGGACATGCCTGAGTACTACGGTGGTGTGTTACAGCTGTGAGGTAAGAGCATGACGAAACTCACTGAACACACTCAGCACACTTTCAGCAGGGATCCTGATGGAGTCTGCAGACAGGCTGTCTTCTATCTCCAGAAAACAGGCAGGTGAAGTAGTTTCTTGTTTCAACTTTGGCAGCCAATAAAAGTTATAAGATATCTGATTGTAGGAAAATTAGACAAAGGTTTCTTTCTTAATGGAGGTCACGACTGGGTGGAGGTTTTCATCAGTGCAGCTGACTCTGTTCATTAGCATAGAAAGATTGTAATTCTTGTAAAGATTGTAGTTCTGCGCAGACAAGAGATCTTAGTTGATCTAAAATCTAAGATGAATACACTTCCTTTATAGGTACAGTGTGATGGTAGAGCAACATAAGATGATACTACAATGAAGCCATCTTCAGTAAGTCACCATGTAACCATATCTGTCTGAAAAAGCAAACTAGAGGACTAGAAAGGCACAAACATTCTTCTTACAAAGGAAACTTCTCACTGCAGAAAGATTTGTCTCAGAGAGTTTTATAGACAGCTGGACTGAAATAACATGCACCAATGCAGAGAGTTTGAACACATGAGCCATCACTTCAATGTCAAACAGCCATAAACTGGCAAACGGCACAGCTGCCAAAAGAAAGAACAGTTAATAGTTCAAATGTCTGCAGGATAATAAAGATATTTCTGCTTCAGTGACACAACAGAACATGTGGTAATACCAGTGCTGATGCCAAAGTATTGATAAAACTGAAAGAGACAGTATCATGCTATTTCACAAAATTAATTCCTAACTGCCATTAAAGTGCACCTGAAGAACAGCCCACAAGCTGTGATAGTGTACACAAAATTATTACATGAACTAGTACAGTCATTTTAATGAACACCATGCTATTCCTCAGTACTATGAGACAGCGATGAAGAGCCCAGCCAGACTGCATGATGAGGTTTAAACCTATCCCGGCTAACACTGGGTGACAGGTGGGAAGTCACCAGTCTAGGGATAACACATCCAGATTATTTACATTGTAAATATTTACATCATAAATCTATATTTGAATATTAAGTTTAAATTCAAAAGAGTGTCTGGAACTTTGATATCTCTGCATTAATTATGGATCAAGTTGCCAGTATTAATGGCTGACCAGTCCGGCCTTAGATCAGTAAAAAAGGAGTGAAAACTCGCTCTCATTCCCACCCACATCAGCTCTGTAGGAGTTCAGATAAGTTGGAATGTATGAACAAAGAGTGGCTTTGAATCCACCATGTATCAGCCCAAGGGAATGTATTAAAGGAAAAAAAAAACTGTGAAAACCCCAGACTTGAGTTTATCAAGGCTTTCATAGCAGGAATGTAAATCTCTGAATGAAACTACTTCACTCTCACAGCATGCTTCATGTTGCTTCCCTTTCATTCTGATTCAAAGACAAAAGAAAGTAATTTTTTGGGTTGTATTTGGACATCTGTATTTTTTAAAACTCCCTGCAGTCCTCCACAGTCAGTAGCATGTTTGCTTTTAGTAACCATTTGCTAACAGGATTAACACCTTGATGTGATCCAGACGTTTTAGATGTACTGATATGAACACACAGACACACATACAAACTTCTAACCAAGTGTGAAGTCACTTCCCAGAGATGACACACACGTCACCGTTCGTATGTCCTCTCCTCTCACTGTGCTTTCACTGCGGCTCAGTGACCTCTTCTTTCCTTGATGAACGCATCCTTGACAGCCTCTTTAAATTTCCATCACACACACAGACACAGGCATACACTGTATACATGAGGAGAGACTCATACAGGCAGGACATGGAAATAATTAGCGCTTCAGTGGATGTCATTCTGAGCTGTTTGTCTACTCTGATTTGTTTCAAGGCAAGGGAAACAAGAATACGCCTTATTCAGAGGTTTTGGTGAGAATTTAAGTTTAAAGTAAACAACATCAGGGCATTTTCACAAAATCTGTATGTTTTATGTCAAGAAGTGAAGGTAGTGAAATGCAATCCCTCTGCCTGGTGAGGTCATAAAACATAAACTTAAATTAGTTTATGTTAAAAAGCTATTACATAATATATGACCTCTGTAGGAGCATTAGCAGTTCCAATAAATTTAATGTTGGGCAGTCCATTTGGATATACAGTAAATTATTTTTAGCAAGATAACCTTTAACCTTTAAGTAGCACATCAGAAAATGCATAGATGAATTTAAAGACATCCTTGAAAATGCTTGATGAAAATGAAATGTGAGCATGCACAGTTCATTAAAAACTGGGCAAACGGCATCTGCTTACGTCTGCTTATTCATTCATTGTTTGTTTGATTGATTGAGGGCTTCATTGAATGATAAATTCATCCATTTCCACTCCATATTCAATAAATCACTTCCACAATTTAGTGAGACTGGAACATTTTTAGTAACTGACTGCCTTCTTCTTGGCAACATATGTACTGTCTAGAATGTCAAAATTCCCAGTGATTTTATTTCCTACTGTTGTTGAATTGTTCATTTATCTACTTGCAACTCTCTGATTAAACTTGAAGGCAGCATCAGACTGCTCAGCTCTCAAAGGATTCAGAGCAGGGATACTCTATAAACCTCCAAGTTAGACTGCAGACCATCAGTCTCCATCAAGAGTTTTCCTCTGGCTTGCAGATTCCGATTAAGTCCTTTTCCAGAGGAGTTTAATCTTAGACTGGGCTCTTTGCACCAAACCCCTTGAGTCCTGGGTTGCCAGGTTTAGGATTCAACTGGGCGTACATTTTCCAAACAATCACAATCAATCCACACTACCGTTTTGCCAGACATTATGCTTTTGCCAGGCATTATGTAAATCTATTTCCACTAAACCTCTGGGTTGCTAGGATTTGGATTCAGCAGAGTCTGTTTTCTCAGAGGATAGGAGGATGTACGCCTCCGTACTGGCAGATATTTTTGTTTTTTTGGCAAATTAATTTCCACCAAACTTCTTAAGTGGCCCAGTTCTGGGATCATTTGTCAGGATGTAACGAAAGAGGGGCCCCCAGGTTGCCAGGTCTGAAGCTGGACTAGCACATTTCTTTCCACAGGAACCCCCAATGCTTTTCTCTGCACTGATCAAACGACATGCCTGTGGCTGCTGTTGTTTGACATGGGACACACATGGGCCCAGTTAGTGAACAGCAATTCACAGAGACTCATTAAAAAAAAAAAAAACAATCAATTAGTTCCTGGGTTTTTTCCCCTTTTCTTTTCCTGTCCTGCCCAGAGTAACACTGCTGTTAACTGGTACAGAGGCAATGTTATTCACCAGAGCTTTGCACTGTTATTAAATTACTTGTTTCCACCTACAGACCTTGAAGTTTTAAAAGTGGAAATCTTTTCTCCCTCCGAGTGATACTTTAAAGTGGTGAAATTGCTCAGTAAGTTTCTGATTCTGGTCAATTTAACCACATCAAATTGAATATGGAGTCCAAATGCAGTTTCACCTTTCAAAACAGACTTGTGTTCATTACGTAAAATGTGACTTTGATTGTATAATCCTCTTCAAGTGGAAAGAGATTTAAAGCTTAATTAATTCAATTTGAAGGAGGGCATTAGTTGAGTCAGAGATACAGATGGTTATGCACTACAGTAGAGTAATTGTTCCCGGTGTGACCCAGACTTTCCAGTGCTTTAACAATAACAGAGTCATTAATCTCCTGTATCCCATCTTATCTCTCACACCAGAAACTACAAGCTAATACCTCAGTAGATGTGTCACTGTCCACATCCAGCTTTGTGTGTGTATAAGAGGAAAGATGGGGTAGAGGGGGGTGTCTGCTATTGTAAGCACAGGTTATTTATCCACATTAGTTGGGAATTATATCATCAGTCAGTGTTATCTCTATATCGAGACAGATGTTTAGCATGCCCTGTCCACATAACCTACTCTGTGTATCAGGTCATAAACTGCTGCGGCTGATTATTGTGCTCCCCAGATGTGTAAAATACCTACAAGTGTATCCTCTGAAGTAAATGCAGTGTCATTGCTGGCAGCTGCTACTGCCAAAAGCATCTGTTCATCTCTTTAAATCTATTAGCCATCACCCAAGGACACTGCTGGAGTCTCCCTTAAATATATATATATATATATATATTTCATCGCATTAAAATAATAACCAATTTAGGCTCAAAACATTGTGCTAATGTAATAAAATGAAAACAAGGGAATATTGCAAGTCCTTGAGAGTTGGAGAAAATATAGTCAGCTACAGTTTCCAGACTCAGCATCTGGACAAGAAAGATTTGCAAATGTTGTGCATGCTGTTTAAATCTGTTACCTAAACATGTATACAGTAAATTATGGCAATGCAACCCATTATGATGGCTGATACCTAACACATTTTACACAGTACTTCATGATCCACATTCACACCGAAATGTGGTCCAGATAGATGATAAATATCTGCTGTCAAACATTTCAAATGTATGAAGTTCTGATGCTGCCACTGTGCCACCTATGAACATAACAGCACCAAATTTGGCTGGAAGGCTTGAACTTCATACCTGCACAAGATCCCCAAATTTGGTTGCAGTTGCACTCCTGCATACAAATTATATTAGTTGTAGAAGTGAGTCACATTGTGAGCAAGCATGTTTTTTCAGGGTGAGCCAGACATACCATGTCCCAGATTTAGTGAAGACTGGGCCAAACGTTGCCAGCAAAGAAGCAGCACAGAACCAAATTCAAAATACCAGAGAATCTACAAAGAAGCATCAGGACTGGCCTCAAAGATTCCAGAGATTTTTTAATGACTAGTTTCAAGGCGTATGAGCACAAATGTAAAGTGGGATATCAGAGCCACATGGCTGTGGTAGTGGTGTCACTTTTGCATATGATAAAACTCCACTTTCAAAAACCATTACTGATATTGGAACAAATAGTAAAAGCAGGATATCCATTAAGACTCTGCACATTTGAGTTTCTAGCTCAGACAGTTTGTCTGCTATTAAACAAAATGTGTGGAAGGAAAGACAATAAAGAGGTAAGTGAACATACAGTAAAGGCAAAGAGATATTTATAAGACAAAAGAAATCAAACATAAGAGGAATGGGTAAACCTAGACTACAAGTGACAAAGATCTTATGTGTTTTTACTTGTTCCCATGACCTTGTATTTCACAGTCATTTACAGTTCATCCCACACAGAGAGCTACAGGATTACCCATAAAGCTTTACCTCCTCAGTGTATGATCCATTCCTCCAGGGATTCTAGCTTCTCTAGGAACTGTTGTTCCATATTTAAAGAAGAGAACCAAATCCACCCCTTGGGGACTTTTACCCAACCTCTGCAGTTTAAAGATACAGCGCCTCAATCTAAATAGTTGGTGTCCATCAGGGACTTACACCCTCTCTACATCTGTTGCATGGCACCTCATTACTTCAAGAAGCGCCTTCATCTGTCTTTCCCTCAGTCTTCTTTTCCTCCCTCATTTGTTCTAAGACACTCTTTCCTTCAACTACAAAATAATCTCTTTTACGTTCCCTGCTTTCAATTATTTCTTCCCCTGCACTTCTGTATCACATGGTCGGTCCTCAAGATTCAATATTGCCAGGAAAGATGAGAAAGATGAGAATTTGACTTCTTCAGTAATAATGATTCTAACCTTTGCAGATTTTTGTAATAATCTAGATCTAAACTATTGGGGGACATAAGATGAGAAGAATAAATAGAATAGCTCTACACTGTTAATCATTTTCATTTTTAAAGCCAGATCATAAAAAGATCTCTGAACTTCCTGATCATTTATACAACACACACACTTGCTTGTAAACACAGAATGATTATGTGAACGTAGATGAACTCACTGTCACTCCAAAAAATATGATTAACCTCTCTTTTCCTGTCCTCTGTCAAATGCACACTCCCAGTCACACAGGAATGCAAGCTTTACAGGCATAATAAATTTTTGCACATGCAGTCATATGTAGGACACTGCTGGTGCCAGCTGTCATCTGAAAACCTTGAGCTTCTCCAGACTGAGCATTCCTCTGGACTGAAGAGAAGCAAAGCCGCCATCTTTGCAATCTTAAAGTATAATGTCACAGTGTTCAATATTACTGCAATGAAAAGCATCTCATTGTGTGTAAAAGATCTAAGTGGCCTAGGTAGCCTCAGTGGGGGTGTTAAGGATTTTAGGAAGTTGCTACCGTGAACAAACACACTCCCCACTGATGGGAACACCAAGGATTCTGCACAGGCACACACACACACACACACACACTTTTGTATAAGGCCTGCAGTGGTAGTGGCACACAGATGTAAACCAGACCCCAGCTGGGTGGCGGGGGGGAGGAACACTCTTCCGGCAGATGAAAACTTAGAGTTTAATGCGTGTGTGTGTTTTACACTGCTTTGATGTTGAATATTGGAAAAGAGAAGAAGAAATTATACTGGCGATTAACTAAGTTGTGGAAGAGAGATGTTGTGGAAAATAACACTGATAGCATCATTAGGACCTGACTTGGCCTGGACCTGGAGACTGGAGATTCATCAGGAAGGTCTGTGTTACAAACTTGCAATATGGAGTTTTTTAGCAGCAGGGAGCGTCTAAAACAACAAAGGTCACTATGAAGCTGCAGTATGATAAGTGATGGATGCTGAGCTTTTAACCTTCTCACATGCTAGAGACATCAACTTTGATCATTTTTGGTCTGTCTTGAGTCTAACAGGGTAGCAGGAGTCAATTTAAACTGTCTCCTGTCCCAGTGAAATATGGTATACTACACACCAGTGACAATACTCCTGCTTTGCACTATGATACCGGTTAACTCCTGCTAATGAAACTGATTTAATCAGAAATTCTATTCTTTGGTAAGTAAAATTGTCCATTGTCCATTGTCTTCATTTATCATGACACTAGATTGTGCTTAACTGCTTGTACAAGGGGACGTTGTTGGACTAAAATATTCCCCATTCTGGAAATGTGTTACACTACATTTAATAGCAGTTATGTGGAAGATTACTGCTCAGTCTGAATCAACAATTGCAAAACTTGCTTTGACTTTGAGCTGACTCTGATCTGTGTGAAAAGCTGATCATCTTTTCTATTGGCAATTTGTTCATAAAAAATACTACACAATATCAGTTAGTTGTATTTAAAAAATCATCAAAGAAGAATGAGTTCCAAAGTATATTTAAATACTGTTTTTGTTCTTGGCCCCACTTTCCCTCAACGTTTATGCGGATTTGAATGGATTAAAAGGCTATATAATTGGTAACAGAGCAGAGAAGACTATAGTGAGTCTCTCTTTTTCTCTCTCACAAGAATGACATTGAGACCGAATCAGTGTCTAGACAGTGCTGTCAGATCCAGGGAAAGACAAAAAAAAATCCCTCAATGCTCATCAGTGAAAATAATGTGTGCCAGCTGAAGACGAATCATTTCAAAGAAGGCACGTTGTTTAAAAAAGGGATTCTCAAGGTCTTGGATAGGTTGCCTCGTTTCATTTGAAGAGCATGGAAATCCTGACGTTTTTATGTGCCATTAATCCAATATTAATGGAAATTCACAAAGACAATGGTAATTGATAGATTGACAGTGGCAATAATAATAATAACATGACTTGCAAGTGTCAAAACACTGTCATTTCTATTTGGCTCAGTATAAAACAGACCTCTGTCTTGCAAATCAGTGTGTATCAAACAGTGAGAGTCAAAGCCACAAACTGGCCTCAGGACAATTCCTGGTGGGTCCAGACCAGTGATGTAGTTGGAAATTTGATTGTGGGAAAACTTTGACCTCAGAAACAAGCCTTTTTGTGGTCCTATTTTTAAACTCCCCTCTATGACTGTCATGCACATTTTGAACATTAAAATGAAGGTCATCACTTCTATAGTATAGTGAATTTAGTTTGTAAAAGAAAATGCAAAATTTTCCTAGACCAGTCCCTGATCTAGAAGTGTTTTTCATATATTCATCTCAGATGTGAACTTCAAGTCAAGGTTTGCAGAGTAATCTGCTCTAATAGGAAGTTGTGTTTTCACCATCTGTCTCTGACTCCCTGTTTTTCCTGCAGGATTTTTCCAGTCCACCTCTGAAAGGAAACAGCAGCTGGAAAACCAGGTGCTGCAGCTGATAGGGACAGAGTGGAAACACACAGGTGGTGTATCCTGTTTGTTGTTGTGCTTGTGTGTCAGCTACAGTCATCACCTCGCCCCTAACCTAATTGTTACCCCATGTAGAAACCGTAAACTAGCTCTGTAAAGAAGTGGCAACATGTCTTCACCTTAAGGTAATCTGCTCATCGTATTATTCTCTTACAGATTTTAAACAAACTGTATACACTATATTGTACCCGCCATACAGAGACATTAATAGCTGTTCTTTAAAAAGTAGCCAGTTATATTAACCCTAAATTTACTAATTAGTGTCATAGTGCAGAAAACAAATTGCAGCCAAGAATTAAAAGGGGCACATCTGCTGTCGTTTTATAAATCAGACCATTATATGCAGATTTTGGTACAGTTGCATTGTGTTAAAACTTTATACTGCAAATTCTCAGAGCCTAAGAAAAGGTCTTCCAGTTGTTTGCTTTATCCAGCAAACAGTCCAAAACTCAAAGGTTGTTCAGTTAACAATGATCTAAACCAGAGAAACACCAGAAACCTCCAAAACCATTTCAAAAGCTGGAACCAGCAGTGTTTAGAGTTTTTGCTTAAAAATTCAAAAGACAAATGATAAACTATCAAAGCTGTTGTTTATTTTTAACTAATCACTTTTTTCAGCAATAACAAGCAACAGAGTTCAGACTCTTCCCTTATCTTGTTAAGAATACAGTACTGAAAAACTGAAGTACATATTAGTCACTGGATGCCAAAAATAATGATATTCATTCACATCATCAAATGACAAAACCTATGAAACCACAACTTGCACGTCCATCTCCATGCTTGGCATCTAAACAAACGGAAAACAAGTAAATGGTCTACAAGTAAATACCAGTACATAGTCTAAGCCAAACCCCACACAGAAGATTTGGCAGCAAACAAATGCAGAAAACGGGAAAATTCCGAATTTCTTGTGTCTATGTGGACAACAAATATCATCCCAGCTGCATCCAGCTTCAGGTCCAATGCACAGTAAATTTAAGCAAAACAACCTCCTTGTTAACAACAGCTGCGCAGCAAGAAATACAGGCATGGCGGCGGGCCACATAGCTGTCAGAAAGTTTAAAAAGAAAAACAATATAGAGAAGCCAAGAAACTGACCAGGATCAGAGACAGAGAGGAAGATATGTTTGACTCACGTTATATTTGAAGACGAAGGGCGGTGTCCTGTTTTTCATGGAGAAGTGGTCGCCATCCATCATGTCATATGATTTCTATGATTTCCCAAGCCACTTATTTCTTTACAGGTTCTCTCCATCTTTCACTGCTGCTAACTTATTATTTTCCATAGGCGCTCTACTGTTAGCTAAGTTATCTCCAAGTTATTTCATTTGAATAACTTTACTACTTATCTGTCATTTCTTTGGTGTGGGGCCTGAAAATGCGTCTTAACTGTACAGTTTTACAGTAGCAAGGTACTGTCAAGGTGTGACGGTGTAATCAACGAGATTCCATTTCACCTGGCGTCTCTACATCCGCTCATGCGCACTGACATTTGTAGTTGCAAACCAGAGGAGGGCGCTGTTTCCCTGGTTTAAAGGATTTGAGAAAATTTGATGGAAATGGAAATGAAATATATGTTATGTGGCAAATAAAATTAATCAAGCTTAGTAGCCTGGCATGGTCTCTCTCTCTCTCTCTCTCTCTCTCTCTCTATCTCTCTCTCTCTCTATCTCTCTATATATATATATATATATATATATATATATATATATACACGCACCGAAGGTGCTAGGGCCGTAACAGTCACCAGTTTGTGCTCACTGATCCTACTCTTGGTTAGGATGTGCCTCTGCTTTCTATCTCTGACAGTTAAAGAGATATTCTGCCCCTCTCTCTCTCTCTCTTTTGGCCACAGAACAGATGCCAATGTTGGTTCTCTGCCATTGGCTGTAGTCTCTGAGGTTTGTTCAAGTATAAGTTTTAACAGAAGATGTAACCTACATCTGTGTGTGTGTGTTCATGTTCTATACATACAAGAGTATACCTGCAAGTATGGAAATGTATTCGTCTATAAATTTGTTCGTGCAAGTATGAAACTGTGCAGGAGGAAATACAGTATGTGTAATTGTGTGTTTCAGTGTGAATGAATCGGCTGGTGTGACTAAGCCTCTGCCTTTCCTTCATTCAGTTAGTTTGTTCCTGTTTACTCTACAAGCAGCTCCATTAAAGGCAGGCAAACACCATTACAGAACTCAGGAAAACAGATAAAAGCACAATCTTCCTGTACTAAAATCAGATTGCAGTATTTTCTGTAAAGGAAAGTCTAGTTTCCCAAATGTGTTGCAGTGCTCTGATACCTTTTAAGGAAGCAGCAGCATTATGAAGCAGCACTGACCTGGTACATTACCTGAAATCTGCAAGATTTCTCGTTTTTTATTAGAAAGTGTGGACAGTTATTCGTGTTGTAATGTATTTTTTACTCAGTTCTTATTGGATGTGATGACTATCACTTGTTAGAACTCTGTGTTCTATTGAAATAGTTCTTCAGTTTTGATTTCCGAGTAGCAACCTTCAACGCTTGAATGATTTATTATCCCCAAGGTGTCTATTATGCAGCACAGAGGAGTGTACTGAAAATACCACACAGCGTTATACATTGAACATGTTCATAACATTCAAATATTGCCTTTCAGCATTGTTTGAACTCGCCTCTAAATCTGAAATGGAAAATTGGTACTTTCAGTCCTTAACATTCTTTGCCAGGTGTCTACCGTGTTTATATTCTGTTACTAACTACAGTAAGAATCATTTTAGCCAACTGTGAATTGAAGACAGTCGTTCTTCTTCTCTAAACAAACTGTGTCTGCCACTGAACATGTGAAACCTGAGCAATGTTTCTAAAAGCCTGCATGCAAACCTTCTTTCTCCCGCAACGTCCTTGGGCCACTCAAATACATAATGAGACAAAATGCATGGGGCGGCAAAAGGGATTCAAACACACTATGAACTTAAATGAATGGACTCAGGAAGCCCATTTGTGGTTGTTGTACTCAGTGACAGAGCAGGAAAAAGCCAGGAAATGTTGTGTCTCTGGAATGTTGGAGCCATTTACATCCTGCTGGTCCTCAGATCAGTTGACCCACTCCCTTGTGTTGACTCTCTCAAAAGGACATTGTCTAACCTATCTCCCATAAAGATAATTATAATTAATTAGAATAATTAAAGTACCCTTGAAACTCTCTCAGAGGAAAGAGAAAGTGATGGCACCACCAGTTACTTTTTCTTTTCTCACCATCCTTCTCTTCTTCTTCGTGGGTATCGACAGGTCGTGTTGTCAGTGACTCATCAGGACAGGTTGCCTGGTTCACCTCGTTGTGCAGCTCGCCAAGCTTGGAGCACACTTACATAAGCTTCCACTTCAAATGAATCAAGTTGAAAGCATGCAAGGAGCAAAAGCCTTTAAGGGAAGGAATCTTTCCAGAGAAACAGCTTCCAGAGCTGGCAGGTTTTTCAGAGGAGAGACCTAATGAAGCATCTGGCTGCGATCCAGACAGTTCATAAAACTTTGGGAGGAGATAATAGTGACTTTTTATCCTAGCTCTTATCGTATTTTGATGTTACTGCGTTTGATTATAAAAGATTTTAAAACGTAGTTGTTTTTCAGTAGAAGTTTCAGGCAGTTTCAAAAAAGTATAATTTTCCTTCCTCATTCAGGAGATGATGTACAGTCACCAGCAGACTTTACAAAGTGCTTTGACCTGCGTGGCTGCTCTGCTCAGGTTCTAGGGGATATCACTTACAGGTAATGAATGCTCCCCCTATCTCCCAAAACCACCACACAAACCCCAACCACCTTTCCCACAGGGATTACCATGTCTGGGTGTGTCTGTGATTGCGTGTATTTTAGCCTGCGTGTTTATGTGTGGGTATGAGTGGATCCATGCGTGTCATGCGCTGACTATCTACTGCGAGCAGCATGGCTGAGTTATCTCCAAGGTAACAGAGAAGGACTTCTGGAAAAAAAAACGTCCTAACTGTGAGGTGAATGATGTGTGGCAGCTGACAGATGCAACATTCCATCACATTCATCTTTTGTAGGGAAAAAAAAAAGGAAACCGAGTGAATCACTGAAACATTAACAACATGATGACGTGGAATATTTTCATTTTAAATATGCTGTATCACCACTGCTTGTGTTTTATTTTCCACAGCCAGTTTGTGTTGCGTTACGGAGGTAACCCTCCCTCCCCCCCTTTCTACACATGCACTTTTGTACAGGTTAAATAAGAAAGATAAAACGTGTCATATATAAGCTTTAGACATGATGGTCAGCAGATTCTGTTACTTTAATTGAGCTGGATAAGCTGTTGTTGTGTAAGCTGTTGCGAGAGTTCCTGAGTTCATGCCCCGGATGGGCCCCCATTTGTGTTACAAACCCTATCTCACTGGAGGGAAAATGGATGCATCATAAGACCGGATGGCATTGGTAAGAAGAAGTTATTTATTAATAAGGCAAACACAAAGGAGGTGTGCCAAATAAAAGAAACACATATAACCAAAAGAGGACTCTGAGTTATCCATATCCTACACTAAATAATCCAAAAAGGAAAAG
Source organism: Lates calcarifer (assembly GCF_001640805.2). NCBI lineage: Eukaryota > Metazoa > Chordata > Actinopteri > Centropomidae > Lates > Lates calcarifer. The sequence goes on from NC_066856.1 coordinate 17,282,781, forward strand.
AAAAGCCTCGCTACTCATTTACTAGAAAACCAAAAATACAATGAAGGGGACAGCACCCCTATAGCTAGAGTTGCTAATGCAAGCGACAACCTGAAGATTCTAAAACCCCAGTTCCCAAGTAGATCTAACACATGCTGAACTGACTAAATTTCCAATTGATATTAAACATCAATGTTGTGCAACAACAAAAGACACCTAAGGCAAACTGACTACAGCCGCCACGACAGACAGGCTACTGGAGCTAAAATAAATTTCAGTCCCCGATTGCACATCCCAATTTGCATACAGAACTACAAGAAAGAGGTTATACACACACAGGAAAGTTTTGCTGCAGCTGTGACCACTGTTTCACAATGTTTTCAGTCTTTATGCTAAGCTACACTAACTGACTACTGACTATAACTCATACTTGTTGGCATATTTATGTTTCCATGGTCCTTTGTTTCCCAGTTCAACATTCTATTAATACACATTCACCCTCCTACCTCACCCTGTGTTAGGGTCAAATTTGACCTGTTTCAAGTTAAAATATCTCAGAAATATTATCCAGATTTGTTCTTGGAACAAAGCTTCAAAGCAGCCAGATAAACAAAGACAAAAAAAAAAAAAAAAAATCCAATGTGTTCTATAGAGCTGTAGAACATAGGACCTTGGGAACAAAGTAATTAGGGAACATGGGAATGACTCCTTATATCAATGCACATATGTGAGAGTTGCATTGATCTTCTAGTGTAAGTCTAAACAAGAAAGCAAGCATTTCCCACAGTATCAAACGATTCTTTAAAATTTTTCCATGTGTGGCTGCTGATGTTTTAGGCCATTACCTCCATAACTTTCATGATGAAAATATGGCTGCTCTGTGAATTGAGACACTGCTACACTACCTTTTTAACAGTGGAGGTGAACAGCCACAGTCTCTCTGTCTCTTCTTTCACATGTGTTTTCTCAATCAGATTGACCTGGCCAATTTAATATACACACATACAGTATATCACTCTGTGAATGAGATCAATGTGTAAGCACCCACACTAAGAGAGCATAGCTGTCAGCTTTACTAACTGTGATCCAAAGAAAGTGAAACTTGAAACACACACATGGTCACACACTATTCACATTGCAAACTCAAATCAACTGTGTCAAGAGGCCTGTGGGGGTCACTCCGGTTCGGATGTTCTCCAGTTACAGGGGCGCGTGGGTGCTCTCACTTTATCAGACATTAACGGGCGTCCTCTCCATTGCTCAATGACATTGGCAGGGAGTCGCCCACTGGTGTTACTCTACTCATGTTCCGTCACCTGGAATTTCAGTGTTTGACTGAATTAAAAGCCTTAAAATCTGCTGAAATAACTTGTGTTTCATAGACCACGACCAGAAACCTCACTGACGTCACAGTCACACATATTTCCACTGATACCATTAAAGCACTTTGCTCTGTTGGTTTTTCTCCATTAGTAACATTTCAGTTCAGTCTTGTCATGCAACTCTCATTTCGTGGGTATGGTCAGCTGAAGCAGAATAATGGATTCAGTGCTTTACTTAAAGGCACATTGGAAGATAGTTTTAGAGTTTGTTGAGTTTTTTTCCCCTGTCATTACAACCAGATGAGATGTGTGTAATTTTGCAATATGTTTGATTTCAAGGCAGCTCAAAAAATAAATCCAAGGTCAAATAATATTAGGTCTGCAAATTAGTGAGAAGAGGAAGGAAATTTAAACAGAACAAAGATGATATGATGAAGTAAGTCCTGTATACATTAAAGTTTGTAGTTGTTTGTTACATGAACTCCTCCCAAGTTTCTAATCTCTAATGAAGATCATGAACCACTGATGGATCTGATATTTGAAGTATTGCAGCAGTCCAGTACTGTGGATGTGTGATAGCAGCCTCCTGACAGCTGCTTCCTTCCAGAGGCCTGCTCTGCAGAAACGTAGGAGAAGACAAACCTCCCATTTAAAACATCAAGATCCACAGAGAGAGGCCAGGCTGAGGAACATCCTCTCTGCCCTCCAGGCCAATATCCTGATATACTAGTGTTTCCTCTAAATGTTGCTCCTTGGGAGCTAGGGAGGCCTCTGAAATGTCATTAGATAATGAAACCCTCCTCTAAAAATAAACTATTCTATTTGTGTTCTGTCACACTGACAGTACCACGTGTATAAAAAATAAATTATCAGTCAATCATTTAACATTTGTACAGTTGTATACTGAGTGAATATTGATGACGAAATTGATTCATCTCAGGTTTGACAAGGTTGAATTCCACATTTGTGTGTCAAAGATGTTTGTTTTTTGTGAAGAAAAACACAGCTGCATGAACAGTATACACAGTTCCTGGATATGAGTGTATACAAGTTGTGAAGAAACTGCTGTAGTTAGAGAGAGATTTTAAATCTTTCTTTTTTTCCCTTCATTTTCAAACATGTAAACTAAGCTTTCTGCAGGGTCGTCCTCCATCTCCTCCTACGTTCACCCCACAGTACAGTGACCTTCCCGACAGCCTCTGCAGCCTTGAAGTTCAGCAGTTTCAAGGCCTCACACAGCCCTGAATCTTTTTCATTCCAAAGTAACAGTTTTGTATGACAGTGAACATCAAATGCAGGATTAAAGCCAGTCTTGCTAATTTCTGTTTGTAATAGGAGACAGAACAGAGTTCCTTTGCTTATATTAATTTTTTATACACTGAAACACAACTGTTGATCACTGATAACAAACAAATTTGGCTCCTGACTTTTGCCAAAATCAGTATTATTAAAATGATTAATTACTGCACTAATAATTTTGCCATTGCTACCTAGTCAACATTAGGATTAACAGCTGTTTACTTCAGCCATCATGTGTACATGTTTACAAGACAAGAGGTTAGAATACACCCTCTGGGCAGTGCTAATTCTTCATCCTCTCATGTTGGACTGAGGGCAGACAGAGCACTACTGTGACTCACTATCACAAAGTTGTATTACAAGAAGAGACAGGATGGAGCTAGCTGGTTATCATGCTAACGTCTGTAGAAGAAAAAAACTGATAGCTAATAGCTAACATTGGTGTTGCTTTCCACAGCTACAGACAGCTCCTAGCCAGTAAAGGAATGAAGTATTTCAATGGCCCACCAGTTTTGGTTCACAAACTGTAATGATCAAGTAGATGAACTCTTTGTGTAACTGCTTAATCTCAGTGTTATGGTGCAGTTTAAGTAGACAGTATTTTGTCAGTGTTTTGTAACAGTAAATGTGTGCTGCAGCCTTATAATTGCACCATTAGAGCAGCAGATGATGCAAACTCTGAACATCAGAAGACTAAACTACTTCAATGTGCAGTCTGAGCTTAATTAAATAAAGTTGCATCAAACAAGCTGTTCTGTGCTTCGTCCATCCTCTTCCTGTCTCACTTTAAACCACACACACACACCCCACACCCCCAGCCTCATCTATGCCTCCTCTCTCAAGGGAAACAACATCAACAAGCCAACTCTGATGTGAAGTTTTTCATTACATATCATCCTGTGCTCCAGCAGTGATTTCCAAAGGACCTCTGGTTTGAATTACACCATTATCACATGATGTGGTTTTCGGGGCAAAATAAAAGTGGCACCTTTTTGACCAAAAATGGTAATTTCTCTGATTATATTGTGCCTTGAAAAAGGGACATATTCCACTGCACTTTTTCTCATATGATTCATCCTTTTTTTAAACATTTCCTCCACAATAATCTTATGACTGTTCAGCAGGGGGCAAAAATGTAAGAACAATGGAATTTAGATTGAGTGACACAATCCTCCCATGAACTGTACAATGAAACGGCTGCTTCCTGTGGAGTGCTGCCATGGCAACATAGACCACAATACATGGTGTCAATGAGAGTGGAGGTTGAAGGGATTTTAATAGCAATGAATGAAGGTCAAAACCTTTCTAAATATTACACCAAAGCAACTCTTCTTCTGCCACATCAAATCTAAAGTTAAAATTATGTGAAGATGCAGCAACAGATATTCCAAGTATCTGTTGAATCATAGTATCACTTGACAGTTTTCATCTGAAATGATATAATCACTGTAGCAGTTACACAATTAAAAAACACAACTATATATAAGAAATTTCCTTTGCAGATCTATAAAGTAAAGGGTAAAATGAGTCTATGTGTGTGTTAAATGTTGTATAAAGTCATTCAGGAGCAGCTCACTGCTGGCAGGAGGTTCACAGCCTTATGTGAATGTGATGTTTTATTCTGCTGCTGTAACAGCATGGAGCAGGAGGCGTATGGTAAACTTGAACTGGACCCAAGCACCTCTTGGATCAGTCATTTAATGGCCCAGTGTGTTGGCAGACAAATCCATGTTACAGAGCATCGTAAATGTCTTATTAGTCAAAGACAAACTCAAGAAATTACAGGAGATGGGGCAGATGCCAATACCATAATAATTATGATTATTTTTTATTGGTTGATAGTTTAAATAAGCTTGAGTTTACTGATATTTTATAGACAACTGAGTAGGTTAATGAATAGAGAAGGAGGCGAGCATCTACCCTGCTGGTCAGTGCTTGAGTCTCCAGCGGAGCACATTGTGCTTTTCTATTAACATTTAGGGCCAGAGTCCAGAGAGAGTAGAGTTTCTGCCTGATGCTTTTTCAACTTTTACACATGTTTTTGCAGGTGTTTGTCATTTGTAATTCGGAATGATGAAAAAGTTCCTCATAACTCCTGTACTGAGAATATGGTGGGCACTTTTCACCATCTCCATCACACTAATGCTTTCTGGTCAGTTTCTTTTCAGCGTAGAGCATCAAAGCAAGTGACATCCACCAAGCATGAACCTAAAAGGCCTCTATAATGGCTGATTATGTGTCAGATAAGGTCAGTGGAAGATAACAGTCAACTCCATGTTGGTGGAAAAAACAAAGTATCATGTTTTTTATCTCAGTTTCTCATACAGTTTGCCAGAAGAGAGTGAAGCAGGGCCACTCACAGGAAATCCACAACCTTTGGTACGGGGGCTTTCCAGTGTTGCTATGACACTAATGACCATAAATATACTTTGACCCCAGAGAGATGAGAGTGTGTTTGTGTGTGTGATGGAGGATATTACACATTAAACATGACTAGTAGACCAAAGTGCTGACTGGCCAAAAGAGGGTCTTTGGGATTATGAGGTTTTAGTCATAGCTTCTATTGTCTGTGTCTATACAGGCTTGCACATGTAGCCTTGACCACCACACCCAACTGAATCAGTGTTTATCCCCAGCCGGGTGTGAAGTGAAGCAACAGTTTGGGGGTCTGCCCATGTGAAAATGATTTTCCTTCCTTTTAATTCAGGTCCATAGAGAGAAAGTTCACGAGTTTTCAAAATGCACACCAGAGAGACTTTGTCCCTGTTCTGAGGTCAGAGCAAATCTGACTTAAGATCTTTTTAGGTCAATTAAATATGAAAGAGTTCATCAATCAAAACTGCATGAGAACATATTGACATTTTATGTACAGGCGGAACCTTTTATAAGAGAAAGATCATGTTCAGGAGATAGCGACAATTTTTCTAAGATGCAAAGACCAGACATGGTCTTGGGAAAGTTTTTAAACTTTGTAAACAAAAAGAAATCTCCCAAAGACAACATGGGATATCAAAACCACAATGACACAGACAAGAAGGAATTTCCGAAACTTGCATTTACAGCCCAATGAAGTCACACAAGGTCAAGGGACTTGGTCATAAACCAAAATGCTGGAAAAACTAAAAGCATGGCACTAGATTAGAAGTCAGTGGATCAATCAAAGTGATTGTAATTCAGCCTAGAGGAACAGAAATGTCTGTATCAAATTTCATGGTAATCCATCCGAGAGCTGCTCAGATGTGTCACTCAAAACCACAAATGTCATCTTCATGGTGCAGCTGCATGTCAGACCATCACCAAAGTCATGTGGATTCATCCTCTGGGAAGCATGAATATCTGTACAAAATTTCAAGGCAACACATCCAGTAGTCCTTGATATATTTGAGTCTGAACCAAATTGAAGCCAGACCAACTGATCAATGATCAACACTGCCATCACTAGAATGACATCACTAGTGACTAAAAAACAGAGAAACTGCAAAGCTACAGGACAAGAAAGTGCAAATTCTGGCCTCAAGACACAGCACAGCAGCTTTTACTGAAACTCATATGAATCCACTTATTAATCCCGGCCCTCATGTCATGCTGAGCCAGCTCTTTGCACATGTTTTAGTGGCTGTGCAAAGGACGTCAACTCCTCAACAGTTTTAATGGCAGCTAAAGTACACCAAGCATGAAGCTCATCTATTTAGAAATTTGCTGAGTGAGGAGTACAAGATGAAAATGTATTACGGAACAGAGTAAATAGACACATGTTCAAAATTTACTGTCGCACTCCTAAGGCCTTCACAGCCATCGGCAGTCACAGAAAGGACCTCACAGTGTGCTGATGCAATGCTGTCAGTTCTCTCTGCAGCTTGTCTGGAGTGTGTACTCGTGGAAACTGAGGGCCGCCACTAAGCGAACACCAGAAGCTCGCCAAGCCACATGACAAGATCCTCTGTCAGAGGAATGAGCTGGGAGCAAAAGCTCATGTGGGAAGTCACAGCTGGCAGTACTGCCTGGTGCAGAGGAGACACATTCTTATTTTACTGTTCTAACCATGTCTTCCTATGGTCTATATAATCTGTGCTCTTCTCTCTTTGATGACTTTGCTGGTTCTTCATCCTGTCATTCTAACAACACACCCAGTTCTCCTTCTGTTCAAATGAGCTGCCATGAGTGCAGTTTGAAATGTAAAACATGATATTCCAAGTATGTCGACAACAGCAAATTCAAGAGCTTTCAGGAATTAAGTGTGGGTTGAATGAATTTCTGTTAAATCTTTGATACAGAAAGGCAAAAGCCATTTATTCTAAAAAACGACTTGGATTAGAACATGAAATTTCACATAATTCTCCTGAAACCTCAACCAAAATAACCCCCTCAGATGGAAAAAATACATTGTCGTACTGTTAAGTGTAAGTGTCGACAAGTGTCAGTTGAAAAGAATCCATATCTTTGTTGCAACAGCAAAAGAGCCCAATTCAGTTTAAATGAAACCAGACAAAGAGCTCACTGGCAGAGAGGGAGTGGATCTCTATATTCTTGGGTGGCATTCAATGCTCTGTGAACACTTAGCGTTACATTCAATACACTGGCTGTCGGCAGACAACACAATACACTAAAACACTTCCAGATAGAGCGGAGGCAAGGGGACTGTAAACAGAAACTCATGGGGTTACAGACCGAAAAACAAGAAGTCAGAATGGGATAGAATGGAATACAATAAGCAATAATACAGACTGAAGTGATAAATAGGCATTTAAGATTTGTGGTCAAAGTAAACATGTGATTTTACTATGTCCATTTAGGACAGGTAGACAAGCTGGAAAAACAGCAGAGAACACTTTTTTGAGTCGGACATATGTTCACACTGGCAGGATGACAAGCTCAGCTAAACCCAAAGGCACCAGTGTGCAAGCTAATGTATAGTCTGTAGTCTATATATGTCATGTTTAATATCATGATCCTGATTCACTAGATGTTCTCATCTGAACTCAGCTACTTTGTATTCTCCCTGTGAGAGCCGAGGAAGCTCTGAGCAAGAATGTGAGGTAACAGGTTTCGATAGCTTTATTTGAAATGAATTCATTTTATGCATTGATAGTCAGATGAGAATAAACAGGATATGACCTCCCTTGCAACTCTAGTATAATCCAAAATTATATTCACAAAATCAAACCTCATTGAACTTTTTCTTGAAAAAAATGATTTTCATTTTCTTGTAGCAGGCTGAACTCAGCCCTAAAAACAGCTTGTGTTTCAGTTGCCTCTGAAAGGCCAAGCAGGAGAGAAGCAGTGCTGTGGTGTATGAAAAGGATTCACTACATTCCACTTCACATCCTATAGCCTCATTCTGTACATTAGACTTGAGTTGTGTCACATTTATACCACTAGAGGGAGCCACATTCCAGGATAAAGCCTCCTAAATTAATATTTTTGATTCAAGGAAATTTACTCTTGATGTCAGAGTCCACTGATGGTTCAGTTTGAAAGAAACAGACTTACTCACAAATTCAGACAGGCTCAGTTCCTACAGAAACCAATGGTACCCATAGCAGTTGTAGCAGAGTAATGTTAACATTAAATGTTAAGGCTGCAATATTACACAATGTTTTGGCAGCATACAACATTGTTTATTCTTTAATTTTAACGGTTCTACAGTGTCAGGCATTCACCCTGAACCATCTGTAAATGATGTGATTTTCTGGTGACTGGGCTACTGCTGCTCATACAGTTGTGAGATGAAGCATCTGGATGATCTGCACAATATCCGCTATTCCCACGTTCTGCACATGTGCTAATAAATTCCCTCCAACATGAACAGCGATGCACGGCGAGGGAAAACAACACAAGAGATTTGAGTGCGGGTCACAGCCTGGAGAGGATGAGAGGAAGGTGGGGAGAGGGGAAAAGCTTCAGTAGCATTTGGAAGATGACAAACATAGAGAGGGATGAAAGACAGAAAGGGGGAGAGGTGGATGGAGAGCACTTGTATCGGTGAGTCAGATTCATTATCTGATGAAAAAGGGAGGAAGGGGGGAGGAATGAAGGGAGGAAGAGTAGTCCAAGAGTCGGGGGGAGAAGAAATTAGGGCAATGAGTCAGAGTACTGGAGAGGAAGAAGATATCAGAATAGGCCAAGAGGGGAAGTATAAAAAAGGAATAAGACAGGAGCACAGAGAAAAAGAGGAAAAGTGGGACAAATAAGATGACAAGAAAAGTAGGATGAGAGAAGATGATTAGTCCGAGCGTGGAAATGAAGACACCTGGAATAAATGGAAAGTTAATGAGGAGGGAAGTGAAAGGGGAATCTGAGTAGACAAGGGGAGGAATGAAAGGATGAGAAAGAGAGGTGATGAGGAGATCACAGCTTTCAAATTAGAGGAACATGTCCACACTCAGGATTTAAAATTCATAGTTGAACCATCACAGATTCACAGAATGACACAGGTACAGGCGAGACAGATTCATTTTGGAGCCATTATCACATGTCATAACTTGGGTCATGCAGCTATGTGAGAATCCAGTCTGAAATTAAAATGCAAGCTGGGAAAGTATGACTGTCTGGCAGAGAGGGCGAGATGTCAAACAGCAAGGCTAATGGACAAAATTGGATTGGGAACGAAGTGAGAGAAGATATAAAGGGAAACATCTGTCCTGCTGCAGATGTTTGGGCAGAGACCTGTGTATGTGTTTGCCTTTTATATTTATGCCAAGAAAGAACTCATCCTTGTTGTGTTTAATTTAGAATATACCAACATACAAATTTGAATGTAAACTTACCGCACTTGTTGAACAGTGATGTATGAGAATTGCATGGGGAAAGTTCCTGTTTCTAAATGTGTAACTGCACCTCCCTCTACTGGCTGCAAACTCCTGCCCTCACTGTGCATGTGTTTGCATAACCATGCAGCAAGCTTCCAATAAAGGACATAGACAGCAGCTGGCTATTGACATGTGGTCTTAGTCTTGACCTGTGACAAGACTATTAGACAACAAATTCAAATGTGAAGAACAATGTCATAAACAGTAGTTAGTTAATGAAAATGAAACTGGATTAGTTACAGTATGTTGTCCTTGTGGGCGACAGAATAGGACAATGGGCCTCTGGACACAGACGTGTAAAAGGTCTGCCACCCCTCCTCCACAGATTCAAAGAGATGTCTTTATGGTCATTTTGTGTCTCTCTCTGGTTGATTTGTGGTTCTCTCTCATCATTCTGTGTCTCTGTGTAGTCGTTTTGACTCACTTCAAACAGAGGCACTGGCCCAAGAGCCTCCTGACCACTTGGGCCCCTGAGTCTGTGTCAAGTAGCCCTGGTCAGTAATCCATCCATGACATGGATAATGAGACAGTGTCCTCCTAGGTACAAACGCGTAACTGACCTCCCACACCACAGATTCAAAGAGACGTCTCTGCATCTCCTAGTGGTCGTTTTCTGTCTCGTTTGCACAGTTCAGTCATTCATCTATGCATAGAGTCCACAAGGGTACAAGTGCAGAGAGTTAAATACCTAACAATTATGGTGCATTAGCAACACATTAGCCTCAAGACTGCTGTATAATGGCTAGCTTGGTTAGCGGTAGTCTAAACTGAAAAAAAAAAAAAAATAATAATAATTAATTAACAAATAATAAATCAATGATAACAAAACAGCCACAGTAAGAGGAGTAGTTTAAGATAATGCTCCAACAGGTGCACATGAGGAGGAACTGAAGGATCTTACTATTTGCTCAATGTCAGTTAAACAGCAGCTACTGTGGAGCTGAGCCAGTGGTAGTTGCTACTGGCAACAGAGCATGCAATTGAAACCAAGTGCTGATGGTAGAATACACATACATACTGTGCATGCATGCATACACACACTGCAGAGAATAGTATGTTTATGAAGTTATTCATGTGATAGAAATGCAGCAGAGTGAAGCTATGTAACACAATCTTCTACTCACACATAAAAACTTAAAGTCATGAGCCTTACAATGTATCATAATACACTCAGGAGTTGAGTGCAGTAGCTTATACACCTTGACATGTGGAGACTTTGTTGTCACTGGGCCACTACTGATACAACCTAAGACCATCTGAACATAACCCATACATTTTATTTATTCTTTTTTTTCACTCAGAGAATTTCATCTCCTTAGCAGACTTGGACAATTCATTGGCAATTAATTGTCATTTTATTAAATTTTGAATGTTGTAGACAAGTTTAAACCACATTTGTTGACTTGCTGTAGGGCAATAATTTGATATTGAAGTGTGGCTTCTGTTTAGTACAGCAGATGGTGATTGTTGGTTTTTATTTAAAGGCTTTTTAAACTGAGTTCATTTTAACCAAACGATTTAACACTTGAATGAATAGTGTGGAATGTGGAAACAGACTGGCCTTGTACTGTCATTAAGCATTTGGAGTGTAGTGCCAACTTTCTCCATATGGTGGCGCTACATATCTGTGACATCACAGGCTGACAGGCTGTGTGGAAAATATAAAACTCAGAGAGTTGTTGATTACTGTAGATTTATGTCCAAAACTGTAACATAATTACTGATGGATTCAAACCTGTTAATTCTAACAAAAATCTTTTTAAATGTGTAACTGGTTTTGATTTTTACGTATTAGCTCACAAAGGACAAAGGGAGTTTATAATTGCTGTGTGTGTGTCAGCCCTCTCATCATGTTGATTCAAGCCCAGACCTGTAAGGACACCCAGTAAGGCATTTACTGGGTAACCTGGTGTGATATTAAGAGGTCACCATAGTTCACCCTCAATCTCTTTGCAGCCCTGCCATTGGTCAGTCCTACCTGCAGTTTGTGCCGGCATACGATTAGCCTTTATACAGAGACTGTCTTAGTGCAGTGGGCATAAGGTGGCCCAAGATTAGTGCTAAGTAGTTTGTGAAGACAGTGTTTGGATTGGCACAGATTGGAGTTTAACATTTATAAGAGGCAGAGCTGCTGTCTTTGTAGAAATAATCTCATTGGTCAAGTTAAACTTAAGGAGAAGGAACTAAATTGGCTGTTAACTGTTGAAAATAGGTAACTTCATCTAGAAGTGTGTGCAAGCTTGTTAGTAAACTGATATTACAAAACCACAAATGCAACTAGTATGAATGAATAAAAAATGTTGCAAGACAAGTTTGTTTTTTGACCAGAGCCATAACTTTTTAAAACTCAATACCAGATTGAGAGACATTTTTTGCAGTGCAGGAAATGCGTTCAGCTGTATTGCATGTCACTCTGACTGTGAGGCTCAAACTATTGAGATGAAGAACAAAGATGAGGGGCTGATGGAGACTCCACTGGAGAGGCTCTACAGCAGTGAATAGGAAGTTGGATGAATAGGATTTGGAGGGGTGACAAATTGAACGGGGGATTAGGTGTGTGTGTGTTTCTGAGTGTGTGTGTGTGTGTGTGTGTGTGTGTGAGCCACACCAGCTGGCTGAAGCCTCCCTCCCATTAACTGAGGAGGCGTGTGTGTGAATGTGTGTGTGTGTGTATTTGTGAGGCATGTGCTTCATCCTTTTGTACTGAGACACATAACCACGTACTGTGTAAGCTCACTTTGGATGATCCCCTGAACACATATGTGTGTTTCACAAGTTTTTATAGTTACTGACACTGCAGCCTGTTGACAATCAGTGCAGTTTAATTTTAATATTTGGATATTTTTATATTCATTTTATATTAAGGATTGGTATTGGAATTTTAAGAATTGTTACGAAATCATTTCAGTTTTTTATAAGTTTCTTCATCAGTGTATGTAAATCTGCTCATGGCTGCCAGGAAGAAGCCTTAAAGAGTAGAGAGAGTGGGTGCTGTCATGGTTGCAGGCTATGGAACATGCATGTTGTTTAGGGTCCAGTGCCAAATGATGTGGGCGCAAGTGAGCAAAGAGAACTTTCTGTCTCCACAAATAGATTTACAACTCTTTTTTTTTTCTTTTTTCTTTTTTTAAAGAATTTGGGTTGTGAAACATGAATAAAGGCCATGTCTGCAACCTGACTCTTTCTGTCAAAACCAAACCAAAGGTACACAGTGTTCTCACAGCAGACGTTTTAACATGTCATATCAGGAAAAGCTCAGGGGTAATTCAGATGTAACCATTAACAAAGTCTGTTTCCCATTTGGAGCAGAACTGTCATTAATGCTGTTAATGTTCTGCAGTTCTGAGTTAAATCAAAAAGCTCTCTATACCTCTAATTAATTCACAGTATACAGGTTGCAATTGACTGTTTGCTAAGCCTGTCAAGCTTTCCAGTCTACAATGGCGATATGTTGTTTGCAGATTTACACATTTAACAACAATTTCAGACAGAGGTAAACAAAAGCAGGTTATTTCTAGCTCTAATGAAACAGCTAGCTGGCTGGTTAGTTAGTTAAGTTAGTTAGTTAATGTTAGCTCCATGTCTCTGGCCATCTTTAACGTTTATTATTACACATAACATATTGCTTACCATGTTTCATATTTCAGCCTGGTATTACCAAATAGTGTATGAATAAAATAGCAATTTCAGTAATTTCACTTGTTATCACTGTGCTTTTGTTGCTTTTCATGTGTCACTTCACATCACGCCATTCTACTGAACCCTAACGGCAAAACGTTTAAAATGCAGAGATATGACACACAAAATGTCCATGAAACCTAACAAGGTTTGGTGAAACCACTAGTTGTGTACCAGGTACCAGTCAGTGTAGTCTGCACTGAACATATAGGAACATACATATTCCCCTGAATCACACACACACTCTTCCTTAGCTGTAGTTAAGATTAAATACATAGAGTGTTAATAATTATGTATTCTTGAGCAGCAGTTGCACTAATGCACCCAAATCAACAAGCCAATTATCTCTGGTATAATCATCCTCAACAGACGGCCATGTAAAGACAGTTTGCCATTGATTGACCATTGACTGGCAGGACCTGCCCTTGTGGTAAATTGCTTTTCAAAAATTCCTCTTCTGCCTCCTTACATTGATTTTCAAGGGACAATGGGGAAGTCAATAACAAATCTAAGGTTTTACCACCACTGATTTAAACTGCAGCTGAGGCACATAAAGAAGTGTTTCATTCTAACCTTGCAGATGCGAGCTTAAATCTTGCAAGGTCAGTTTTTGTTACAGAATGTCAGTCTGGAAAACATCTGTTGAGAATCGACCAGGGCAGGCAGCTGAATGTCAGACCAATGGGCACACAACAATAGCTAGAGCTGTATTTTAAACAGTGGTTGAGTTTGAAGCTGCTGCAGAGTTGGGTTCAGTTAGGTCTCTTTTTGTCAACGTTTGATAACCTAATGTGGGAACTGTCTGTTCCCTCTCCCTAAACAAGCAGTAAGGTGTTGAGGCAGTAGAAAGTGTAACACACATTTGGAGAGAAAGGGTGTACTGAATGGTGTGTTTATGAGCCCTATCATAAGCTGCAATTGTAAGGAAGTCTCACTAAATAGCTTACTAACTACAGTAAGAACCAACTACCTCAAGAGCCAATGGGTGCATAGTAAAAATTGTTAAATGCAGGTATAGCTAATATAGAAAATCTATAGTTAATACAGTGGGGCTTAATGCATCAGTGGTCATCAGTCAGTCATTTCGATTAGTTTATAGCTACTGATAAAAGTGGGTATTTTGTGAATGAAGAAGGAGGTACCTGGCAGAATATGCCTATGTGGACAGTAAAAAACCTTCTTTGTGATGTAAGACTCACACATGCACACTCCTATGTATGTTCACACACACACACACACCCACACACCCAAACAACCACCCCCAACCCCCTCCTTTTGAATTCCCGTGTGCCGGACTTAAGAGGAGTTCTGTTGCCGGGTAATGAAGAGGAGGGAGGTGGCGAGGCAGGTGCTGCTGCCGGGGAACAGTGGGCCGCTTGTGGCTCCTTTGAGTGTCTCTCCACACTCGTCCGTCTCTCTGCACCCTGCCCCCTCCACTACCACCCCACTCCACAGTCACTTCATCTTACACTGTTTCACCCCCATCATCATCCCAAACAGGTGTGAGAATGACTCCTTTCCTGCTTCCAGTCAATTCTGCCAGAGCGCTTCATCATTTTTTTAACCCCTCCCTATGTCTACCTACGGCTGAACACAAATGAATTTGAATTTGTTCATTTACATATGACTGCACGGGCATTAAAAAGCCACACGGCCACATCAGAGTCTAATTTCAATTCCTGGACCGCGTGGATATGTCAGATCCCGAGGTTTGCCTCCTATGTGCGACACTATGTTTGAATGCCAACTGTATCGTTTATCCAGCCAGCCACATTTTGGTGCCTGCTGCAGCTTGGTTATTTGCTTGGAAGATGAGACACAACAAAGGAAAGAAAGCCAAAAAAATCTTTAAAATTGGCTGTAAGACATTGCTTTTAGGCCTGGAAATACACACAAGATAGAATTCAGCATCACACAGACTTCAAACGGGATTCTTTCACAGACTTTATATTAAATTGTGTTTTAGTCATTGCATTGTATTCTGTCACAGTCCATGTGGACAACACCTGCTCTGCAGATGAGTCTCCCTCTCAAGGGTAATGGGCTCTGAAAAAGGCGATGAACTATTAAGAAGTGATCAGACTCCCATTTAGACCATCAGCACAGCTCATTTTTCTGTGCTTTGTCTCACCACAGATGAGTGACTGCAAAAACAACACCCATGTAAACCTCAGAATTCAACCAGTATATGAAACCTCTTCTTTTTTCTCAAAGGCTCTGTTTGACATTTTAACACCAGCAGATCAATATCACATCACATTTCTGTGTCTACTGAAATTGTATTGTGAAATGTGAATTGTCTGTCGAAAAGGCAGGTCTCTGTGTGGTATTTATTTGAATATGATTCATGTTTAATTTCTGAGCTCCATAAAATCAGTGAAATCATTCTAAGCCCACTTACACTGCTTACTATATATATATATATATATATATATATATATATATACATATACATATATATATATATTCAGGATCTAGAGCTCTTTCCATTCTTCATCAGCCAATACAAAGGTCGCTGTATTTGTTGATTGTATTGTCACGTGACCTACACTTGAGATGATTCACACTGAAGTAATTTGAAGGTTGTTTGTCATTGAGGAGAAACGGCAATCAAGGTTTCACAGACACATAGAGAGAGCACGTCTGTGACCGCAGCTCCATACAACCCGAGCCTTGAGCCGGGCTCATGCGAACGTGAATCAAATGCCCTCTCATCTCCAGCGACCAGGCGCAATCTATTTCTCATTCTCTTCTCATTGTTGACACACTGTCATTGCAGGGCCTTGCTGCCTAGCAACAAAATCCAGGCAGACGTTTTTCCAATCTTCTGTCAGGGGGATGCTCCGCCCCTCACCGTCCCTGGAGGAATGATTGAAAGGTCACTTCACTCCTCGCCTTGTCTGACAGTGTACAGATTGTCCTTTCTGGAGTGTGTGTGTGTGTATGGTGAAGACGGGGGAGGGGCACACTTCACGGTGGGTACAAAACACTCAGTGATGAGTGGGCAGAGTGGCGGGGAGGTGAAGGGGGGTTTGTTGCCAGATCGATGATGCCACACTTTCTTCATCACAGGCTGAATGTGACCCCCATCGGACTGCTCTATTGTTGTTCTTGGAGAGGTCAGAGGCCCTGCAGAGTGGGATTACAGGATAGGTCTGCCTCTGTTTTTTTTTTTGTTACAAACTGTGTCATAGTATTGTATTTTTGGCCATCTTTCACACCAGTTATGGGGAACATTTTACTCACCCACTTCATGCTGAGATGTGCGAACAAGCTGACTGCACTTGAAACAGTTTTACAGTGGTGCCCACGGGACAACCCACATGAGAGCTCAGGCAAGTTTTGAGGGCAAAAATAGAATCTCTTTTATGTTCTCAAAAAATGCATTTCATATTAACAGGTGGCTTTTCCATCCGCCTAAAGTGAAAACAATCTCAAAGTATGAAAAAAACTTTTTTACACCTGGCTGAGGTGAAAACGTTTGTGCATCACTAAGAGCAAAATGAGACAAAGAGCAGTGGAATTGGACTTAATTAAAGTACGGCAAACTCTGTTTTGAAATGTTGATATTATTCTTCACTGGATATTGGAGATGAATACTGGTCTTTTTAGCTGATCTACAGTTCAGCCTTAGTCTTGCTGGGCCTGATTCCAGCAGTTTAAGCTGCTGACTATCACTCAGCTATGCACTTCTCACAGGAGATCATACCTGTTCACCAAAGTTACACAGTGTAAGGACATGTTTTCTTGGCACAAAGTGGGAAAAACAGATCTGTGAGGAGTGATCAGGAGACTGTAATGTTCAAATTAACAAAAGAAAGATAAATCTCATATTTCCATCACATTTTCCACACTGTTTTTCATGGTCTCTTTTAATTATGTCATCTTATTGTGCCGGTCTTCTCTGCAATGGTTTAATGACACCTGACAGGAAAGAGAAAGCTAATAAGGCTCCCTGCCATGATCAGCAGCAGACTTTGCCTTGTACCATTGTTGTCCTGTGAAGAGAACAAAGTCACCCTCACCTTGCAGCAGTGATACCTCAGGGATCCCCCCCGTCAGTTTTTTTGTCTGTGGATTTTATGCTGCAGCACCTTAAGTTCACCTTGTTTTTCAGTTATCTTTTGATGAGATGCCCCTGATGTTACCTAAAAGGGATGAATAATGGACAAAAAGCTCTTTCTCTAGAGTTCCCAGAACTGTCCAACACCATCTGAAAAGTATACACTAACTCTATCTTGGCAGCAAGACAACAACCCTTTAGATGAAGCTATCAGGTTTGTGAATAGAGACATAGTAAACAATGGGGCTGTGATGCTCCCTGGCACATGGTGGTGATATAAACATCTATTATTCTCCTGTGCTCCTAAGCGACATGTGTCCACTCTTAAAAGTGGTCACACACACCTTATCTGGAAGGTGAATGTTAATGTTACAGACAAAAGTAATCAGGCTGTCATGACTGTGTGTTGAAATGCACATTTGTTCCCCATTTAAAGCTGATTAACTCAGGTGCCCACGATCAAGTGATTAGCTACTGGTACAGGACTTGATCAGATAGAATGAATGGACCTCAGTGTAACAGAAGCCAAGCATATATACACATAAATAAAAAAATATGTGACGGCAAAGATTTTAAATGAATCCTTTAAAAATTTGCCAGACAAGGTTTTATGGCACAACCTCAATTTCATATTTTTCGATCCAGAGTGGAAAGACTCTTTTTTTTTTTTTTTGTTTCCTTTGCAAAAGAAAGCATGAAAATGATGAGGTGGAAATGAAAACAAAATAGGATGCACCATCCTCTGGTTTAATCTGACCCAGACCATTAACTGCACTGTGTTTTCTCTGTAGCAGTGAAGTTCATGTTGAGAGCAGGCTGGGGGGGGGTCGGTGGAGGAGAACTGAGGTGGAGAGCTACATGTGTATTTAATTGAAACCAGAGCTGTAGACTGTAAACCTGAGACCTAAGACTCTGACTTGACATGAGGTGCCTATTGACTGTGTGATAACAGCAATTCTACAAGTCCATTGTGAGCCACACTGTGTGAGGTGGGCTCAATAAAGTCTTGGGTGCAGTCTGTGTCAGACTGTACTATTCTCAGGCTTTTAAAATTGTGCAATGCATGTCAGGTGAATCATAGAACTAAAATGTAAATAGAAAAAAACAGATGCAAGCAGAGACATGTCACTCCACTCATGTCACCCCTCTGCTTTGCTCTCAATCTGAAAATGCAGCAAAACAAAAAGCTTCAGAAGAGCAGGCTGTGAGGCTGGTCACAGCCTCTTCTCCCCTGCAAAGTGAGGAGTTTGATTTCTTTCTACAGCGTACAGCTTTTCAGTGACAAGAAGAAGATGTGAACCTTGTCGTGTGGATTTTTAAAAATTAACTTCACATACACACGTTAGATGTCACTAAATAAAACTGAACAAATAATATGATAAAAATAAATCAAATGATGGACAGGTTCTAATGACTATGATTAGATTTAGGACTACTGCACATCTTCTGTTCAGTGAGAGCAGCAAAAGTTGTAATTGTAAGTAAGTTGTTGCTATCACTACATACCCAACATTAGCATAAACAACAGTTTCCTTTACAGTAAGTAAACTTTAATCATCCCTTTTCTCTTCTAAAGCTGCTCCAGTGGTGGAAAACAATGCCAGTATTAACTCTTGCTTTTCTTCTCTTTCTACCACTTCTTTTCTTTGCTGTGTTCAGTGTTTATCAATAAGAAATGTAAAAGACATGCATGACATTTGACTTACAGTTTCCTAATTAAGATGTGAGAAGTCACTCAAAGTAAAACAGTTAGTTAGAAGATATGATAGAGAAGATAGTGTCTTTGTTGACTTTGGGCACTGCTTTAGTGCTGATGTTACATTACCATCTGCACAGTCAGAACATTTTTCTCATGTAAAAGTTATTTAATTACAAAGGAAGCATCTGTGTTGAGAAAAAGTTTTATTTGAGGTTATTTGTGTCAGTGTTTTCCCTCCATCTCAAGATCCATTTTTCTGCCTCTCTGACCTGATCAATAAACTTTCACATTATTATCAGATGAAGAGGACAGACACAGCTATAGGCAACCTTCAAAGCTCGAGTCCCCTGGATGCATAATGGAAAAGAACTAAAGAGCACGTCTCTCATTAACATTCCCCACAGTCACCTTCAACAATACATTTTGCCTTACTGCGAGTGGCGGCACTCAGCGGGGAGATGGATTTCTCTGTTCTGTTCTCGTGTCAGAATATTTTAACGTGTCATCAAAGTGGCAGCTTGTTTCTGGCACAGCGAAACACTAAGCCCGAGCCAAACATTGGAACAAGAAGTCTGTCTGAGGGATAATATTAGCATACTGCCTCTGCGGTTTGATACGAGAACCAATATAGACACGACTTTATTGACTCTGAGGCAGGCTGAATGGTGCAGTGATTGTGGACCTTTGTGCCACTGGCATGAAATAGAGATTGCGGCATAGGTTGTGGATGCATGTAGTGTGTGTGTGGGTGTGTGTTGGTGTGTGTTTGAGGGTGGGTTCCTTTCTCTGACTCAAGCATCGCACTGTGACAAGTCTCTTAAATCCTACTTTTGTTTAAACACCCCCTGGCTTATCAGGCTTGTATTCCTCAGAGCATCCCAGAAACAGCCCCTTTCTCACATTTCAACCTTGACATGGAAATTGCAGACTCAGAAATCATTTAGATGCAGTCAGAAAGTTACACAGTGTGACATTTTGGAAAATGTACTCGGCCTCTGCCTCAGTCAGAGTGAGACAAGAAGTTTAATATTCATTTAATCTTTGTGTTTCCAGTACAGAAATAGTCGGTGGAATGTTCAGATTAGTTTTGCGCAGACTGGGAGCAAGGGAAAAATAATTTAAGAAGTTGCTTCAGTGAAAAGGAAAAAAAAAGCTGGTTTTAGCAGTATTTGTGCAGAATCTCATAACTGGGAGCAACAACAGAACGCTGCAATCAGAGGTCAAAACTAGTTAA
This sequence comes from Lates calcarifer, assembly GCF_001640805.2. Taxonomy (NCBI): domain Eukaryota; kingdom Metazoa; phylum Chordata; class Actinopteri; family Centropomidae; genus Lates; species Lates calcarifer. The sequence continues at coordinate 17,302,864 of NC_066856.1, forward strand.
AAATGATATTTTCTATGGTAAACAAACATAAACACCAAATGTTGATTGGGTGGTGTAACATTAAATACTGATTCATGAAAGTTATTGTTGGCATCTGCTGCATGTACCGTACTGTGCCGCACTCCATTTGTTCACAACAGGAACAGTCTCAGAACTTTTTGATTGCACCTTGCATGTGCTGAATCAACAGCTTTAATTGGAATGAAAGTTTGGAGTGAAAAGGGAGGTTTAAGAGGTTTAAGAAAGTTTACTTCTGAAAAGTTTTTTTTGCATGCAGCAGTGGTACACTATCTCTCTGTGCATCTCTGCATTGAGTATGAAACCATCTGACCTGTGGTTAAGAGCCCTCACGAGCAGCTCTTCAGCCTCTAGATAGCACTTCTACTTTGCTGCCTCTGCTACTTTGCACCACACTGTCCACAGCCTGAGTGACTCACTTCCTTTGCAGAGGGTCTGAGTGCTTCAGCCACAGTTCAAAGTCTGCAGAGAAGAATTAGGGCCACAACCAGCATCACTGCACTGGCTCCACTACATTTACAGCCGACACAAACTCAACATGTCTAGTTGTTCAAATTCTGTCATCCTTGTTCTGACTTGTAATTAAGTGTGCTTGTTATTTCCTGTTTTTGATTACTTGGAAAGTGGAGTCATTTTACACAGAAACAGACTGTGAGCCACCACAGCCTGAACTGCTGAACTCTGGCCTCGCACCTGTTGTCTCAGACACACACAAAAACAGTGTGAGCAGTGTTAACAGGCGTGGTCCTCTGCCTGTCCAATCACTACCCTGACTATGACATCTGATCCAGTGGTGGCCAACAGCTGCACTGTTTTTTTCAGCACTGCCACACCAGACACACACTTTGAGATCCCTGTGTGTCCATCTTATAAAGATGCAAGTTCAAATAATGATAATACTGTCAGTGGGAATGTGGCCTGAGAATTACTCAATAGTGGAAAAAACAAAACCTGGCTGCCTTCTGGTTTGCAAGAATGGGCTCACACATGCTTAGTTCCCATTACAGACTAAACTCTGAGAAAAAGAAGCTACAGACTACATGCTTGCAAGCACATAAGTCATTTTAGAGAAAAAATTGTGCTGCAAATTTAATGGAAAAAATTCAAGGTATGAGTCACAGTTGCAGTTTTCTTTCCCCAGAAGACATTAGTGATTTATTTCAGACACAAAGCTGCGGTTAACACCCGGAGAAGCTGATGAGAAAAACAACTTTATTCCAGGTCTGCACTGAAATCGCTCACTACAGTAATGAGAAAACATGCGGCAGGAGTAACGCCCACCCTGCAGACTGAGGTGGGCTAGTTGTCTTGCTGCTGAGTGATCTCTCACTGCAACATAAATAATCTGAGCTGAATGGTGCTGGCAGCGTTCCAGGACGGCTGAATCGAAAAACATGGGAGTAAATTGGCCACTGATGAGAAACTGATATCTATACAGCTGAGTTGCTACGGGGAATTTGTGTTTTATTTCTCTTGAAACAAACTGCTCCCGAGTTCACATGGTGGGACTGGACTCAGGTCTAGTTACAAACTGTGGTTTATTATGAAAAAACATATTTTCTCACTTACTTCTTGTAGCTATTCTAGCCATTAGGACCATTTTCTTTATCGTATTCTCCAACTTGAGGCAGGGGAGGTAAAAGGAAGTCTGTGGTGGTCACAATGACAAACATTTAAAATGCTGTCAACTGTTTTTGCAGTTCTTCGGTATGGAAGCCTATTTCCACCAGAGTAATGAAAAAGAATCCTGTCATGATGAAAACTTTCTCAAAATAATGACTTGGTGTCTCTATAACTATATTTTGATGTTTCTCATTACAAGAACTTACAAGATCTTAGTCATCATATTGGTGGAAATGGGCTTCCATACTTTGGTCCATAATAAGTTTTTATTTCTTGGCTGAGTGAAGTGACTTTCTGGAGACTTTAGAGTTTGCCTGGCTACCTCACAATGATGACAAGGTTCCAGGAAGTAACTGCACCCGTCCAAGAATTAGTCCCACACAGAACAAAACACCATAACATCAGAAATTGTCAGTTTTACAGTTTGGTTTTTGTTAAGGATTAAACAAACAAGATATAACCTGTTTATTAATAGTGGTGCTGGAAGACAAGAGTTTGTTTCCCCCTGCTTCGCCTTCTTGCCAAGAATTCGACGAAAAGGCTAAATATGTAGCTGCAACTTTGTATAAAGTCTGGAAACAGTTAGTCTAGCTCTATCCTAAGGTACCAGCAACTCTAAAGCTCACTAATTAACACATTATATTCAGCTTTTTTAGAGCATACAAAAATTAAAAGTATAAAAAGTATAATGTTAAATATTATTTGTGACCTGACCTTTATGGAACAATAGAAAATAAGACAATAACCAGCAGGTCTTGAATAACCATAGAGCTTGTAGGGTTACTTAGCAAGCAACTGTATTTAAAGTGTGTGATCTCAACTGTGTAAAAACAGTTTTCTTGTGAAATCAAATATAGTGACATCACCAGCGCACCATACTTTCATGAGTTGTAACAGACATGTTCCTGAGCATGCTGGTAAGTGCATGAACATTGGTGAGTCTTTACTCATAAAGCCACACTAACCTCAACTTCCTCACTGTGCACAGAATCGATTTATAGTTTCAGATCCTAATGATGACACACATACATACATACGTACATAAAAAGACACCAGAGTCCAAACAATTCACATTTAATGCCCTGGGCTTTATTGTCTTATTTTAGTGAGAGTTCTGTCACATTTTTTTTAGTCTTTTCAGCCTCCAGGTGGGACAAGTAAACCTCAAGGATATATCCTGCCATTGGACTGGGCATTCAGATTCTGACAAAGACGAGAAGCACTACTAAGTAATGCTGCCTTTGTGCCTAACTCTTCACAGAAGAGAGTACATTAAATTCCCCAAAGGAAGGCACCCAATACTTGTGGTTTTTGGCCTTGCAGCCGTCTGGAGATTCTTTTTTCAAAGAAAAAAAGAACATAAAGAAATAGGGGAAGAGAGTAGTGAGGAAACAGTTGTTTTCTCACAGCCCCTCTGTCCCCTCGTTAGCATTTTTTGTTATTAAAAACTGGAATGATGAAACACGTACAGCGATTACTGCCCATTCACCTCCCTTATCACCTATGCATGAACAAGTAACAAATTAACAAAAGAATGAAGTCTTTCAATAAACGAAAAGCTTACAATCAAGTTTACCACAAGAACAGGAAAAAAAAGGTACAAAAATAACAGAATTTTTGTTTTACAAAAAAGTTTGTGGGATAAAACAAATATAAAGGGGATTCCGCTTGCATGAAAATGAAGGACAACCCCTTTGAAAACAAAATACAAAAGCAGCATTAGTATATTTATCAAAACCATGAACAAAAACAAAAACATCACAAAAAATAGTGCTTTAATCAGAAGCAGCAGAAGCTTCTGGGAAGAGACTTCATCCCTGTTTTGTTACTTGTGTTTGGGACAATGCTGATGGCAGCTTCCATGAAGAGAGGGGCACCATGAAAAGAGCGCCTCTCTTCATGGGAACCACAGTCACCCACCAACACACCACCTACTCCTCATCCTCCTCCTGGTTCTCCTGGCCTCCCCGGTCTGTATGTATGTCACCATTGATTTTCACATGATTGACAGAGAGAAGCACAGGGACCCAAAATAAACGTTGGGGGGGTGGGGGGACCTGCTTTGTGTTCACAATATACAAAAATACCCAGGAGTCCGTAGCTACCTAACATTTACTACAGCACATGAACCAACAAAGGTACAGTGTACAAATAAAAAAACAAAACAAACCAAAAAACAAAACAAAAAAAACTGTAAACACAGCACAATAAATAGATAAAAACAGCAGGCTCCGCACCATGCACATGATGTGATAAAACTCTTCTCTATACAACTCCCACATCTCTCACACTCGCCACAAGTTACTTGGCTTACTTTTTTTTCCTTTAAGTTTGACTCCCAAGTGCAAAACATCACAAATGGACAGTTCTGTATTCAAGTAATATATACAAGGGGGATATTACAAATATGTAGTTACTGTACAGATACTAATTTTGCCATATTCATAATTTACAGATGTCAATCTTTTACTTTTAACAGTAACAAAAAACAAAACAAAAACAAAAGAAGGTTTAAAAAGTATGAGAGATGAGAATTGCAAGCGAGCAGGCGCGGCCACTCGTCATTCTGTCAGTCTGCGTCAGAGTCCTGCTGTCCCTTTTGCATTCCCGATGCTACGATGCACAGCACCTAAAGAGTGGACTCTTCACTGCACCGCTACTACGTCACCTCCATGGCCACTGTGTTGTCTGCTATACTGTTCAGTGCTGGCTTGTCTTCTTCGTGATTATCCCTGCGGAAAAGACAGGAAATGGAAAGATTAACCATTCTGTTCACTTTTTTATCTGCATCTGTAACTGTCCTAGATCTCAGTCAATACATCTCTTGTGTGAGAGAATACTGAAGAGCTCTGACGTCGCTTTATTTCAGCTTCTCTTTCAGGCTGATTTATGTGGATTCTCAGCTGCATTATCTCTGGCAGACACTGTGTTGGCAGCATTTTGACGGTATGTGCCAGGTCCAGCTGAAAACTTAAACCAGGGATTGTATTGTTAATGCAAAGGCTTTACTGTTGGTTATCCTAACACAAATTTTTACATAAAAAACAATCTGATACCGCTGCAGCCAGACTGACAAACTTATCTTCTTGTGGGTATGCATAGTTATGTTTTTTTTTCTCTTTACTAATGTGTGCTTTCTGTTGTGTCTGAAACACGGAGGCATTGTCTGAGACGACTCCATAATAATCAAACTATCGTCTGATCGCCCACACCTGTGTGGAGGCTTTAAGTCTGTGCAGCTTTAGTTCTGGTATAAACTAATTAACGCCTGTGGCTAAACATCTGTTTATTCTGCATCAGTATCAAGTCAATAAAAACAAATGTCTGTTCATTGGTCATGTTTTATGTGAGAAATCGTATATGATGGAAACTCCAGGGAGACACTGTGCCTGGCCAAGAAATAATGTGGCACATCACCCCACATTAAAACATACCGCAACACAATCTTTCTAGCCTTTATGTTAAACTAAGTTAATGGACTGTTGGCTGTAGCAGGATGCTCTGATCTAATGCTCATCAAATGTTGAACTATTCCTTTATAGATCTGTGATAGAACTGCTGTCCCAGAGGAGCACTGCCTCACCTTGAGCCCATGTCCATGGACGATGTTCCGGAGACTTTGGGCATCTGCAGGTTGGTGGTGGCGGACAGCTTTAAGGCAGAGGGTGGCACGTTCCCGAGGGTCCGGGGGATATGGCGTCCGGCCAGGCTGGCAGCCGACGGTACACTCAGACAGATGTTGTTCCCGATGAGGACCTGAGTGGTGGCGGGGGTGGCATTGGCAGCGCTGCATCCCAGGAGCCCCAGTGCTGCCGCTGCATGGGCGTTGGGGGTGGAGGTGAGGGAGGTGGGGACGGCGTTGGCGGGTGAAGGTGTGACCGAGTTGGAGGAGGGCTGGAGGAAAGTCGGAGCCGCGGAGGTGGTAGTGTGTGTCGACTGGTTGGTCTGGTGAAGGGCTGCAGTTGTGCTGGAGAGGTGCAAGCCTTTGAAAACACCTGTTTCAACAGAAAAAAGCTCAAATAAAAAACAAATAGAAGCAGCGAGAATACCACAGGAATAAGAATGTACAAACAAACCATTTCATGAGATGCCCCTGCACAATCTAATGCAATATAATACAACAATGGTGCAATAAATCCTGCCTTTGTGAAACTTATGATGTTCAGTTTTGTTGACTCTCTCAGAGATGTTGATGCAACTCTGTGGTAATTTTGAGGCTGTTTTGTGGTGACGTTGTTATAATGGAATGCATTATACTGTTAAGTGCTTTTAGTATTTTTTCCACCGTTGTTTTAACACAAGTGGAAGAGGGAAGGGCTACTGACTGTGGGTCTGCCTCAAATATGGACTATGCTTTAAATCAGCTTTTCCCACACAGTAACCCTTTAAAATACAGTTCTCATCCATAAATCCCCCCAAAGAAACTTTAAGGTTGCTATAATTAGTGCTTTTGGTTTGGGACATCTTCAAATGAAGCCTACCTGTGGCCTGAACACAGTATTTGAGTGTGTGGAGGAATTTTTGAGGCCTCAAGAGCTAGAAGTATCCAGTGTAATTTAGGAAAATACGTTCAGAAGAGACACTCACCTGCTCCTGCCAGGACCCCGTTGACTCCACTCGCCAGCACCAGCTCCTCTTTGGACTTGAAGGCCAGCAGCTGGTCTGTAGTGACGAGGGCCGAAGCAGCGAACTGGGCGCTGGCCTGGTCCAACGTCTTGGACACAAGTGCCTGGATGGAATCCGGAGAGAGAGGAAAACATAACATGTTGGTACTGTGCCAAAGACTTGACCGCTCCGTTAAAAATCTATGAAACCACTGAGCTCAGCGCTTCTGCCGGCAAAACAGGAACCGAGCCAGTGGCATCAATACTGCTCGTGGGAATGAGGATGTCTCCCGTTTCCTAAGGATGGGTGAACTGACCTTCAACTGTACATGATTTCCATATTGGAAGAACTCTGGCTCATTTGCCTCTATTTTATGAATCCAACAGCAGGAAACGAGTTCGGTAAACATAAGTTAAGTAGATACAAATCTGATTCTGACCAGTGTAATATATTGACACATGATAGATAAAACCTTTTTTCTCTTAAAATACTTTTACGCTCTGATATCTGTCTGCTTTTTTGTGTTGAACATGTTTTACTATAAGTGCAGGTGACAGTACAGGTTCTGAGTTGTGTGTCCATCCTTACTGACCTGTGTGTTGGTAGGTGTTGGGGGTTGTTGTTGGCTTGTTGCTGCTGCTGGCTCTGCTCCAGCTGCTGTTTCTGCATGAGGGCCAGCTGCTCCTGGTGCTGCTGGTACTGCTCTGCTGTGAACACTGTGGACAGGAAGGATAAGATGGCACCAGTTAAATCAGGATTAGGGAAACTTGTCTTGTGTGGTTGAGTTAGTTTTTGTGGCCTTTAGTTGAAACCTTTTGTTTTTACTAACGTAACAAGTCTGGTTTGACTCGCAGGCTTCTGAAGGCCAGCATGAGTTACTGTATTGTACTGAAGCCGCCCTTGGACCTCATCAGCTTTTACACCAAAATGAAGGTTTTACGTTTCTGTCAAAATTTTCCTCTGGTCAGGATGGGCAGTAAAACACTGACTGAACCAATAAAAACAAAAATATTTTTAAAGTAGAAAGGTTTCAAAACAAGGTGACCTATCCTCTTAATTCAATTAGAACTTGGGGAGGATTAAGACCTTAAAACTTAAGGTGACTGATTTTACAAACAGCATTCACAATCAACATCATCCAAGAATGTTTTTCAATGGATCTAACAGTCACTGATAAACTGATTTTCAGTCAAAAGCAATGCCACAGGGAGCAGTACGGCACAACAACACAACAGATGTGTTGCCACAGGGTTCAAGGTAGAGAAAGTAAATACCAAGCTAGAAAGTCCAGTTTGAAGGCTCATCAAATACATGGTCACAGATACACAGTGGCGTATACTCCTGAGGCCTGACTGTACAGCTTTCACTTTAAAGTTGTACCAAAGGTACATTGTGCTACAAGGTGTTCTACCTGCGGGGCAAGTCTGCACATATTTGAGTGGTCAAAAGAGTTTGCTGCCAAAAAACACTGCAGTCGCAGAAAAAGTGTCAAGCTAGAACCAAACACCCAGAGCTGTATCTAAAGATTATTTACACCATTGTTTAATTAATGAGGATAAACTGGACAAAGTGAAAATGTTCTGCACAATATGAGATTTGAAGGACTAGGGCTTCTGACGTGCTGACGTACTGCGGTAAGCGTATTCCGTCACTTCCGGTTACCGGTGTTTGGAGATCATCGTTTGGTGTATACCTGTCTCAGACTAGATACTTTCTTTTTATCGACATTACTTCTGTGACTCTATCACCAATTTAATCTGCACTTTCACAGTAACAGTAGTTGCTAAATCACCAACTTTCTCCACTTTCTGTGTGGTACTTTATTGATTCACGCTATCTTCTGCTACTGATTTAGCTGAACTCTCAGCCATGGCCTCTCGCTCTCCTTCTCCCTCTCCTGCCTTCTCTTGCTCTGCGTGTCAGATGTTCAGTTACTCCTCTGCCTCGTTTAATGATAATGGTATGTGTAATAAATGTAGTCTGTTTTCTGTACTCGAGGCGAGGCTTAGCGAATTAGAGTCCCGGCTCCGCACCATGGAAACTAATTCAGCAGCTAGTGCTAAACAGCCCCCCGTAGCCGGTGCGGAGCAGCCTAGCATAGCTCCTGTTAGCATTCCCCCGGCAGTTCCCGAGCAGCCGGGAAAGCAGGCTAGCTGGGTGACTGTTCGTAAGGACAGGCGTAGTCGTAAGCAGAAGCCCACTGCTGACCACCACCCAGTTCACGTTTCTAACAGATACTCCCCGCTCAGCGACACACCCGCTGAGGAGCCAACTCTGGTGATTGGCGACTCCATTTTGCGGAACGTGAAGATAGCGACTCCAGCGACCATAGTTAAATGTATTCCCGGGGCCAGAGCGGGCGACATTGAATCTTATTTAAAGCTGCTGACTAAGGATAAGCGTAGATACAATAAAATTGTTATTCACGTCGGCGCTAATGACACCCGACTACGCCAGTCGGAGGTCACTAAAGTTAATATTGACTCGGTGTGTACACTTGCAAAGACCATGTCGGACACCGTAGTTTTCTCTGGTCCCCTGCCCAATCTGACCAGTGATGACATGTATAGCCGCATGTCTTCACTCAACCGCTGGCTGTCGAGGTGGTGTCCAGAAAACGATGTGGGCTTTGTAGATCATTGGAAGAGTTTCTGGGGGAGACCTGGTCTGGTTAGGAGAGACGGCATTCATCCCACTTTTGATGGAGCATCTCTCATATCCAGAAATCTGACAGAGTTTATTAGGAAGCCAAAGCCCTGACAATCCAGAGTTCAGGCCAGGAGACAGAGCTGCAGTCTGACACGCTTCTCTGAGCCTCCTTTAGAGCAGTCACCCCTCCATTACCCCATAGAGACTGTGTCTGCCCCCCGACCATTTAAATTAACTAAACCAAAGGTCAACAAAAGAGGAGTTAGTCACAATAATCTAATAAAAATCAGCACATCCACCTCAAATGTTCAGCAAAATAAAATAATTAAATGCGGATTACTCAATATCAGATCTCTCTCATCCAAAGCTGTACTAGTAAATGATTTGATATCAGATCACCATCTTGATCTATTCTGTCTGACTGAAACCTGGCTGTGTCAGGATGAGTATGTTAGCCTGAATGAATCAACCCCCCCCAGTCATATTAATACTCACATTCCCAGAGACACTGGCCGTGGAGGTGGAGTCGCAGCCATTTTCAACTCCACTTTATTAATTAACCCTAAACCTAAACTCAGTTATAATTCATTTGAAAGTCTTGTTCTTAGTCTGTCCCACCCAAGGTGGAAAACATTAAAGCCAATTCTATTTGTTGTAGTGTACCGTCCTCCTGGTCCATACTCTGATTTCTTATCTGAATTTTCAGAGTTCCTGTCGAGTTTGGTACTTAAAACAGATAAAGTTATTATTGTAGGCGACTTCAATATTCATGTTGATGTCAACAATGACAGCCTTAGCTCTGCTTTTTCCTCTTTACTAGACTTTATTGGCTTCTCTCAGTGTGTAGATAAACCCACTCACTGTTTCAGTCACACTCTCGACCTTGTTTTAGCTTATGGTATTGATATTGAACATGTAACAGTCTTCCCACAGAATCCCATTCTATCAGACCACTTCTTAATCACTTTCGACTTCATATTGCTGGATTATGTATTATCAGCAAAAAACATCCTGACTAGAAATATTTCCGATAATGCAGTAGTTAAATTCAAGGAAATGATTCCCACTAACTTAGGTCCAGTGCCTCATCTTAATTTTGCAGAAGCTACTCCCTCCCAGCTTGATCATCTTGTAGACAGTGTTGCAGACTCATTACGTACCACTTTAGATTCCATCGTCCCCCTAAAAATGAAAACAATAAAGAGAAAGAGGCAAGCTCCATGGTTCAACTCCCAAACCCGTACACTGAAACAAACAGCACGTAGGCTTGAAAGAGTGTGGCGTTCCACCAAACTGGAAGAATCCCACTTAGCTTGGCAGGATAGTGTCAAAAGATATAAAAAGGCCCTCTGTAATGCAAGAAGTGCCTATTACTCATCATTAATAGAAGATAATAAGAACAACCCCAGGTTTCTCTTCAGCACTGTAGCCAGGCTGACAGAGAGTCACAGCTCTATAGATCCACGCATCCCTATAACCCTCAGTAGCAATGATTTTATGAACTTCTTTAATGATAAAATCTCTACCATTAGAGATAAAATTAATCACATCCTGCCTTCAATCAGTACAGATTTATGCCATAACACAGGATCCATAGAGTCAGCTGCAAAACCTAACCTTGACTCCTTTTCTACCATCGACCTAGCCCAGCTCACATCAATTATCTCAGCATCTAAACCTTCAACCTGTCTCTTAGACCCCATCCCAACTAGGCTGCTTAAGGAAGCTCTGCCCTTAATTTGCAGTCCTGTATTAGATATGTTAAATCTGTCCTTGTTAACAGGCTATGTTCCGCAGACGTATAAAACAGCTGTAATCAAACCTCTTCTAAAAAAGCCCACTCTAGATCCAGATGTATTAACCAACTACAGACCTATATCTAACCTCCCCTTTCTTTCTAAGATCCTGGAGAAAGCAGTTGCAAAACAGTTGTGCGACTTTCTACAGGACAATAGTTTATTTGAGGTTTTTCAGTCAGGATTTAGGTTGTATCACAGCACAGAGACGGCACTTGTAAAAGTTACGAACGACCTTCTGATAGCATCAGACAACGGACTTGTTTCTGTACTTGTCTTGTTAGATCTCAGTGCTGCTTTTGATACAATTGACCATCACATGCTTTTACAGAGACTGGAGCACTTTATTGGCATTAAAGGAACGGCACTAAACTGGTTTAAGTCCTATCTATCTGATAGGCTTCAGTTTGTACATGTTAACAACAACTCCTCCATACACACAAAAGTTAGACATGGAGTTCCACAAGGGTCAGTGCTTGGACCAATCCTCTTCACTTTGTATATGCTTCCCTTGGGCAATATTATCAGGAAACACTCCATAAATTTCCATTGTTATGCAGATGATACACAGCTTTATCTGTCAATGGAACCTAATGAAACCAATCATCTAGCCAAACTCCAAGCTTGTCTTAGGGACATTAAAATCTGGATGACAAGCAACTTCTTACTACTAAACTCAGATAAAACTGAAATCATTATAATTGGTCCTGAACACATCAGAAACAAACTTTCTAATGATGTAGCTCCATTAGACAACATTGCCCTGGCTCCCAGCTCCACTGTAAAGAATCTGGGAGTCACCTTTGATCAGGATTTGTCCTTTACCTCACACATAAAACAAACTTCTAGGACTGCCTTTTTTCATCTGCGTAACATCTCCAAAATTAGACATTTTCTGTCCCAAAAAGATGCAGAAAAACTAGTCCATGCATTTGTTACTTCTAGGCTGGACTACTGTAATTCATTATTATCAGGCTGCCCCAACAAGTCTCTAAAGACTCTGCAGCTGATTCAAAATGCTGCAGCACGACTACTGACAGGAACTAGGAAAAGAGATCACATTTCTCCTGTGTTAGCCTCTCTACATTGGCTCCCAGTCAAATCCAGAATAGAATTCAAAATCCTCCTCCTCACTTACAAAGCCCTTAAGGGTCAGGCTCCATCTTACCTTAAAGATCTCATAGTCCCCTACAATCCCACCAGGACTCTGCGCTCCCAAAATGCTGGTTTACTGGTGGTTCCCAGAGTTTCCAAGAGTAGAATGGGAGGCAGAGCCTTCAGTTATCAGGCTCCTCTACTGTGGAACCTTCTCCCAGTTTCGGTCCGGGAGGCAGACACCCTCTGTACCTTTAAGAGTAGGCTTAAAACTTTCCTCTTTGATAAAGCTTATAGTTAGGGTTGGCTCAGGCTTGAACCATCCCTTAGTTATGCTGCTATAGGCCTAGACTGCCGGGAGATCTCCCATGATGCACTGAGCTCCTCTCTTTCTCTCTCTCTCTCTCTCTCTCTCTCTCTCTCTCTCTCTCTCTCTCTCTCTCTCTCTCTCTCCACTCAATATGGATTCATATCCCATGTTACATGTTACTAACTCAATATGTCCCCTTTCCTGTAGTATTGTGCTCTTCCGTCTCTCTCTCCTCTTCTGTCTCTTTCTGCAGGTATTTCTTCCTCTGGAGCTGTAGAGTCTGATCTGTGATGACAAGTCTCCTGCTGCTCCTACAACTCCACTCAACACCTGCTGCTAGAATTAGAAATTACTTATACTGCTACTGCTATTAGTTGTATTGCTGTGTTAGCAGTTAATACTTTAATTATCACTACTATCACTACTACTGCTGTATTACTGGCCTCATCTTACATCTGATATGGAACCTGTGTTATGCTATGTTCTTCTTTCGCTATTCTCTACCCCCCCCCCCCCCCCCCCCCCCCCTCTCCTTCTTAACCCAACCGGTCGAGGCAGATGGCCGCCCACCCTGAGTCCGGTTCTGCTCGAGGTTTCTGCCTCTTAAAAGGAAGTTTTTCCTTGCCACTGTCGCCTAGTGCTTGCTCTTGGTGGGATTTGTTGGGTCTCTCTCTGTAAATACCTATTTTAAAGAGTATGGTCTAGACCTGCTCTATATGAAAAGTGCCTTGAGATGACTGTTGTTGTGATACGGCGCTATATAAATAAAATTGAATTGAATTGAATTGAATTGGATACCAAACTTCAGTATTTTTCTAGATTTCCTATCAAAATGTGTCCATTGTGCTGAGTATTAAAAGCTGTCAAGTACAGGTCAGTGACTTTCAAAGTTCTGGTCAGATTCATAGTCTTGTTTCAATTTTTCAGATTTAAATCATAATTTTGCCAATTGTTTGTGTTCAGCTAATGTTTTAATATACGGGGGGTTTCTAAAACAAACACAAAAATACTGAAATCCTAAATCTGAATGTGCTGAGATTAGGCCTGAGATAAATGGCGCTCTCTGTGCCAAAACAAAGCAACGCCCACTCATGACTCCATGCTGTGGGCATACTCTACAACTAATTATATATATAAATTTTCAACCTCATTTCACTTTAATTACTGAAAGACCCTCAAGGCGGAAAATATTTATTATTTTTCCAAATAAAGGCATTAATCATAAAGATCAAAAAACTCAGGCCCACACAAACAATTTATCCATTCCACACACACTAATTTTAGAAGCAGATACATTTGGCAGGCCACATTTTTATAACTACTTTTGATGATTTCTGCCAGTGATAAGTTGTCAGTAAAACATTGCTTTTACAGCAAAAGAAATGCCTGAGAAACAAATAATTATTTACATACTCAATTATTATATGAATTTAATTTTTGAAAAATGTGACAGTGACCAAATTAAGTTTTTATGCGTTCAGACTCCTCTGCTTTATGTTGAAAATCCATAATTGCAGCTTGACAACAGTAAAAAACCTAAATAAAATCAGATCTTGATTGATTCTAAACTTGAGTTAATACTAAAGTATTAACAGGTTAAGAAGTTTGGAAAACAGGTTTATAACCAAAGTGACATCCCATATGATTTCCTGTACATTCTGCCATCTTCCTCAGCCAAACATTCACCAACCTCTCCAGCCACCAGCCCAGACTCACCCTATCACATCTCATGAATCTATTTATACAACACCATCTCTAATTGACTCCCCCAAGCCAGGGGAGCAGGAATTAATTTATTATAATATGGAACGAGGGTCTGAAAGCAGAAAAGTTCATGTGATTTACCAGCAGCATGGGAGCCCAGGCTGCAGCAGAGCAATTTACCTCTGAGGCACTTCTTCAAAGTGTTACACAAGAGAAGCAGCAGCAAGCCTCAACCAAATACCACTGAGCTGCTTTTAAGCCCAACGTTTTTCCTCCTCATCACTGAAGATTCACATACAAAAAATCAATACAACAACCACCTCATATAATTTTATGCATGAAGAAATCTTTCAATTACACCCCTCCCCCCATGCACACCACAAAGGCAATTCTGCAATTCGTCTTTTTGTACTAAGATGAAGAGCTGAAGTCTGACACAAACGATCTTCTAATGGTCAATACAAACCCCTGCCCTGCCAGTTTTTATACTATAACCTTATTTAGATTTAACTTATCAACTACAACTGTATAACTGCTCAAATGGATTTCTAGTCTTTTGTGCTATATTGCTGTGTATATTTATAATGTTACAAAATAAAAAATTAAAGGCAGCAATAACAGACTATCAACATAAAGCAGATGGTACAAAATACAATATGTCACAATGAAAAACTGTGGACAATCACAAACAAAACTGCCAATACATTCTGGAAACAATGTATAAGACAACCTAAGGGCAGTCTAAAACCATTAACACAAATAAATGGGACCAGTCTAAAACTACCAGACAATAATGACAGTAACCATGCAGGGAGTCTAAAGATTTCAGACCACACATAGTCTCTAGTTCAAGGAAGACTGATAGTGAAAACTGATAACAACAGTTGCAAAGTCAACTGGAGGAAAACTGTATTTCTGACTGACTGACAGACTGAATCCAGCTCCCCCTTTAATTACAGCATAGAAAGCACAAAGGACATTGGGTTTCACTAAATTTACTCCCAGACATTACTGCCAGAATCAGTAACCTTGTAGAATGACAGCTTATCAAAACTATATTAAATGAGCTCTTTGTGGTGCCAAGAAACCTTTGTACACAATGCAATAAAGAGATCAAACCAACAGTTCCACTGTGTTCAGACCAATACAAATATTTAGCTGTCAAATTTTCAATGCAAAAGAAAACACTGAACGGCACAGAGGAAACAAGTGACTTACCATTGACAGGGGTGGGGGCAGAGCCAGTGCGGTTTTGGGAGCTTGATCCTCCAGACAAGGTCCGGGATAGTCCTGACACTGTCCGGTTACAATCCCTAAATCCTCTGCGAGACAAATCTCCTCCACCCAAGGGGTTATGGGATAGCGTCCGTGGTCTGAAGTGCCTCCAGCGGCAAGACTTAATGTTCAAAAGAATCTGGCTGAGGTCCATAGGTGTTGGCGATGATGACGACAGGGGTGATGAAGAGGTGGGAAGGTGGGAGGAGCTGTTTGGGTCCGAGGTATTGGTTTCTGAGGTACTGGTGTTAGAGTTGCGGAGCGGAGAGCTTGGAAGTGGTGAGGCGAGTGGTTCAGGCTCCGGGTCAGAGTCCAGGCTCTGACAGATGTTGTCTAGATCTGTGTGTGCTCTGTCCAACAAGACCCTGAAACGCAACCCAAAATCATCATAACAAATCCTTATTGGAGGTCATTTGAGGTCTGATGAAATGAAAAACATGCTGGAGCCATTATCAGAACATTACAACATCAACACCCTTGGTTATGACTGGACTATTGCACAAGTGTAGCTATTCCTTGCATACAAGTCATCAAATTATAATGTCCAGGGGGGCAGTACCAAATATAGCATAGTACTGCTCAAAAACAGGGCAGAAACATGCAGTTCTACCAAGGGTACAGAACAGAACACTTATGTAATGGAACATAACTCTGAGCTCACCACCACACGGCTGTAATGCTTATTAAAATCCAGAAAAAGAGAGATGACTGTTTTTTTGCTATTCTAGAGCCTCACTATTTGTAGAGTAAAATTTTTTAGTTTGGCCTTCGGCTGGTGTCAGAGGAAAGGCCATGTTGTTACCTATTTAAAATGTCAGGAAATTACTAAAGTCATAAGGATACACTAAAGCATGTCTGTACTAAATTTCACAGAAATCCTCGTTGAGACATTTAACTCTGGACCCAAAGTGACGGAAAGAACAGCAAATGGACCGAACAGCACTGCAGTCCCTATAGGCACACAGCCAGCGTAGCTAAACAAACATACTAAGCTCCATGTCTTCTAACATGATCAAATATCACTAACATAAGTACACATCATATTGAAGAAGATAAGACAGAACAGTCCTTCAGTCTCCCTTGGGACAGGTGATAAAGTTGACAGCAAACAGAAACAGATCATCGCTAATCGCTAGTCGGTCTCCACGACAACACCTGTGGAAGCCGCTGGCTAACTCCTCCAGTCGCTGTGCTTTATTCAATCATTGGTGTAATTAGTGAGGAGATATCAGACAAAGCTGCAGGACATGCTGCTGTTCAAACTCAGCGGAAGCTAAGTTTTCTGATTTGTCTACAGGCCACAGTGGCAGGTGAATCCCAAAATGGGATTGTCATGTTCATCATTTTACCAGCCATCTTGATATTTATAATAGAATGTGCCTGCCAAATGATGGCTGGTAACCTGCCAAAGAGCTGGTATGGTAAACAACCTCGGCAGCTACAGCCAACACTTGGCTGAATTTCCCCAGCTCAGTATTGGTATTGGCAGGATTCCTACACACATTTCATTTCATATTTCCACATTTTCTCAGATTTCGTTTTCTTGACTGAATTTGTGTATTTTGGTGTAACACAAATACAATAAATGCAAACAGCACCTGTGCAACATCTCGATCATTTCACATTACTTATTCTTTACTTCACAAATGTCACATTGGTGGTTCACAAAACATGAAGCTATGCATACATCACGAGTGATCTTTTTTTTGTTTTTTATCTAGCCGAACGTTCAAGACCTGGAAAGAATCCACTTCCATTTTGCCCGTGTACCTGCAAAAGAATCGAAGCATCACTGATCAAATCTCAGCAAACACCAAACAGCTAGACTGAACTCACCTGCCCCCTCTGCCCACACGGCGCCGTGCCAAACCTATGCAGCGCCGCGGCATGTTCAACGAGGTCAGACAGTAGCGGAAGCGTAAGTCGCCAAGCCCGCCCTCTGTTGGGCTTACCCAGGGCCAGTTGCCACTCTGATCTGGACGAGACTGAGGGAAGATGAAAGAGGAGATAAAGAAAGAGAAAATAGGGGAAATAAAAATTAAGAGTGACTAAAGGAATTGAAAACAAAACAAGGGGGAGTCTGTCATTATTGCATTGTTCTGTCCAGCAGAGTGTGGAAGACTAACAGCCAGGGCAGCCAGACTGGTCAGCCTGCTGTTGGCACTATAAATAGAAACACGGGAGTCACAGGAGGCCACTCACAGCGTAGTACTGACAGCCGGCCTTCCTTCTGAACGCATAGCAGCCATCTGGGTCATTCTCCTCTTCTGCCTCTGAGGAACCTGAATGGATCTATACAATAATAACAGCTCAAGTAAATAAAGTGCTTCGGACTGGAAACCATAGACTTTTCTACACCTGGCATTATCAGTACATTACTAGCCAAGAATGATTCTGAGATTAGAGATGAATCATTCACATTCAGCTGAGACAAAAACATGTTACCTGTGAGTATGGTTCTTCGTCTGAGCTGGGGAAATCGTACTGATTGAGGTCCTTGGGATTGAACACCGAGGGCCCTGAATGTTGAGGTGCTGACAGAGGAGGAATCTTAGGTTTCTTTTCATATTTCCTTTTGGTTCGCACTGCCTCTGTCTTCTCCGGCTGTGAAGAAGTGAAGGCAACAGTTAAAATGTTTATACTACAGTCTGTGTAATTAGAAAGGCATTTCAAGATGCAAAGCAATACTGTTGGTGGCAGTCTAGTGTTGGTGGTCTATGCATGGGTGTGAGTGTGTGTGTAGAAACAACAGTGAGTAAAAGAGGCCATTGATATGCAGATGGTAGCACGTGCCAGATGTCACTGCCTAGCCAGATGGCTGTCCTCCCCCCTCCTCAATCTACCCTGCGCCACTGTTCACCCCAACTTCCCCAGTGGGATGACCCCTCCCTGTCTGAACAGACTCCAACTCTACTAGGATTAGTCAGATCCTATTCAATCCTTAGATGTAGAGGACAAAGCAAACAGAGAGGCAGGGACTCTACAGTGAAGAACTGCTGTGTCAAATCAATGGAAGAAACGAGGGTTGGAGTGATGAGAGGAGGGGGCAGAGTTAAACTAAAACTGAGCGTCTGTAAACAAAAGGGAAAAGTCAACCAGCTGGTAGAGGAAAAGGGAGCGGAAGAAAAGTGGGAAATTGTTGTCTCCCTGCAGGGCAGTGAGAGGGTTGTTGGACACTGGACCTAATGAAGTTATAATGAGAAGAGGTGACACTGAGTTCACAATGGTGCTGTGTAATGAAGTACTACATTATCGAAGCATATGGCAACTCAGCCTTGTATTAAATGTTTTTGTATTTGAAGAAGTCAGCACATAAACCATGTACCCTCCCCCCCAATGACATAATGACATAACAACTGACTGGATTAGGGCGAGTATAGTAAAATTACTTACTTTACTAATACTTATCATGTATATACATTTTAAATATGTTTTATTACAGGAATTTTCTTCCTGTAAAGAAAGTTATGCATTCACAAAAAACTTTTTTTAACATTGTTTACCCATTTAAAAAAATCAGTAATGTACTTCCAGTATCAAAATGATTTTCAATAAATAGCACCTGGTTGCCATTTCAACTTATGCACCTTTCTAACACTGAAAATGCCATGCTCTCATTTGAGTTGGTGTTCAATGTGAGGTACAGTACGCTGCATTATACAGCTATTCATTTCAGCCATCATCAGTGTGTGAATTGATTCAGGCAAAGGACAAATGCAAAGTCAATAACATTTCCCATACTTCTGCAGACATACTGTTCCAACACCCACACTCATCAAGAGCTGAAAGGATGGAAATCATTTTCCACACTGTTCCTGACCTTCATTAGAAGAAGCTAGTGTGTTGTGAATGCGTAATGGCCTTACCTTTTTGTAGTCCTTCATGTCCAAGTGGTCCTGGTGTCTGTACTGGTTACTGCTGGACAGGGGAATGATAGGGATGGTGTAGACAGGCTTCACAAGAGCCCGCTGCGCCAGTGCCTCTGCCATCACCTCACTGCCAAAGTCTGGCATTGCATTCCTGATAAACACGGAGAGAAGTGTAGAGGATTTAGTGAATATAAAAGGGGACAAATTTCCCAAGCAGCTGCATGTCACTTTCAGTATTAAAAGTATAGTATAAAATATGGAGAAACCTGTGCATAATGTATGTTGTTATACTTATAATAATATAATAATATATTACTAATAAATACTTAATTGTCAAGACCATACAGCTGTGGTCAGACAGGAAACAGAAACTGAAATTCAGTGCATAAAAACAGCCCAAAACACACTACTGTGACACTAAACACACCATGCAGTACACCTGGGTCACTCTACACCAGCGTAATATCATGTAGTGGGGCTGGAAAAGCTATCTACTCAGAATAGAGTGGTCCAATCTGGGAGTGAACACTGGCAGTGATGCGCAGGCAGAAAACCAGGCCGGGATAACAAGAGGAAATTGAAATGTCACTACAAATCAAAAGCACTTCAAGGAGAAGAGTCCAATTTAAGCTCACACTGACAGCTACTTTCAGAGGAAATTCATTCCATTCGGATGTCATGTTTAGATGGATCGCAAAGGCTCCACTGGGGGTGGGTGGGGGGGGGGTAGATCAATTCAAAATGAAACTTGGAAGATAAAAAAAATGTATTAAATATACAAAATAAGACAAACTTATAGTCCAGTGTACTGCCTAAAAGACTGGGAAAAACTCCAACAGTGACAGAGAGCTAATTTGCTCCTGACACTACTGAATAAACAGGGTGAACTCTAAATTGATAATGCATGCAAAACATAACTATGCCCCCAATTAACACAAGCAGCGGAGCCTGACTTTACAGAAAATTTGCGGTCGCCTCTTTAATGCTATCAGTCTTGCAGACAAGTGTCCTAACGGCCTTTAAATGGGATTTCAACTTGATGAGTAAACAACAGCCTAATCAAACATGTAGGTTAACCACATAAGCCATCCAAAACACCACGTGTAGTAAAGGTCTGACATCGTAACCATCTCAGCTCGAAGGGGATAAACATGTAGTGTTTTTTTAACCGTATCAGAAACCATTCCCAAACCACTCCTGGAGAGACAGATCGAGGGCACAGCTGCAAAACAGAATATTATCCGTTCATGAACATCTGTCATCCAATCAGACAAATTAAGCATTCACTTCCTCATACTACTGCATCCTAAATCCCTATGAAAAAGCCTCCCAATAGCAGCTAGTTGCCTAACAAGATCGTTGATGCAGTGCAGACAGCCATAACAACCACTGCCAAACTCTCTGGGCAAATTTCACACGCTGGTCTTTTACCTCTTCTCCACAATCTCCAGTGTGAGGTGCAGCAGTTCCCTCTTGCTCTTCTCCCGTCTCTTGATCATCTCCAGGATAGTGACAGCTCGGCTCAGGTCCCTGCGCAGCTTCAGCATCTTCTCATACGATGCCTCGTCATTCTTTCGATTCTGAAAACGGAACAGTGATGATTCAGACGTGCAACAATGCAAGTATTCCCATTTATAGTCAAACTTTTTCTGAGATCAAGTCACTGAAACTTTTAGTAATTTTTTAGACCTTTGACTTTCAGGTAATAAGGTCAACCTATGCATCAAAGCTGGATTTAAAGTTATGTCCACATCAGACAGATACCTATAGAACAGTATTATAGCTTTGGCAGACAACTGTCCTTGAAATAAAGGTCAAGTTTCCCACTGTGAAACCACAGAGAGACCATAATCTGCATGCAGCAGGTACAACAGCACAACTTCTTCCATTTGTCTTGCTGTGTGCCTCATTCTCCTGGCCACACACCTTTCTGGTCTGCATCTTCTCTGTCCGTCGGCGGAAGGCCACATAGGGGTCGCTGGTGCTAGAGCCATCCCTCTTCTCCTGCTTGACGTTGGGGATGAGGGAGCCGCCCTTGCAGGTTTTCCTCTTGCGGCTCCAGTAGTCGAACACCTCCTTGATCAGCTCATCATCCTCTTTCAGCAGCAGTTTGGCCTCCTGCAGGCTTACGAGCTGCAGAGCAACAGAGGAGTGACCAAGCCAGTGCAATGTTAAGTGTCACGGCACTCTGAAAATAATTTTAATGAGTATACACATGCCCCACGTATGATAAAGACATAAAAACAAAACAGGAGCCAGGTGTTTTGAACAACCTGCTGTCTTTTTAAGCGTTTTAGCTTTCAGCAGTGTGGTGGTGGAGTTGTGTTGCCTTGAGGAACTCCTCATAAACTCATTCTTTTAAGTTTGATAGTTCTATGAATTTAAGTAGCTTTCTTATTAGTTAGAGATCACAAAAGCTTTTCCAGCTTTTCCAAAACTATTCAAGAAACCTAGGACTGAGACTGACCGTCTCTGTGTGCTTATTTACTCTGCGTAAAGTAAAGCCAATCATGTGTTTGTGCAAATACCATACAAACTAGTAATTTCCCCCACACATGGTGACAAATACCTGCTGACCACTGCCTTTCTCCAGTCGGTCTATCATTTCTTCAAACTGCAGGGCGGTGATTTCCATTTTCTTCTTCAGCTTATTCACAAAAGTCTCATCCTCTGAATCTAGGTCGTAGTCTGGCTGCTCTGTATCCAAACTGAAAGCTGTGAGGCAGAGAAGAGTTGGTTACTGGAGGGATAGACCTGGGCTACATTATTTCAGAGGGCATCACCAGGAGCAGGTCAGTCTCAACTAAACACAACTTGACTGCTATAAACACTATTAGAGCAGGCAGCAATGTGCAGGAACGCAGTGATTTAGTGTCAAATAATCAGACATACAGTATTTCACATGTCATTTTATCTTTCACTAGTAAACTCACATTTTTCATAAATTCTATGGCATGTTACCAAGATGAAAATATCCTTATTAGGAAACATAACACCATGTCATGATTTCATAATGCAGAGTAATTTGTATTTAGCAGAAGTACATTTCAAGCAAAGCCATTAAATATAAGCCATTGGGTATGAAGTCTTTAACTTCTGACAATTGCTGCCAAATGTTATTCAAAAAATAAACACACCATTTTATCATAACAAAGCACTGTGCTGTGTTTGGTTCTGTGCCTTTACCAACTCAATAAAGCAGTGCTTCAGGACAAACACCAGTACCCAGGCTGGGAACTTAACCAGCCACTTGCTCATAAATATTGCCTGTGAGTTGGTTCTTTTGTCCTGCCAGTCAGTCTGGCCAGAATCTCCAGAAATGGCCTGGAGATTCTCCAGACAATAACATATTAGAGTGTGGTAAAATGAGGAAAGTGGTTGTCTGTTGTAATCCATCAGCTACTGCGACCCCAGGATGAGAAAAAAGTAGGTTTACTGCACTGTCACTATCAGAGCCCCACTATAATCAACACGTTAACCTGTCAAAACCTGAAGCATTTGGAAAGGTATGCATTATTCTCTCTCTCTCCACCCCATATTTAAACTGTTAGGTAACAGAAAAATTGAACTGCAAGATTATGGTGAAAATATCTGCGACAGTGGTCCCTCAAATTTCCTTGTTCCAAATCTAAACATTTAATGGCAGCAGTATATGCCAAACAAACAGCATTTGTTCTAATATTCTTGTTGAGAACTACTTCCTTATTCTGACTTCCAGTTTGTTTGTTTATTTAATGTTGTTCTCTCTGAACTGATGCGGTCATTGCAAAAGAAAAACCACACATACACAAAGTTCAAGCAGCATCATGACATTGTTGACCAGTTGCTGCCAATTGTGTATTTTTGGATGTGTGTATTTATAGGGATGTGTGACAACAGGGGTGATAGAAAGCAGCTTTTTTTAAAAAACCGAATTCAGTTTTAAATGGAGCATAATGTCAGTAAAATGAGCTTGTCTTTCTTCACCAATAACCTACCCCCTCATATGTATCACCCATGGAGACTGGTCAAGCCTTTCAGACAAGGCATCTGTGATATCACACATCTGCTATCAGAGCCTCTAGAGACAACAACCACATTACCCACAGAGTGTCAACATGTATTTTTCACATGTAAAGCTGCAACACTGCTGGGTTTAATTATCCACATATGCTAGCAATTTTCAGTATTTAAAAACTGTCTATATGAAACTATATGCTCTTTCTTTTATACAAACGTTAGCTCCATTAGTATCCATGTGTGCCCTGGTTTAACTACACCATTGTTACCCCCAAACTCTAACATGCAAATCTCTCAATCAGCAGCCCGAACCCTGTGAAACCATCAGACACACCCAGTGCATCCACACAGCAACAACATCACCACGTGCTCACAGACCACTAACACAGCTAAGAGGATAATCCTGTTGCAAAGCAGCATTGCTACTCACGCTGTATGTGAATAAGCTGCTTTGGCATCTTGAACTCCCCGGGGTAGAGAGACTCGTAGTGCGTGATGTTGCACTCTGCCTCGGGGACAGGGATAACCATGTTGTCCCGCTTCTCGCCATATACCTGCTGTGCTGAGATGGCCCGCTGGAGATGGTGCTCCTAGAAGAAGGAAAGAAAACAGCTGTTGAAAACAGACTGGCTGCAATTTGAGAAGCTCTGCAGACTTCCTTCAGAAATTCTTTACTTGATTTAGTTGAATACTATTCCCCCCACCCAAGAGACATGCTCACACAAGCACGGTAAAGTGAATATTAGGACATACTAGTGGATAGAAATGGTTTTTCTCATCATTTCATTACATGGACATGCACTAATAATTAAATACACTGGAGAGTAATGAGAATAAAGATGAGCAAGCTTTAGTTGATGAAAAATACAGCTGTTTTATCATGAGTTTAATGAATTGTTGGTTAGTTTCCAGATACACAGAAAGCCAGTCTCTTTCAGAAAACACAACAATCACAAACAAGTAGAATTACAGTACAGGACTTAACTGTGCTTATAGGTTAATTAATGTGGTTTGTAGAGCAGAATCTTAAGGTCACTCCACACAAGCCTCACCACAATCACAGGAAAATGGCATCTCACATAAAGAGAGACTACAATTCAAACTTCTCACTGGACTAGGAGTATAGTTTGTTTGCATAATATGCTGCAGAAGCTGAGTGGGGAAGTGGCTGTAAAATGTTTCAAAAAAATTAAAAACAAAAAAAAACTTTACAGATGGAAATGAGTTACTACTACTAGTTTTGTTTTCTTTCGTCTTAGTATTAGTCCTAAATCATGTAAGGGGAATTAGAGCCTGTCCATTGAAATTAATGCAAGACATGATGTCAAAAACACAGCATTTCAAAACAGGACAAGGGTCCCACAGTCACATCTCTACTCAATTTTTATCATTTCCTTGAACTGATTATCTTCCAATGTCTCTTTCTTTGCTCTTATTTTTTCAACCTAATCTCATCTGTCTAGGCATACTACTCGTCATAGTATGTTATGCCTCTACACACATACATACACGTACACACACACACAAAATCAGAGAGCTCACGACACTGCATCTCAGAGAAATGAGTCATCATTCGAAGGATGGTATTGAGGCATTGAACATGGTGTGCCTATGAGACACGCAGGCTAAAGACAATGTGGATGTGGTGTGTCAATCCACTGAGAGTACACAGAGGTAAGATTCAGTCAGAGTAGTTGCACTTGAAAGCATGTGTTTTCTGGCAAAGACGTGATTTTGAGCCATGCACAGGTAACCCTACTATCACAACAGTGACTCATTGTTTTTATTTGCCACATCTCTCATCTTGAGGAAGTAACAAAGTTAGTTGGAAAGACAATCTGTCCTTAAAAGTTACAACAGAAATACAGTTATAGAAATGCTGTTGCACATTCTGAACTGTGGAATTGTGGATAGAAATACTTGCAAGTTTCTCAAGAAACAAATCTGGTGCTTTAACTAACTTGGCAGCACAGACAAAGAACTCTGGCAAATGAGTCAGACAGTTTGACTTTTGAACTCTGCAAGCACGGCATGTTTTCTCATTATGTAATCTGATAATGGTCACCTAAAATGTGATGTTAAGAAGAATAACACACCAGTATTAATCTCTCTTCTTCTAAAACACATACTGCTGAAAACTTGCCTGAATAACATATTACTTACATATTACATTACATTACATTACATATAACATTTTTCGTGTGGAATAGTTATAATGTGAGCATAAACCTATTTTAAGCCCTTGTAATGCCATTTGCATCAAAGCCACTGCTGCTTATTAGAAATGTATGCTCCCTGTGCAATACAAAATCTTTACAGGCCTGTTCTCAGTGGTTGATGCAACAGATGGCCAATCCAGTCAAACAGACTGAGGCCAATCTTTCTCCAACAAGTATTTTAACAAGGCTCCTACTCATTTTACACATTACACACTTTTTTCACAAGTTACTTGGGTGGATTTTGAGACATGGGTCAGTGCTCAATGACATACCAATTGTGGCTGGCAAATTTGACTATCACAGAAACCATATCTGTACATAGCTAATTTTCCCATTACCCGAAAACTGTTCAATTTTAGACACTTCGCTGTTAGTGTGGGAGTTTTAAGTGGTTGGGCCCTTAAGTATAATCCAAACCCATGAGGAGCTCAGCGTGGAGTAACAGGAGAACCATACCAGAGCTGTGAGCTGGCATGAAAGGACACAGCATGTGTCCAGAGCTGAACCATCTGCCCCTGGTAAGCTTATCAACAAGCCCAGCTTTGTACTTTCTCTACAACCAAAACACAAAGAGAATAGCTTATTGTGTCAACTGGATCATTGTGAACTTAACCTCCAGAATCTTTGGGACTCAAGCAAAATGTTTTCATCTGGGAGAACTCAGGCAACATCCATCATCCACTGAAGCCCAACCTTCTGTTGGTGGCTCTAAGTGAGTTTGGGACATAAACATACAAATACCACAAACTGCCATCTATTCACAAAACACTCATAATTTGTAATCAGCAACTTAAGGTGGCACACTACTCCAAATACAACAACTTTTGGCATGTTGGCACATGCAAATCACAGGTTTTGGACAAAAACAAAGTGCTGTATTTGGCTTCAGTGTTGCAGTGTGTGCAGACTGCCTGGCCAAACTTGTCAAGAATTTTGCACAGTGTTGTTCACTGCCCACAAATGCACACCCGCCTGCAATTAGCCACCAGTTTCGTGTGATCATACATTTAACTACCCCTTGCTTAGCCAGTCTAAAAACCCTTGGTCTAAAACTGCAGAGGCTGTGGTTCTCCTTCCCCAGATCTTGCAACTTTAATTGTGTTTTTTTTTAAAAAGTAAGCTTTGCACACACAGTTTGGTTGCAAAAGCATACTTAGTATTGCCTCAGCTTTATATTTAATAGCAGTCTGACAGCTGAGAACACAGCAAAATCAATTTTATTTTGAGCATATTTCTAGCTTTAACCAATGATTATAAGCAAACTGAAAAATAAATGGTTTAATAAAATGTCCTTATCCTGGTGAGTGAAACTTTTTAATATGTAGTGATGGGCATGTGTACACCAAAATATTTACCACACTGGTTCAGCTTAATATCATTGCAGTGGGTTTTAATGTCTAAAATAAGCAGACATGCAACTGTTCACACTCAGACTCAAGCCTTCAGGCAATTTCCAGTTAACCAAACCTGCACCCAGAGGAAACCAACCCTTGAAATATGTCTACCAAACATCCTTAAATTCTGCATGCACCATTACTCAGCGACAGCCACCTGTCATGGTTGTGTGGCCAGTAGTTACAACTCTCCAATGACAAACAGAGGCTGGCAAACACAAGGACAGCCTATTGCTTCATCGAGGTGTTGTTTGCTGATATGACGTGATCTTATATAAACTCTATGAACCAATGGTTAACAGACAGGATTTGGATTTGTTCTCTCGTGCAACTCATCAAACTCCTCTGCAAAAAATGCCCTCTGTGAACCCTGCATCCTGACACGCTGATGAACCCTGAGTTTAGAGAGTCAAAGAACCTGCATAAAGAGTGCACGTAAGGAACCAATTAAACCTGAGCCTGGGCCAGACCTGCCTTGCACACTTCTGTAGAGGATATCAGCTTGGCAGATTGCAGCAGGCCTCCCTGAGCCGCCTCTAACCTAAAGATATCCTGATCTTTCGCAGCTGTGATCCTCACAACTATGGTTCACAGCCTGGGATTTCCTCTGCTGAGGAACTGAGGGATAAAGGGCTTTTGTGAATGGCACATAGGAATGAGCAAACTAGGTTATTCTAGGAGCTATTGGAACTATCTGTTGTAATCAAAATTTAAAAGTTCATGTGTCACTCATGTACATTTGCTTCAGAAAAAGCCTCATTCTTTTAGTCCATGCTGAATCACTGAATTGTTCTCAGTTATTCTCATTTTTCCCAGATAAAAAAATAACAAAGGGCTGAGGGACACGTAAGGAGAATACTCCATACTGGCTGTTCATAGATGCACAGTAGGAAGAAATGCTGCCACCCCTGACTATGGGGTAATCCCTGACTACTCACACCAAAAACACAAACTAATATCGAACCTCTAACTCTCTTCTTCTTACTACACCAAATGTTCTAGGACTTCACAGCAGCAATGCTGCTTTCTGTCACGGCCACAGATGCAGATAGAGACAAATGAAAATCTGTTTTTCACAGCACCATCCGTTCCTTCCATTAAATGTTCCCAAGAAAAATAGACGACTCCAATAAAAGTTGCCATGGCAACAAAAGTGTGGCCTTCGGCAGGTGTTTTCAGCTCATGCTGACCAGAGGAAGTCTTGAGGATGGTGATCTGCTCAGTGAGTCAAGGCATTAAAATCCAGAGTACTGCCATACATGCAATCAAAATAACAAGCAGCCAAAAGAAACATGACAAGCTACCATTGCATTCCTTCACATCTGAAACAACTCAGAGAAGACGTGACTGATGTTTTACAACATCAATAATTCAAAGTAGAATCTATGTTGTCCTTAATAAATTACCACAAAAGACCAAAATGATGTCACACAAGGAGCAAAACATGCAACACTATGAAACAGTAACAACTGTGTGTTGCTTTCATTCATGTGGTCATTGTGGCACCGAGTTCCACGGTGATTGTAGAATTTAAGGTAAACACATAAAAGCACATATTTACTCCTTTTCCAAAAACATAGGGCCTGTATTCATTTGAGAGAGAATCTGCATCTGACGGAAACATTAGTGAGACATTTTGCTTATTTCTTCTTGTGCCCTTCCTACACTGGCCATTTAGATACTTCCCTGACTCTCCTACACCTGCTCCTCTGAACTGGACTCACTGAATCTTTGCTAATTTAACTAAGCAAAAAATATTACAGACTCCCTGATTAGATGATAGGACAAAATGTTCCTACTATTCACTCTCATGGTGACAATAGGTACTCATTGTGCTGTGTTCTGATTCTACAAAGTGCAACACAGCACTGAAATACAAAGTCTTACAACAGAACATATGACCATGTGATGTCTGTTAAAACGCCACAGTGAAGCACAGCAGGTGAATTGCTCCCTGCTGTGTACAACACTGCAAATACGGATTATTAGTTAATGAAGAACCATATTTCCAGTTCCTCTGCAACTACTGATGGCACACAAACTGTGCTTTAAAAGGTTATTTTTTTCTGGTTTGACACCATGAATGCTGATGAGGCAGACATACAACGGCACTTGTTTAGTGATTTAAATGAGCCAAAACACAAGATCTATCAGTTACAGATTCAGCTTATTCCCAAAACAAGATATATTCTTCCTACTGCCAAACCCTGCACCTTGACAGTAGAAATGGTGGGTCAAATAAAGGAAGTATATTTTTATGAATGTTACTGTGATCAATACTAGCGCCTTGCAAAGTGTGCTTACTCGCTTTTCCAATCAACATAATTCTTAGGCCAGCTTGTGGCCACTCAGTCAGACACTGCAATGCTCCATTGTTGCTGGACAGGATGTGGGTCAGGGAGCTAAGCCACACACAGCCTTGTAGTAAAACTGTCCTCTTTATCTCTTCTGTCACTCTGTTATGTAATGCCGCTGTGTGCATGTGTACAGTAGGAGGGGGAGGGCCGGCGGGGGATTTTTGCTGACTTTGCGGGTCCCTGTCTGTGCTTTCCTTGTGTTTGTGTCTGCTGAGGCATCTTGGAGGCATGGAGGGGGCTCGCCTGCTGATAAGGTTATGGAGAGGAATTCAGCAGAGCAGGCCAAGAGAGGTAATAAACACCAGATAATATACTGGCAATTAATGCATTGTCTACAACCAGCAATAATGACCAGCAATCAACTGACAGCTACATTACACAATCCATTGATAATCTAACAAATCAGCAGGTCATGTAAAAGCTGTAAATCAAGAGGGTTAGTAGGAAAAGCTTTTGTACAGAGTGAGCAGCAGATGAAAGTGGAATGACTACAGTGACCCTATTTGATTTGTAGAGGCAATATCTGAGCCTTATCCAACATGACAAGCTGTCATTCAAATGAGTTATATGATTTTACATAATCTACCTACAGGCACAATGCAAATTATTTTATAGTCAAATGTGATTTGAATAGGAACAACTTATAATATCAATCTAGTATACCGAAAAATAAATGGGCAGATATTCAATAAACTAAAATAAACAGTAGACAAACTCCATATTATCCAAAATGTTTTTAGCTTTAAACACCAAACCATCGAAATGATTAAATAAACTCTTAATATTTACATGCCCTCAACCCACAGACGTGTATAAACTTTACAAAATAAATTTACTAAACACAAAACTGTTGACGAACCACACAGGGAAAGAAGCACGCACCGAATCAAAACCAGATGTCATGTTGGAAACGTGAATGAAGCCGCATCTAATACACTATCATCGCCATACCATGCATGTCATAACACATTATGCTCCAATGCCCCTGTGCAAACCCTGAGGATGTATGTTAAACAGAGAACAGAATCTGATTTTTCTCTCTGTGTTCTCCGCCAAACAAGAGATGCTGAGTGCAGCCAGTGTGCAGCACACATGGCAGAGCTGGAGCTGTCAACACGCAACACCTAGCTGTCAAACCGAGCTGGTGGGCTCAGTGTCGCCCCCTGGCAGTTATTCACGGAAAGCACACCACGTTCAAGGCCTATCCTCGCTTGCCTTTACCAGAGAGAAAGTCAACAAAATGGTGGAACAGATAAATGTCACGTGACTCCTTTGTGCTTTCGGGCGCAATTTCAGGTGAAACAAATGCACACAACACGGCTCACGAATAAAATATCAAACCGCTACACCCTTATAATGACAACTGCAGTGGAAATGGGGTCGGAATATTTTGTATTCATCGAGAGCCGTCGTGTGCACGAAAGAGCAGATATGGCGGCCATTTTGCACAAGCTTGCGCAGGCAACATAGCGGCGCCCCTCGATATGAAAACACTTCCATAGTGATCCAACACCAGTCGGTCAGCAATAAAAAACATACCGATTCCTCCTCTTTTTCCATCCCAGTTGGCATCTGCGGCACTGCCCGGTTGATGGAGGCATATTCGTGCAGGTCAGGCAAATCCTCGCAGCGGAAGACGGGTAGAGGCTTACTAGCATCCAGCGCCCGTGCCCGAAACGACAGTTTACTCATTTTTATAATAAAAGCTGCAGCATAAATCTATTCGATCTGCTAGGAATAACAGCAGGTCTGCCTCGAGTTCTCATGGATGAATCTGTGACGGTCTCTGGGATTCAGCCGGTCGATTGAGGGCAGGCTTGGGTCCGTAGCAGCGCGAACAGAGCCGGGCAGGCCCGGGTCTCGGTCGCTCTCTGTCGGTCTCTTTTTTCCGTAGGCTCCGCTGTTCCTCCCCGGTTCAATACGCCATGGCCAACATGGCGGACATTACAAACTCATGCAGCCCTCCGCTCGCTCCAAGCGGCCCAACCCCCTCGATCACACAAACAGCCATTCCCACGCAGTTTCGCACGCGTGCGCGCTCGCGAGACCCTTGGGGTACGAGGGAAGGAGGGAGGGGGGTTATACCGATGGTGGGGGCAAGATGCTGGATGCTGATGAAGGGACGTGAACTTCCCAGGCTCGGGATGTTCTCATCCTATAATTCGCCAGACTGATGCTGACGTGCGAAAACATATTTATTCTCTATTTAAAAATAAATAAACAAATAAATAAAAATAAAAACAAAATCTGAACGCCTGTCTGCAGCACAACATTTAATACATTATATTTCTGGATATATTTCTGGACGATCACCAATCATAGGCAGGCAATATGGGATTATTTTTAACCTCACAAAGTCACACAAAATTTCAAATTTATGTCCTGTGTTAAAATAAATGTGCAACCAAAAATGACACATGTTCTACCAATTAGACGCCATTGTTTTGAAAATATCGCCACCCTGTGGTACAAACGTTACAAATCTACACAACTACAACTGAACTATCTCTGCTTTGCCTTTATTTTGATGCATGGGTCATTTAATCAGGGTGAGACAAAGATTTTAAAAAAGGGTTAACATTTACATCTTTATAGCACCCATAGAGGGTAGAAAAAATATCAGATAACAAACTAAAATAAAATGTTTGCACTGTAAACACCAATTTAGTAATATAATGTTGTTTGGTGTCAGAAATGTATATTTCTCGTATATGTATAGTTATATATTTGGGCTACAGCTGAGCTAATTTCTTTTAGTTATTCCTTGACAAACAGTACTGGAGAGCAACATACCCTGCAAACCAATAATATGACATAGTTACAGTAAGGAAAATAATTTTAAAATAGTGAAACTGGCAGATGGCAAAAGCTTGCCAGATTGGAAATTCTGAAATTCAATTATCTTTTATATTAACAGTCCATAACCAGAACAAAGTCAAGCAGTCTTATAGAAAATTCAAGTGCATTATTTTTTTGCATGGCTATTAATAGTAACTAGTATTCAATAGTGTTGTAATAATTGTTTGTAATTGTCCTTATATGGTGTTGTGACCACAACAACAGTTGCAGAGCCATGAACTCAAGCCTTGCCAACAGAAATCAAGATACACTGAAACAGGCAATATAGTTTAATTTGCTGACTGTCACATTTTGTGATCAAGTGTAGTTTCATCCCAGTGTAGCGTCATCCTCTTGTTTGTAGCAGTCACATGTGGAAATCTGCACAGTCTTCTTCTACTGTCGCCCAAAAGCTTCAAGACTGAGCAAATTGTGAATCCTAAGAGGTCCCCCTGCACATAACTGATGTACTGCAATGTTAAGTTTACATTTTATGACATGTTAGATGTCTTGCCTTTCTCCATTGATTACTTTTCATGTTTTTTTAAAACCACAGGACTGCATCTGATTGACAGTCACCGCCTTCCAAAGTTGATTATTTCTGAAATACTGAAGGCAATGTGTTTGACATTCAGACAAGTCAACTTAATATTTTGACCAACAGCTTGTGGACATTTTGCTTGTACTTCATTTTTATGTTTAATTAAAATGCAATGGATGTAACCTGTAAAAAAAAGAGAACCCAGGTCCATACTTTGGTTCCTCAAAAAATGGTATGTGCAGCAGCCTTGACATCAACACTAGCCCCCAGGCACTTTGCTGCACACAGCAAGTTACTTTTAAACGGATGGAAAACATAACTATGTCCAGTATAAGTCAATATGAAAGCTCACTCAAGACAAACTTCCTCCTTGCAGGATGAGAGTAACCAATAAGCTTATTCTTTGCCCCCTGTTAGCTACAGTGTCTTGTGCATATGATGCAAGAGAACCCTAACACTCACATCTAAACAGATAGACTTAGACTGTCTAACAGACTTAGACTTAGGCTGTCTAAGTCTAAGTCTGTCTGTTTAGATGTGAGTGTTAGGGATCTGTAGCAAATTCTTCAGATTCCCTTGACATAACAAATCCATAGGTAAAGTCTGGCAGATAGGTGTGCATTCATTTATAGGGTGGTCTGTCTCAATTTGCATCACAGCCTTAACCCTGGCCTCCTACTCTTTACATTATGACATACAGGACCTAAAGATATGTAAATAATTCACATTTTAATGTCTTATGTTAGTAGAATAAGAAGCGAAAATAACCTGCAGGGGTGGCTGAGGACTCCTGTGGGCATGAGTGAATGATCCAGATGTAGTAGGCTGACATGATAATCATCATCCCTTTGGGAGCAATAGGCTCACATCTGAAGACCATAATGGAGGCCTGTGAAACACAGAGTGGCAGGAAAGACAGGCTAATATAAAGAAAACAGCATTAAATCTGCTCAAAATACATGGTTAATGTGATTTATTAGCTCCAGAGATGAGTCATATTTCAGCATCACCTTGTCGTACTTTATATTTACTTTTCTATTGGGCATTAATTACAGTCATAAACTGAAATATGTGGGATCATCGGGGAGTAAATCTGGAGCAAGATTAGACAATTATCTACAACACACACACCCACACTAGCATTCTCAAATCCACATTTGCTCTTTTTTCTGTCCAAATGATAGTATGATTTCTTTTAAACGCGACTGCCTTTGAACTGTGTTTAATAACGTAGAACAAGTTTTGTTACTACAACATCTCAGAGTGCACATTAGTGCAAACCCATATAAGGAAGAGTAGGGGGTAAATAGAGCAGGACACGACAGAAAGAAAAAGAAATCGTTTTAGCAAATGTGGACGACAAGCATGCATCGCCGTGAAGCCGATCGCAGAGCAGCTTTTAACAGGGTCATAATTCGTTTCGAGTCCAAATACCAGACACAGCTGTTTACTCAAGGAACAGCGACACTGAGGCTAACTGACAGACTGCTAACGCTAGCTTAGCCCAGTTACCCTGACCCTGCGCCATTGCATTTACCAGTAAGCTAACAGTTTGCGGACAGACAGCCAACAGTTTAATCTGAACTCGCAACTAACTTGTCCGCAATTGAAAAGCGTCACTTTCGATTCCCACGAACACAACACGGTGTGAAAAACTAGCTTGAGCTGGAGTTGCAACTTACCTGCTGCTAGCAAAGCCACAGGGGAGGATGATGATGATGATGGCAGTTCTTCTTCTGGTTGTCATGCTAGCGCGATGCTAACGCTGGTTAGCTCCCTTTAGGACGCCTCAAGAGGAAAACGGATTTAATTTTTTAAATTATTTTTTTTTTAAAGAGCGGTTAACTCGCTGTGAAAGGGCACTGGAAACAAAAGCTGGGGCAAAGAAAGTGATATCCTGTCGTTGACGGTAAACTTACATAGTTCGCTTAAGGTTAGTTCGACAAGAAAGATCCAAACTGACCACCAAGCCACTTTGCAGGCGAATTGTGATTGGAGGGTGAATGCCACCAATCACCTGTGGAGAGCTCGGGGAGGATGAGCTCACTGGTCCCCCCGCCCACCCATGAATAATACTAATACTTATACTAATAATAATAATGATAATAACGATAATAATAATAATATGCATACATTTAAAAGTAGAAGAGCAATGGCAACACATAAAAAACAAAGTTGCATTTAAATACACAGGTACAGGCAGCCATTGAGAAAATGTTACTGATTTATTCAAACCACTCAGTGAACAACAAGTAATGAGATGAGAGTAGCTACAGTGTTTTTACAAAATGCAGTGTTTGTTATGTAACTGTCTCCAGGGCTGGTCACCTCCTTCCACACCCCTCCCCCCCACCATCTCTGCCCCTTCACATGAGTCTTGTCGCAGGGCTGCCTCTGCTGCCCCCACTGATGCTGTGATTTTTTTATTTATTTATTTATTTTTGCACCACACATTTTTTATGATCAGACACAGATGAAAGAGAATGCTGCATACTGTAGTGGAAGCATATGGAGTCATTTTCTCTGATAATCCACCACCACCACCACCACTATCACCACCTCCCACCACCCACTGGCTGTTAAAGTTGCATGCATGCCTGCCCAGTGACTCTGGGAGTGGAGGAGGCATTGCTGTGATAAATATCACTTTGCTACTCTCCCAGCAAGGTCATCAGCAGCCATCTGTAGGCAGTGGAAAAACCCTAATATCCATTTAGATTTGAACATCCCATTGTTTTTCTGTGCTTACACGATTCAGCTCAGTGCACTGGCAAAGTGGCTGGCACGTACACTAGCTGCTTTTTTTTTAAAAGAGTTGTATAGTATCTTGCACCATTCAAAGCCTCCAGTGCTCTATTTGATGAATTCACAGGTGTTTGTGGGAATACAAAAGCACCAAATGACTGGATATGTCAGTGTCAAAAATAGCATCTTCTGTGACTATGGTGAATTGTAAGTGAATGGGGGAGCTGCCTCATCATTTCGAGCAGGGTGTCACTTTCTTCTTCTTTCATCTAGAGGGCAGTGGAGACCCATGCAAAGACATGTGTCTCCACCAGCATTACAGTGCATAATGGAGAATGCTCACATCACTATCTATTGCCTTCTGAGACCTAAGTGACACTGCTGAGCCAACTGCCAGCATATAGCTGATTTTTCTTGCATATGCCTTATGATTACTATACTATATGTAATTAGCTTTTGTGGATTTTAATACCATGAGAGCATTAACAGACAGCTAACCTTGTGTAAGAAGCAGTTTATAGGGGGTGATGCTGTTTGAATATGCGTGCAGGCAGTGCATGGAGGGGAAGGCTTGGACACTGGCAGTCCGGGGGTTGCATATTGAGATCAAAGGAAGCAAGTCAGGCATCAACATCCGTTCTTCCCCTGCCCCTTTGCCAAACAAGTTGGACCAACTGCTGATGACAGTTCAGATGAAGGATGTTGTTTCATTGTGCTGCACAACGGGTAATCCTGATTGAAAAGCAGATCTACTTCCATTGCTGCTATCACTGCTCTTTATATTTCGGGTTGACAACTGTTGTGATGGCACTCTTGTAGATGGGGTTGTCCACCTGCAACAGAGTGGAAACGAGTCATTGTGCATGGTTATTTTTAGAGACTCATTTTGTGTCATATTGCTAGGTATAAGTGAGTGAGTTTTCACTTTCTATTGTAATCCTTTCATAAAATTGTTGTTATGACACCTGCATTCAATGGTACATATAATTAGTCATTTTTTATATTCCTTGTGCCTTTCCTTCACTTTCTCTGTCTTTTCCTGTTGCCTCTGTACCATTGTTACAGTACGCTCTTGTTTTACCATGTTAGTTGTCAAAATGTCCCTGCACCAGTGTCACCAAGACAAAATCCCTATGTTTTTATCGCACAGCCTCTGACTGACAGGCACTGACAGAAGGGTTTGTTTGGGCACGGCTCACCCTGGTCCAGCGTCTCTGCTCCAGCTCTCTTTGGAAGCGGGCAAACTCCCTGCGGTCATGGATGTTGGTGAGTAGTTTCCATAGCAGCAACAAAGCCACACCCAGAACCACAACAGAGGCTGATAGCACTGCAGTAATCAGGATCACGTCTGGACCTGATGGGCATTCTTGAGAAGCAGAGACAGCCATAGCTCTGTATCAGAATGATTCCAAAAATTATTTTAGTGCAGTGAATTGCAATACACAGACCACTTAAAGTAATATTAGAACACTCCACATGATAAACTACTTTGTCAATTTGTGTGGGTGCAGAGGGGACCAGATGCAAAAGGGGTACATTTAATGGGTTTAATCTAAGAGACAAGTGCCTCTGCTTTGTTATTCATTATTATGATATACAGAAGATCAATTTTTACATAAAAGAAAAAATCCCAGAGCTGCTGTAACTGGCATAAGTTATTGAATTGTTCTACTGCTGTTGATGTATTGGTGCACAAAACAGCCTACCTCTTTCGAGAGCTACATGAACGTGGACTCTTCTTTGTCCAGTCCTCAGCAGGAAGTGCACTCTGCAGCCCTCTGAGTCCACTTCCATACACCTGTGGCCTGAGGAGGGGGTTACTGTTGCTAGGTCATTAGCCTGACCCAGTAGAGTGAGGTTCAGGTGGGCACACCTCATCTCACACTCCATGTGATTCAAGCCCAGTGAAAAGGCCCTGCACAGGATGCATTCTCTGTGGAAAAGACAGTGTGAACAGAACTTAGAGAGTTTTTTGTGAGGAAGGCAATGAAAGTGTGAGGACAGTGGAGGCAGGGTTCTCCTGTATATTTTTCATAATAGAACTCTATTTGAATTTTCACCTAATTTGCTTGATCTGGAAAGGTTATAGTACCTGTGCAAGGTACAGACGCTGGGGCAGGAAGGGCAAAGCTCACAAGTTGGGCCTTGGAAGCGGTCATCATGGCAAACACAGGTGCCACAGTGACAGTCCCCTCTGCCTGCACAAACGTGTCTGTCCTGAGACAGACAAGACTCCAAGCTGAGAGGGCACTCGCACGCTTGACCACTGAATCCTGGTAAGCATACACACACCCCACAGACACACCTGCCATGCCCTGGTATAGTAAAATATGATTAAAGAAATGAGACACTGTACAATCACCTCTTGGAATATGTGATACATACAGTGGTTATCCATACCTCCACACTGCAGTCCTTGGTAGTGATCACAGCTGAAATCACTGCATTCACAGAACTGCCCATAGTAAGCATGGTTTGGCTTTTTGCTGCTCTTATGACAAACACACTTCCCACAAACACACTCTCCGTGTCCACTGCACACTCCTGATACATTATCACGGTGACAAAGATACGGGTCAACCACCTCGCTCAACTCTGCTTGATTGCATTCGCAAAATGTCCCGACTCTCCCCTCTTTACACCTGTAACAGAGAACAAATATCTGTTGCTTGATTCCATCCTGAATGACCTAAAATTAGGGTTGTTATCAAAATTGATGCCATCAAGCTACTTCACCTACCTGCATGCACCACACTCCAGAGTACCGTTGCCATGGCTACATGAAGGACTGTGTGGGGCCGCGTCCTTTTGACATGAACACTCACATATGGGGCTCAGCAGGACCTCAACCTCTTCGCTATAGCCTTGGGGCTTGATAATGACACGGGATGGTCTTTGTGAAGCAGTCACGCACAGAGGTGCTGTAATGCTTACATTAAAGCTCACCTAGAGGGGAGGTGAGAATTCCATGAGCACAATTATAATGCTCCACTAATGAGGTAATCATAATTAACATTATCATCCCCTTCAACTATGAATGGCCACATGCTAACAGCAACACTTACACAATTTACGACACACAGAGTCAGCCGCTCAGCTACACACCTCGTCACCTATGGAGATGTTGGAGCACCTCCTGCCTTGCTCGCCATGCATCGGCCTGTGGTCCTTGCAGTGTGAAGTATACGAGATGTGATAGCCTGCTGGCAGCTTGCTGTTCTCCATAACAACCTCAGAGGTCAGCGCCTGCAGTCAATAGAGCAGTTAACCTCTTAAAGATGAGAACATGTCAGCAGGCTACACACAAGGCTAATGACCTATGTAGGAAGAGAGTTTTTGCCTCACTTACATTATATGCATCGACTATT
The DNA here is from genome assembly GCF_001640805.2 of Lates calcarifer. NCBI lineage: Eukaryota > Metazoa > Chordata > Actinopteri > Centropomidae > Lates > Lates calcarifer. The sequence continues at coordinate 17,341,269 of NC_066856.1, forward strand.
ATCTGCAGGATGTTGTGGGAGTTGTTGGAAAGCGTTCCGACTGCACATTTTGGGAAGATGCTTCTTAGGCCCTGCAGCAAAGCAACAATATCCTCCATATAACTGAATACAGTGTGTGCTTATTGACAATCCACCAGCTACTCTTTCTGGCAAACATTCTGTTAGTGTGGTTGTGTAGAAGAACTGAATATATGTGTATATGTGTCAAATCATGGATGCTTGAATTGGTCACAGTCAGAAATCACTCCCTCTGATGGATGAAGGCAGTCTATGTGAAAGTGGTCGACTCTGATGTTGACTTTGGGAGAAAGAACATCATTTTAATGGTATGGAATCCATGTGAATTATATTCCATAATTACATACATGTAATCTGTCAACAAATTCCATGAAAGACCAAAACAAGGTGTCACAACACTAACTGCAGCTCTACTGTCCCTGGACTAGTACAATAAAAACAACTCACCATAGCAAAAAAGTATGCATTTAAGAAACAGAAAGAAAAAAACAGATGAATAATAAATGAATAGAGCTGTACCTCTGACGTACCTCGTACAAGTGTGAGACTTCTTTGGTGACAGCAAAGATGATCTGGATGTTCTTCTGTCTCAATATTTCAGCGATGTGAGTCACCGAAGGATAGTCCTGTCAGAGGGGAGTCAGGACAGATGTAAAATGCAATGCATAACACTCAGGGCAGAATATATATGTGTAATCAGTAGTTAAGCACGCTCTCCCTCTTCCCTCTATTGCTATCCTCCCTCTTTCCCTCCCATCTAACAACTCTTTCTATCACTCATTTCATTCACTTTCTGACAGACTTTCCATTTCCCCCAAATAGATAAATAAGTACCATTCAGAGCAGAGCGACACCCGCATCTTGCACATCCATTTTCAGCCTTGGGTGGCCATTTATTACAGACAGAAATAGATTAATAATGTATCTATATTCACTCCACCTGTCAGCTGCCTAGAATGCAATGAGGTCAAGACACATAACACTGTCATGAACTTAATAAGAGAGCTATATGGATTTTTAACACACAGGGACAAAGACATATGCTCACAAGCAAATAAATAGGCACACATACATAGATGTTGAAGCACCCTCACACACAGCCACCTAGCCATCTATACACAAACACAGTGAGATTAAGAGATGAAAGTTTTGGTTTGGATTACTCCACAAACACTCCAGCTGTTTCCCATCAGGGTGTGCCTGTCAGCATCTTCTTTACCCAGGGAACTGTGCTGTTGATTCTGACCTTTAAATCACTGTCTTTGACTTCTTTCTGCAGCAGCCTGGACCTCTATTTCAATGCTTGGATTGCAGACGGGAATCAATTTGGCACGCACTGCAATATCTGGTCCATAGGATAAACACTGTATGCTTCTTGGGACCACAGCCAAAGCATGCTACAAATAACAGAGTGAGAACACACACGCACACACACACACACACACACACACAGCCGTGATGGTGTGTTTTGCTGAGCTAAAGTGTCAGTTTCTGAACATAAGCACAATATATCACAAAGCTGCATTAATCTGTTTTTTTCCACAAGGGAGAAGAACCTGAAAACAAGCTGACAAACAACAGCCATGACCACCTCTGAGAGTGTTACCAAAAGAACGCCTGCTTGCACCGCAGTCAAGGAGCAATGTTATTATCCCATTAAAATCATGTTTCTGTCCGCCTACTAAATACAGGTTTGATATTTATTCTCCTTTTAGCTCTGGTTTGGTCTCCTGAGAAAATATATCCTCGCCTTTACCTGCTGGATGTCCAACTTCTTTTTGTGGCTAATGAAAAAAATGCCATAAAAACCAAAACAATGAGCTAAATAGAGCTGCATATGGAACCTCAATACGTGCCAGCTGGTTTTGAACAAGTTTTTAATACCACGAGAAACAAAGCTTTGTTATCCTTCCCACATGTTGTTTTGTCTAGATACGGACTAATAAAAAATAAAAAGTACTGTGTAGGTGTCTGAAACCGTGTACTGAAATCCATCACATTAGCATTAGGAAAAGAAACATTTAAACAGTACCCTGCCCTAGATCTAATATAGGTGAAAAAGTTCTCTAAAGCTGCAGGCCTGATGATAAATTTTGAGGGTTTATCACCACAAAATGGCTGCTATTACCAAACACACAAACATTTCATTAAGTGTTAGAATATATTGCTAAACAAGGTTTTACAAAAATATATGAGCTCAATATCAAACCTGGAAATTTGCTTGAGTGTACACATTTTCATGCAAGTGACACTTTCCGTCATTGGGAAGTACAATGCCACCCAATTTGCCATCTCCAGCAAAGTGGAAGCCACCATCAGTAGAAAACACCAGCAGACGAGTCACATTCCTCCAGCCGATCTGCTCCTGCAAGTGAAGAACATTAAACACATCAATGAGCTGCCAATTTGCAGTAAACAGAGTACCGTGACTGACATAAGTGTTTCTGACAGGCTTTTGGAGAGAATTACCTTTCTGCTTTTGTATGTAATCAAATGACAGCGGATGAGTAATACTTTGCCTTCATGCTCTTTAGGGCTTAAATCTAAGACCTGTCATTATGAAATTATTAAAGTCAAATGTTCTCTCATAATGAGTTTAAAATACACCCAAACTGACTGGTGCAGTTTCCCAAAGGAAGCTTAGTATTATAAAATGCCCCTCTCATCTATTGTCTGCAGTCTTTCCACTTCCTCCACACATCGCCCACCCAAAGAAAAGCAACAATCTCTGTATTGCATTCCTGCTCCCTGCTGGGCTTCCTCGCATTACCTCGCACACAGCAGCTTGCATCAGGGCATCCAGCCCCCCCTCTGGTAAATCCAGGTTACCGGAGATCCGCTGCTCCCCAACAAGCTCCGTGAAGAGGCTTCCGTTGGCGGTGAGGCTCAGGACATGGTGGTAGGTGAAGGGAGGGGCACAAGGCCAGGGCTCGGTCCTCTTACAAGGATTCCTGAGCTTGTCCTCTGCAGTGCTTATGTACGGCATCACTGTTTTATCCACAAATGCACCAAAACCTTTTGGAGGGGGGGATAAATTGAGGGGTGTAAGGAGTAGTGTAAACTTTTGAGAAGTGATTTTATAACTGAAGGGTGGAAAGTGAATAACTAATGTGCTCCCTTCTTTCAACAGCTACCAGTTGTCCTTGAGCAAAGCACTTAATCCCCAATCGCTCCAGTGGTGCTGCTCAGTGGCCAATAGTAAGATTATGAGTGTACAGGGCAGCTCCCAGGAGTGTGACTGTGTGAATGTGACACAAGGGTATTCCATAAAAAGGGAGTATGGAGGTATAAAAAGTTGAGAAAAAATTATGTTGGCCTACATTTCAGGTGAAAAAAAATTAAAGAAAGAAAGTTAAATTGAGGCAGACAGACCCATTCTGAAGTCACTGGTAGTATTCTTCATTTCCTCTACGAGGTCAGCTCCCAACTTCATGACACTGGGCAGGTCATCCTCCATGGTGAAGGACATATCCATCAGGTAGTACAGGTCTATGGGGTAGTCCTCCACACGTTTGAACTTCACCTCAAAGCTCTGAGGTTCACCTGCAAAATGTGGTATAATGTTTTTAGTGACATAATACCACAGCCATAATACTAAAGACATGTCCTGGATATTTGGGGATGTTACTGACTAGAGGAGGAGTTTCTACAGTACAAACAGTATAATAATGAGGCTGATATTTTAGGATGATTCCAGCATTTGCATAGGTATTTTTGAATTTGATTTAGTATTTCTCCCTTATGATTAAACTCCTAACTCTATGGAGATGGCTTCAAAACAGAATTTAGATCATTGCATACGGAGAAAAAGTAACAAATAGATAAAAATTAATAGTTAACCCCTAACCTGAACCCCACTGGCACTCACATGGATGCGAAGAGTTTAAATTAATAAATAATACATGGGGGAGAAAATAAGGGATTTTTTTTTTCTTTTTTTTTGCAGGTAGTTTCTGGGGATGAGGGATTGTGGACTCATCAGCCCTGCATAATGTCATTGTTTTTACAGGCAGGATCAGAATCTTAAGCTAATTTCTTGTCTATCTGATAATATGTTTTTTTACACTGAAATGATACATATCCATATAAAGATTCAAATTAAAATACATCTGGAAAAAGTTTCATATATATCAGTCACAGTGCAGACAAATGACAGCTTGTTTATGTCTACCTTCATGTTTCCCATAAAGTCTACTGCTTCTGTTTTCAATCAGGACTTTAGCTTCCTGTGTCTTTACCAAAAACTCAAGCTTATGTTTTTCCATGCATCACAACTGCAATAACGATGCTTTGGCATTCCTGAGTCTGCATAGCCTGTGTTTTAGGAAATGACCTGCTCTTGACAGTTTTGCACATGCTGCACAATTTATATTACAATTATCTATTATATAAAATTTATAACAATCTTTCTAACTGACTAATTTGTGCTTGCATATCCCTAGAACTCTCTTAGATGAAGCATAGGGCTGAATATGGAAGACAGCTTCTCAATTAAAAAACTAAGCAGACAATAAGAAAACCATGTTGTCACCTGGTTGAAAACAAAGCTGGTATGACACCCACCTGGCCTGAGGTGTAGAAGAACACTCTGAGGCTGGAGCTGGGTGACCTGTCTGTGCTGCTGCTGGTGTCTTTGTTCTTTAGGATGGAAGGTGACCTTTAGGTTCTTTAGAAGGACAGTGGCCCCTCTGGGGTCCTCCAGGCGATCAAGAGGACAGCCCCTCCTCAGCAGTGCACTGGCTGTGTCACAGCGCTCCCACATGTGCTGGCCGACTTCTAGAAAATTCTTGACACAAGTTTAGGTTGAGTTCAACCCCTTATATAAACACTCACCCTAAAAACGGATTGAAAATCATATATGCTGAGACAGCTAATAATAATAATGTATGTAGCACAACTGTTGTGCAAAACAGTCATTTGCATAAAGAAAAAACAGTGATGTAGTGATGCTGACAGTGATATACAGAGGGTGTGAATGCGATAATGAAAAGAAAGTTGTGTGTGTTCTCTCTTTGCTCACAACACGGCTGCATCTTTCAATATGCAAATGCAAGTAATTAAAAATGACACACACATTCACTACTCTCATACATGATGGCTTCTTTTCATGGTATTTATGTTGGGACAACATAGCATCCATAGTGTTCTACACAATATTTTTAACACATCTGTCTGTAACATATGTCGCTAGCACAACAAGTTTAGATCATTTTCATAATGAGATTTTCTCAATTTTGCAACATCACAACTGTCATTAGTTATAATAAATACTGATGGTTGTTTTTGCATAGTATAATTAAAACTTGATTGAATTTGCCATTTCCCCCAACAGTTTTATTGTTGTCATAGTAGAAACAGCATTTAGTCAATTACAGAAAACAAAAAATAACTTTTAAACTCTCCAAAATACTTATTTTCCATCTGTAAGACAAATTCTATAATTGTAATTCAATTTATATGGTCAAATAAATTACTGACTAGGCCTTCAAACAAAGAATGAATAAACTCATTAAGAACTCATAGCCTGTCCCAATAAGCATCACTTTGATAAAGAAACTGAAATGAAGCACTGAGAAACTTCTTTATGGCCCCAAACAGTACACAGGGTTGCGTTTACAGTGATTCCCTCGAAGAATAAGGCAGAGAGCATTTCTGAGACCACTCACCTCCTCAGCACACCAAGCACAGTGTGGCCCCACTGCCAGACACTCTCCACAGTTCCTGACCCCCTGACTTTGGCATTCGTGATCTGAATGATCTGCGGGTAGAACAGAGAGGCAAAAACCTATACTTTACAACCGCATGAATGCACCATATCATATCTAATGTAGGTGACGTTTTCTTTTCACGTTCCTGTTTGGTATGGAAGGACTCACTTCCAGTTTTTCTTTTCTTCTCATTTGACTGAGACACAAAAAACACTAACTCATCATTGTTCATTTTAGTTGTCAGTGACTCAGCAACAGTGTTCTCACAGCTGTCACTTGAAAACTGCATACATCTTGTACTTGACTTTCCATATCAAAAATACAACCTCACAAATTCCATTTGAAGGCAGCATGTGATCTGAATCCTGCAGTCACACTGGAGGCCAACAAGCCACATTGGACATTTATACACTGCTAGATCACCTAATTCACATGCAGTAGACACAGAATATAGGGAAATACAATGACCAGAGTTTCTGTGGCCACATGTTGCCACAGAGTGATTTAGTATCTTCAGAATCACATTAAAATTCCTACCACATGCATATTTTAACTGCATAACTCAGACTTGTGATGAGGAAGTAGGTGTTTAGTTTAAGTTTATGTTACTTACCTGCGCAAAAAGGCTGTATGTCAATGTAACAGGCACTACAGGTCCAGTACAGGTACTACACTATGCTACAGAGAACTGCTATTGGAACTGCTGGTTAGCATGCTAACTTCAATAGCAGAAAAGAAACGATATAATTGGAAGCTAATGCTTTCCACCAGTGGAGACAGCTCTTGCAGAGTAAAGGAATGAATTTGTTGCTGAACTCGAGACTGGTAAGTAAACAGCTGTAAATGCTAATGCTGGCTATGTAGCGATAGCAAAACTTACAAATAGTTCCTTTGCTTGGTGACCTTTATAGGTGCAGGTAGACAGATTTTTTTTCTTTGGACAAGAGCCAGGCTGACTGTTCCCCCTTGTTTCTTCTTTCTGCAAAACCAAGCTAATTGACTTCTGGCTGTAGCTTTCATATTTAGTACAGAGGCATAAGAGTGGTATTGATCTTCACATCTGACTCTCAGTAAAAAAGTAAATGAGCGTACTTCCGTAAGAGTCACACTATTCCTTTAAGTGCTGATTATGAACATTAGGGATGTCGAGAGAGTGTAGTAGGCCTGCCTTTACTGGAGCCACAATGGCTGTTACAGACAGTCTTTTTGTAGGTAAATTACATAGGCATATTTTCCAAAATGTCAGCTATTTCTTTAAATTATAATTTGATTTCCATCCTGATTCAGTTTGTCAACAACGCTCTGAGACTGAAATACCTCACAGAACCACCTGCTGTCCCATCATGTCTGAATCTACACTGCATTTAAAACAGAGCCCTGAGGAGATGACAAGTTTTGAGTGGCAAACAACTGGTGGGATTCAGGCTACAATCTAAATGAGAATTTCTGAGTGGGAAGAATAATGAGACAGTTTACTTTTATTGCATCCTCAATGAGAAAAGTATTGACCCACCGTGTGTTCTTATGGCATTGTATCTGCAGTACAATAACAGGACAGCAGCAAATAGCAGGTTCATCTGGAAAAAAAGGAGGAGGAAAGAAGGAGGAAAGCAATTTACGGACTGAAAATGTGGACCATTCTTTCCCCTCAAATCATTAAGGTAGAGTGGAGTCGTAATTGCTGTTTAAGGAAAATAATCTCTACACCAAGCAGCTCACAAAAGACCCCAATATTTGATCTACTGGGTGTTTGGTTTATACAATAGAAATAAGAGGCACTTACCTTGAACGAATCAACCATGTGGAGCCAAACACAATCAGGAAAGGGGGTATCTTCCCCCTGGGGGAGGGGCCATATGGTTCCTGTTTACATCCTGTGCAGGACATGAGCTGGGGAACTCCACCACCACCACTACTCTCTCTCCTGTTATCCTCTTTCTTATAGCAGCCACAAGTGGATCTGCCAGCTTATGTCTCAGGGTCCTGAGCAGCAAATGATCTCCTCAAGTAAGGCCAAAGATAAAACGAATAAGTCCCTGGTTTTCTGCTGAGAGAAGCTGAAGAAAAGAAAAAGACACTGTCTGTCATACTTGTCCCCATATAGCACAGGGCTGGTGTGAGAGAGCAAATGCTATCACCTACAGTCTTTGTTACGCTCTGCTTTCTCAGTTGTTTAGCCTTGCTGACCACTGTATGAGACTAAAGCCTGTACAGAAAGATTTTTTGACCCCTCTTCACACAGGCTAAATGAGTTTTAAGGACACGTTTTTTGCTCAGAATCCACCTTACCTATGAGAAATTTTCTTCTAGCATAAACAGAACATTTAAATGTCTGTGGTCAGATCCAACGTCCTGCTAATCCACAGGTAATGGCAGAATTATTTGCATCCGACTGGTGGGACTGCAGTTTATCCCACAGAGGAGCCACTTCCCAGGGCTGTGTGGAAAATAAACTGCTGAGTGATCACATAGCATCATAGACTAAAATAATAGGATTGTCTGCAGTGCTCTATTAAAGACTGGAAGTAAATGTGGAGGAAATTTCCTTGAGATCAAGCAGCTTGCACTGCCCACTCTAAACCCACTGTAACAGCAGAAAACAATGGAGTTAGTCAGTGTGCAGAAATGAGATGGACAATGCATTGAAGTGACAGCTGGTCTGCTACTCCCTTTGGAAAGATAATGGCACTGAGAATGGAGTCATAATGGTTAGGAAAGAGAAAAAAGACCACTTTCCATTATTGCTGACTTCAGTTCGGCTTAATTCAATTCAAATTTCTTTATCAGTCTATGAGTGGAATTTTGTTTGCAGAGTTCAAAATAAAAATGCATAACAAATCAGCACTTCCTCGACCGTGCAGTCAAACATCATTTGATAATACCAGATATGGAGTCAACTGTGTAACAGAGTGCAAACAATTTGGGAAAATATAAAGTTTCTGTGTTTCTGTGTGGGGGAAAAGTTACTGTGGCTCATTTTAAAGCAAATACAGAACACTCACCAAGGCATAAAGAAAGAACAGGAGCTGTTTGCTCCTGCATTTTAAGAGATTTCCTCATTGTCTACTAACACTCTATTTTCTCTGTATTTCTACTTGCTGACACTTTACATCCAAAATACACCAGCAGTTCTCGTCTTTGTCCCAAAGGGACATTGATGTCAGGTCACTGAGTATGGGCAGCATTTGAAAAGCATTAACAACTCTCCAATGCTCCCTGCTGGAGGAATAATGCATGAGCCTCCTCCCACATGACATCACCCACATTGGTAATTTAGTAATGCACTGAATACAACTGTGTTGGATCTGTGTGAATGAAGACAAATGTTCTCTCTTAGTGGTAACCAACCAAACCTTGAATGATAGCAGCAGCTGTATTTTACTGGCAAATGATCACTAGCTAAGTAGCTTGAAAAGTGCTCTTACAAGCAGATTAACAGATGTATGCAGAGTATGCTCTGTGGGATATTGTTGAAATTTCATCAATCAGATGAAGCCCATGAGGAGTGGTTGAAAAACTGAGTAAGTGGATGTTGATGTTGCTGAGGTCAAGCATGAACTTTCATACTGTGCTAATTAATTAATATCAGTGCCAGAAGCAGCCCCAACAACATATTTGATTTAATGATTTATTTAATAATGAAAAAATAAGAACAATACACAAACAAAACAAAACAAAAAAAATTACATATGTCTGTCAAGAATAGTACAGAAAAAGCTAAGTGTTTTATTTTCATCTTGTGGCTGAAGTATGGGGCTCAGAAATCGACAAAATTATGTTTCACCTCACTTTTTTAAAATGTACAAAAATGTTTTGATTGCACAAAACATTTTTAAAGTCATTTTTCGATGAGGTGTTTACATTTTATGTCTATCTTGCATCCAGATCCTGTATACAGCCCACATACACAACTCGTTATCTGCAACCAAAAACATTAATCATAAATGATTAAAACAAAAATGGGAAAGATCCACAATGTATAATGTGTGATATTAAACAAGATTGAACTTCACTGGTAATTATGTTTTGCATCCTGCTTGCATTTGAATGCGCTCTCAGAACTTTTGCATATTTGTATTACCATTTTAATTTAAAACTTCTCACTGGAAAAAAGGGTTATTTTGAAAACACTGTTGTTTATAGCTTACATAATGTTTGGGGGAGAGCAGAGAGCTCTTTAAACCCAGAGCTTCATTTTAACTTGATAGAGGCCTGTCACTAAATATCTGGATTGTGCTTTCAGTGGACGGGACTGTGGGTGCTGTTGTGTAGGGAGGAGCAACAACAAAGGGAAAGACTGGGGTGTATTTGCATCTTTTTGCCTCAGAATGTATAAAACTAAATATTCCTGCTGTTTGGTGTAGTGGGTTCAAATTCTATTTCAGAAAGGGAAAAAGATCAGAGAGGAAAGAGCAGATTTTCTCTACTTTTACATCATCCTCACTAAGATTAGCCCCCATTCCTCAAATGATGAATTTCTCATTTTTCGGAATGAACGACTTCACAGGCAGGTAATGTGGTGACTCATAATGATCTAGATGAGACCCTGAACCCATTAGTCTGAGCTGTATGAATAACCAGGGGCTAAAGACCTTGTGGAGGTGGACAGTGTCTCAGTACAAGCCTGGAACTCAAAACTGAAGGATATTCACAGTTTAACTCAACCACAAGAAACTAAGGGAAGATGGAACTCAGCCTTCAGGGGAACCTGGGTTATTAGAGAAGCCTGACTGAAGTCCAGAGAAAAGAGGAAACTTTTTTGTCACAACACCTGTCCCAGGCACTTTGGCTCCCTGTTTGGAGCTCTGAGGTTTGTGACTGCCATACACACTGAGCCGGGGCAGCTGGTCCCATCCGTTCATTAGCCTTCCTATGAATCTGATGCTTTAGTTGGATGGCAGTGACGCTCCTGGAGCCCTCTGGCTGGATGTTGTATGGCTCTCTGAGGTTGAATCAGTCCAGATGCTCTGCACTGATGCTGCTCCTGTTTTTTTCCAATGACATTAACTTTCCCATGCCCACGCTGCTGGCGTCACCGGAGCTTGCGGTGCTGCTTGGGCACCGGGAGGAGCTGCGCGACGCCCGCTGCCTGAGGTTCTGGGAAATAGATCGATGGAGGTTCCTCGCAGAGGAGCTGGCTGCCATGGTGACCACCCAGGAGTGACGGATGGCTTGGTCAGCGGTCAGGCGGGTGGCTGAGTCCAACACCAGCAGGCGCTGGATGAAGTCCTTTGCCAGGTTGGACACTGAGGGCCAAGGCTGTGGAACAGAAGAAGCAGAGCAGAGTGACTACCATCAGTGTGAATATAAAAGCACTCACCCCAGAAGATGTCAATTCAGCCTACACACACACTCTGGAAGCCTGCAGTCCTTTAAAAGTTCCAGCTGGGTATCTAGACGAGGCACCTGCACAGATTCAAAGCCTCTTCAAAGCAGGATGCAAGATTTCATTCTAACAAAGCAATAAAAGTATGATCCCTGTGCTCTGCAGGCCTAACAAGCAGAACTAAACACAAAGGAAAGCTAAATGTCACTGGGCAAAGGGAAGCAGCAGTCTTGGCTGAATGAATGCGAAGCCTGGGAGGTACGACAGCCCTGCCGTATGTGTGGGATTTAGGTGCGTGTTTATTCTTAGCCGGCATTAGCTTCACAATAAAAGCACAGCAGATGAGCCTCATTGGGATATTTTTGCTCTTTGTTAATTCAAATAGCAAATCATTCCCCTAGTTTTGACCCAAGCTGACATTCAAGAATGCTTTGAAATGTGCCATGCCATCTTTCCAGTGGGAGAGAAGACATCGGAATCCTTATCATAATTCAGAATCATTGAATTATTCATAGTGGCTTTGGTTCTTTGTCATAGGCCTGCCTCAGGAAATTGGTGACCTTTGTACTTCCATCTTATTACTGATACAGACAATGGATTAGACTGACATTGCATCAGGTTAAAAAGATGGCCAAGACAACTGGTTCTGGAGGCTGAGCCATCACACAATAACTTTTATTAGTGTCAATAAGCAAACATATTCTCTTTCTCTTTGTAATGTTGAGTTGGGATTCTTTGAATGAAGTCAGGTAGTAAATATAATCCAATGACTGCTTCTTTAATCACTTCCATCTCACTTTATGAGGTGCAAAACATTTCCACAGTCACCCAACAATTAGCTCACATACTGCTCCACAGTGTTGGACTGGTGAGAATTAAAGCTAAATACAGTAAAATCTGAGTGTGCAAAATTCTCTCATTCTCCGCTCAACCTCGCACAGACTAAATCTCACTCTTTAGGGAGGTCTCGCTCTCCATTTTAATCCTGAAATGCATTTCTCTCTCCTTTTTTTTTTTTGTCTCTCGACGAGTAATGACAATTAATCAAGCATGAAATTGACAATCGCAAGACTGTTGCCGGTGAGAGGAATTCAAAGAAGCAGGGACTCGCTTATTCTCACAGTGCACTGACTGGAGAGGAGTGTGCAGTGCGAGCACAGCGCAGGGCGCCGAGCCGCCTGCCGAACGAGCCATAAAAACGCTTCTGACTCAAACTTTCTTCTCATTGTGTTGTTATTTCACACCTGAGAGGCAGGCAGAGTGACACTTGGTTTCCCTGGGAAACCGAGAAAGTGTTTGATTGAGGTCCCACGACTAACAAGTCTGACTTTCCTCTTCAACTAACACTGGTGATGATTCGGCGAGGCGCCTTATTACCATGCCACGAAATACATGTTTTGTAGCTGCAGTGGCTAGCGGTTCCTTTTGTTCCTTGATTTGAAATGATGGGAACGCAGGTTTAGTGCATACTGGCTACGTAGAAGAGATGGTGAAGCTTTTTCTAAGTGCAGAGAAAGATCTTTGAAGCCACAGCTGAGAGGTAGCAAAAGTTACCTCCCTCCTGCTATCAACACAGTACACCTAAAGAAGAAGAGACGTAACTGTGTTGTCTTCCTGGAGCCAAGCCACCTGCAAGAAGTTTATCTCTCTCCCTTATTTCCAACATTTTTCACGTCAAAATACACAAAGGCTTTATTGCGTTTGGAAGAAGGGTGTGTTATACATCACTGTTGAGCAGAGAGCTAGCTGAAGAGGAGGGAGAGGAGGGAGAGGAGGGGAGAGGAGCGGTGTGCAGATATGGCATAAGCAGTGGGGAAACCTACAGGGCTTGGCTTATTGAGCAACATCTTGTTAGAGTGAATGAGAAGCTCTCGTTGATTCTGTTTGCAGCGTGCTACATCTTTACCTGACAAAGCTGTAATTGCAGCAACTGAAGAAAATGCTAGAAGCTTGGATTAATGTAATCATGAGGATAATGCACTTTTGAGTAATGAACTACTCCAATCGACAACCCCCGCCTCACAATTTACTCAAATCTGATTCACCTGGCAGCATTTCCTGGGCAGGAAAGGCTAGTTTAAATATGCCTCATCATAATGAGACCAAATGGGGAAGGTGGCCTGTTGCTAATTCAGGTGAGAGTTGCAGCTAAGCCACAGTAATCAAAATATCAATACCCGGATGCAGGAAAGATTGGGCTGTCATGTACAATACACTGTGGCCAAGTGGAGTTTGGATTTGTTCACATGGTGCTCACTAGGGGGCAGACTGGGCTAACCGTTACCCAGGTTGCCCTGCTGCTGAGGGATGCAGATGTTTTGGGTTGGGTCAGGAAAGTGTGGCTTCAATAACACAGCAGCAGCATGCAGAGGAGGTTAGCAGGCTGCTGTCTGGCCTGAACTAACACAAGGATTTGTGCTTTACATACAAAAGGCTGCCATGACACGGGCACACACACACATGCATGCATGCAGGGACACGCACTCACTCTCACACACGCACACACACTGAAATCCACTTATACACTCACACACATCAGATGAGATGCCCTGATTCCGTGCAAGGGAAATGCTCCGTCCTACATGCAGCGAACGGATTGAGTGATAAGGTGCAAAAAGTCCCCAAGGCTACACCCGCTCCTCTCCTCCTCTTTCCTTCCTCCCCACCAACCTCCTCCACCTTGCCATCCATCCCTGTCTCCCCCACCCTCCCCAACTCCCCTCCTCCCCTCCCACTGTTGAGTAAACGCATCAGTGTGAGTCTGCACTACAGGTCTTCAGGGCAAGGGCTATTACACCTGTGGGGAGAATCTATGCATGGTGTGTGTGTGTGTGTGTGTGTGTGTGTGTGTGTCTGCAAGTGGAGTAGGGAAGGGGTGGAGGATGCCAGGGACACAGAGGGACCCTGTTCGTGGGCAGGTGCCGGTGGCTGTTTGCATTTCTGAGTGAGTTTCACCTCCATTTTACTGCTGAACCGCCCCCCCCCACACACACACACACACACACACACACACACACACATTTACTCCCTCTCCCTATTCAATTTCAATAAACACAAAAGGTTACTGATACTTTTGGAAGAATGTTTGTAATTGCAGCCATTGTGAATTCATTTGCACATGAGAAGAAGAGTAACTTTCAAAATCCTCATACGTCCATCTGGAAAAATGAGCACCTAAAGTTAATCTCTTTTTCACTACACTGTTTTGTTGAATACTTATTTCCATCTCTATTTCTCCAGTGGTAATATCCAGCAGTCTGCTGTTAATGACTAACAAACTGATTTATTACATAACTGTCCACAGGTATAAAAGGACCCAGAGAACCGTATTTACGATTATAAAGCCATTTATTGACTCATATTTAACTGTACAGTGAAAAGAAACAAACATAGAATTTTATATTCTCATTCGCCCATTTTGTTCTCTATCAATGCTATCATCCTTTAAAGGTCCTTGTCATGGAACTCGATAGTCACTTGCCACATTTTTGCCACTGTGACAGTGCAGAATGTTCACTGTCAGCAGATTCAGAGAATAGCTTGTGTTTTTTGGTGGCACAGTGGATAGCACTGTGGGTTTGAATCCAGCAGCAGGTTAAAGGTGCAGCCACATTAGCCTCCCATTTAACAAAACTGTCCCGTGCTCGGCCTCCAAAAAGGACGCAATGTCATTGTTCCAGTGTGGGTAATAAATCAGAACTGAGCAGAGCGATCATCACTAGCTGTAAACAGGTGAAGAGAGTGATTCTGCAGTTTGCAGTCTGGTAGTGTGCCATACTAAACAGGGTGATGTTAAACATAATAATCAGGGTTGCTATTGGCTGACTGTGCATATCTGCAGGATCAAAACTGATCAAAGGTGAACTTGTGTGTCTGCCTGAACTTGTCTGTCATGTGGGTTTCAGTTTAAATCACTGGCAGACAGAGTGAGCATTTGCAGGACATTAAATATAATGTGACTGTACCTTAAGGTCTTTCTGTGAGGAGTTTGGAATTTCTCTTCCATTTCTTTCCACAACCCAAAGGGGGAGATCATCCAAGAAACAGGTTTAGTTATTTCATAAATCTGCAGAGTAATACTCCAGATTCAATGAGTTTTATAAGCTATCCAGATGACTTAGCAAACCTATGTCTTAGAAAAGGGCTTAGGTGAAATTTAAACCCTATATTGTTAGTGTAACTGTGAATATGTTTGTCTGTATGTGTCAGCCCTGTGATATCAGCCTGTCCAGGGTGCACCAGCCTCTCACCTAATACATACAGGGATAAGCCTCAATATCCTGCAAACCATGATCAGCAACACAGATAATATAGCTATAAAGCATGAAAATATATTATTAGAAATTATTACCTTTAATAATTATTTATTCTTCTATTGTGCATCTCTATAACAGTTTCAGAACTATTAAGTCACGTCTGTGTTTATAATCAAATCATATATATTCTGGTGTATTGTATTGTCATCCAATCAAGTTACTAGTGGCATCTATAATTAAAATAATTGATAATATAATCTATAATCTATAATAATATAATTGATAAAAAATACATTACTCCTTGGTTATTGCTGACAACTTTGTACTGCGGTTTTCCTTTTAATAGTCTTTCTGATTTATTAAAAGAGAAAGATTTGTTTTATAGCATTTTACTGTGTCTTTATGTTTCCCTACATTCTGTATACTGTGGATCTGCTTCTTTAAAACATGGGCGATCCAATCAGTGTTGGCATGAAAGGCACTGTGAACATTTTATGGATCTCTGTGTCACTTTGTTCAGTTGCTGGACAGCTCATTTCAAATGAGACTCTTCAAGTCAAGTTTAATGTGTGATGGGAATTGCTCACGTTGTTGAGATTGTCCTTGTCCCAAAGAGAAGCACCCTCCTGAATGACATGGAGAACCCTTGTGGTGGCAGAGGTCTACATTTACTTCTGAGCCTTTGTCGTACATTACAACATTATTATCACAGTGTGTGTGTAACTGTGCTGTCAGTCTACTGCAGAGGGTAGAGACTTAAACATGATGGAGAATAAGTGTCTTGTCAACATGAAAATGTGATTGATGACTGATCCATCAAGCCCTGGACTGCTACTCAGCCATGTATGATGTCTTCATACTGTCATGATGCAAAATTTACAGATTGATGTCTTTACTGCATCTCACTGGGATGTAAGATTCTATATGTAAGTGTATTTGTTCCCAAGGATTTTTCTCCACCAGTGTGGCCTACATTTGCACAGTGTGGAAAGCCACCATGAAAAACGTGAATAAGCCCTCGCATAAACTCTAGAAGGATTTTGCACTATTGTTCAGTTGGTGGTCAGTGCAGCGGTAAACACAGGGATAATAGTCCAGGGCCTATGTAAGGGAGCCTCTTGTATGCCAGACTAAAATGTCAAACTGCATCCCTGAGAATCGGGCAGGCTTAAAGCCCAGTGAATAATCCAGCCTTGGGTGTAATCAGCGTGAAAGAACAAGCCCAAACTCACCACTGAGCTCAACATAATAGGCTGTTAAAAATACCCACTTTAGTTGTATGACAGGAAAAGGGTAAAAAAACATGCAGGGTCCCCTTTCCCCCATTTCGAGGCTTTCTCAAAGAGACAAACCAAGCGGAAACTCGAGACACCACAACAAACTTTCGCATATCCATTCATGTGCTTTACAGTGTTGGGGAGGAAGGGATGAGAACTGGGAAAAAAACATCTCGTTACCACACCTGCACTGCTGCACGCTCAGTTGAATTCTATTTATACTAGCTATTTCTGGTGGTTGTAATAGCATAATGATTAAGGTGTGAATCAATCTTGTGCAGCAACTAGATGTAACAGCCATATGTGAACGGATGTGTTGCTAGGGTTGGATAGTTCCAAAACATGTGCATCATGCACAAAACAGCCAAATCAGATTGTATTGTGGGGAAAAGGCCACATGTCAAAATGGAAATGGCAGATGGGAGTTTTACTTTAAACTATTTATTTATTTTGGAGGCTGGAAGCAGAAATAATTTTATTCATTGGATTAACCATCAGCCAGCCCAACATTTCTGGCTAATATGTGCTCCTGAGCTTCTGGTTAGCATCCACAAAACAAAACAAACAGTCTCCATTTTGATTGTGTAACAGCACAGCAGTAGGAATTTTGTGGAAGGCTGTCAAAAGACTGTCAAACTACATCACTAGAAGCAGAGGTCAAGTCTACATTATGCCAAGGTATCTGTGAGTACTAAAAGAATGACAACTTCCATTTTTCTATGAGAGAATATTTCTGAAAAACAGCTTGAACAGTATATGAACTGATATATGAACTTGAACTGCATGAGCCAGAGTTGAGTTTTCAAACTGTATTTTAACGTTTTGTAAGCACAGCCCTTTTTGGCCAACATGCAGATCCCAGATCATATAAAATAAACAATAAAATCAGGAGTTGTTTCTTGGGGAAAGTATATGTAGTTGTTGTAACAGGTAAAACTATGTATTGTATCTATTTCCAAGTGATACTGGACTGGTAATAAGATATTTTTTTTCTTCTACAGCTTCCATTTGCTACCAAGAAATATTTAATGTAAAGTCAAGGAAACTTACATCTCCATGGAAGCTGTATTTTCCTCTCACAATGGATCTGTAGAGCCGCGTGCGACTGTCATCCTCAAAAGGCATAGATCCACTCAGCACGATGTAGGTGATCACGCCCAGGGCCCACATGTCCACTGCACAGGAATAGGGTCTCCTCAGCAGCATTTCAGGGGCCATGTACTCTGGTGTTCCACAAGTGGTTCTCAGGAACCATGACCGCTCTGAACCAGTCTGTTCTCCCCGCTCACTTATGTCAGTGTCAGAAACTTCAGACCCCTTGCCTGTGCTGCCAAAGGTAGCCAATCCAAAGTCAGTCACCAGCAGCCTGGAGTCAGCTCCAGGGTGGTAGTACAGGAGATTCTCAGGCTTCAAATCTCTGTGGGTGATACCTAGATTGTGCAGGTATCCCACCCCAGCCAACACCATCCGGAGAGCCTGGGTAGCGTCCCGCTCTGTGAAGTGGCCCCTGCTGACTACACGTTCCAACAGCTCCCCGCCTGTTGCCAGCTCCAGCACCATGTAAACCCGCTGTGGAAACTGAAACACCTCTATCAGCTGAATCACATTAGCATGGCTCACCCGCTGCACCACTGCCAGCTCTGATGTGCACACCTCACGGCCCTCTGGGGCTTCTACCTCCATCATTTTTATGGCGAAGGGCTGGCGAGTCACCCTGTGCTCCACACGCACAACACGACTGAAGCTTCCACGACCGATCAGAGCCTTGATGTCGTATCTGACAGGGCAGAGGGGGAATGATGACTCATTACAGTGTAACTATCTCATAATACACTGTTGCAAAGCACCCACATCTCTCATTGCAGCTACAGCTGTGATGTATGGTATCTGCATGCTGTACAGGTTACTGCAGCAAAGTCAACCAGACAAATTTATTTATATAAGCCTATACAATGATCCTGATTTAGATGATCCTGGCAATACTTTATATAAGCTGTGACTAATCAGACAAAAAGCTTGACATGCAATTCCCTTAAATGACATCAATTTCTTGGCTTGAATTGTTTCTAAGTTTTCATCTGACAAGTACAGAAGGCCAGTCTGCAGGTGTTAAAAGGCCCAGACCTCTTGAATGAATGCCTACAATTACTGCTAATACATTGTATTGCACGAAGGGTGGTCGGTGGCTGAGAAGAATGAGAAAGCTGGTGATATTAAAAAGGCTCCCATGGGCAATTGGAAGGCTCCTAACAAGCCATTTCACCTTGCATTATGTTGCAAATGATCTTTTTTGAATGAATCTTAAAAACTGGCTGCTCACAGGGTTCAGATAATATCACTTGTTTACAATCCAGTCTTTCTTTTTAACTGGTGAAGTACTTCGAATTGGAAAGACAAAATAAGGTGACTCCACCACTATCATGTTTGACTAAACATGATAGTGGTAACATTTTTCAAAAATCTTCATTTTAATTGTTTATTTGTTTTTTCCAGAATGTAGTCATATTTTTAACACAACTGATGGTGGCAAAAATATAATTAAATTATAATTAATTAAAATGAATTAAAAGTTAAAATAATTAGACAGTAACTGACCATTAATACTATATATTAGTGTATATTTAAAAATCAATCTTTAAGTGTATTGATGCTACCCTTAAATATTTACTATAGTCATTTACCTTGCTGTCACACGTGGATCAAACTTGTCCTTATATTTGGCAACTTTGTCCTGTTGTCGTCCCTCTCTGTGAATCAGCTGTTGGTTGTTTGATGGTGGCTGATGATTCTTGGCACTGGTGGTAAACCACGGGCCTCTTTGCTTCTCCAAATGCTTCTTTGGCCCATCGTTACCATCGTCACATGCTTTGCTGAAGGCCACAAGTGATTGCACCACACTTACATAGCCTTTCTTGGATGCCTCGGGCAACACCTTACTGTTCCCACAGCCCATTACTCAGATAGAATCAACCATCGCCATAGAGGGAACAAAAAAAATCCTGCATCTGCTGGAAACTGAATGTGGCCTGAAACTGAGAACACAGGCCTAGATGGCAACAG
The DNA here is from genome assembly GCF_001640805.2 of Lates calcarifer. Taxonomy (NCBI): domain Eukaryota; kingdom Metazoa; phylum Chordata; class Actinopteri; family Centropomidae; genus Lates; species Lates calcarifer. The sequence continues at coordinate 17,360,914 of NC_066856.1, forward strand.
CTTGAGTATGTAGATAACCACAAATAATAGGTGCTGCTTTAAGTGAGTAGTAACAGTAACACAAGACCCCACCTCCCAGCAGGTTGGAAGCTGGCAGGTGTGTGAACCCCCACTCACTTGTGATAGAAGTGTCATGTAAACAGAAGTTGTTTTGAAGCTATTGTCAGCAGATTATTGCAGTGATAGCAGACTGCAGAGGTGCTGGTGTGAAAGAAGGACCCCCAACAAAGACATGGACTCCAAGCACACACCATTAACATGTATAACATACAGCCACTTCATATATTCCTTTAATTATTTTAAACTGATATTTAATCATATAATTAAGGCAACACATACAACTCACCCACACAAACTGACAGTTACATGATAAACTCATCCCAACAACCACAGTTCTATTTGTATTTATTGTAGCAAACCCCAACATACAATTAATTTTAGGTTTAGATATAGCACACCACATTGTGTAATTGACTTTTATGCTGCCTGCATGATGGCAGATTGTGTCTGCACTGTACAGGAGGTATACATGTTCATTGTATTGTTTGTATTGTTGAGCACAGTACATATGATACAGTGTCCCAGTCAAGCCTGTGACTAGCACTAAACTACTTTTTCTATTTTCTGCATTATGTTGTGCTGCTGTCATCATGTGTCCATAATCTTCACAGAATAGAACTGGGAGGGGAAAAGAACAACACACAGTATAGCCTCCTCTCCCTGCCTGCCTCTGCCTTTCACATTGTTTAAAAGAGCTAAACCTCGCAGAAACTGAAAACATGCACATATTTATTCATACAAGGCTGCAGAGAGGAAGCAAGGAATCAAAAAGAGGGAAGAAGCACCTTTTTACCACAAGTAGTGTGCAGTGCACTGGGTAGAAATTATTCTTTTTCACTTGAGCAGTGCTGAAATAATGTGGTTATATGAGGTTTGTATAATGAGTTCATGTTTATGAATAAATTGTGCAGCACATTTGTGTTTTGAAAAAAGGTTTGCATGGCCTGCTTCCAAAACAAGGCATACTATATTTGAAAAAGATCCCTATAGATTATATTCTTTTATGTTTTTTGTTTTTGGTGATATCGTTCAGTGAGTTTGTGTTGCTGTTGTGATCACACTCCACACCTATTTTTCCTGAAATTTCTAAGTGCTGCTTTGTAAGTAGTAGCTATTGTTGCTCATGGTGGCTTCTTTTCTTCCATTCATTCTCTTGCAGTTATTAAAAAATATTCACTGCTGTTGCTGCATGAGAAAAATACACAATTTCCCTGTGTGTCAGGAGGATTATTCCCACAAAAGGCCCACCAGATGCTGGAGTGTGTAGAAGCAGCAAATGGAAAAGCTTTCATGAAACGAGCAGAGGTTTAATCGCTATTGTGTTATATCCATTGGCAGTTAAGAGCGGGAAATGTTTATTTATATAAAAATGTCATAGATGCTATTGTACATTGCCGTGTCTTTTCAAATGTGTAAATTGTGTTGTCATAGGACAGAGAAGCAGGCTGCATCATCAGTTGCATGTCTGCTGCTGCAGTGTTTTTTTTTCTTTATCCAGAGGAGCCAAAGGGGATGCTGGGCCTATCAGTCTGTTCTGCTGTCACACGCTGCCTATCCCTGCACACACACACACACACACACACACACACACACACACATATATATATATATATATATATGTACACAGAAAGCAAAAGACAGAACCCCCCACACCCCTCTATACACAGACACACACAGCCAACAGAGAATAGACATCACATCAGCACTGAGGTGGTAAATCGCCCTTCAGATGCTTTCCTCAAGGGAGTCAGCAGTTCAGCGTTTATCGAACCACTATCTGATTACTAAAAGGCTGTCCTCGGTTATAAATGAACCCGCAACATGTGTGTGGTATTGGTAACACCAGGGCCTTGGGAGTAAAAGCCATTATGGGCTGCTGTGAATCAGTTTAGGCCAGAGGAGCGGTCAGAGCGCAGCTGCCACTTACCAGTCAGTTCATTACTGTTGTTATTGTAGTCTGCGGATGTGATACCTGCGTGTAAGAGGAGTGGACTGGAGCTAGAGCAAACTAAAAGCTGTGGATTGAAGTGGCTCACGAGCACAGGAGTGAAAGGCTGCAAAAGAGCTGTTGTTTCTGGGTTGGGAATGAAAAAAAAGTTGGGTTTGAAAAATGAAAACGATTCAATGAACACTTGAACTTTGGAAATGCAAGCATTAGCTGGGTGAGACAGCATGGAGCCTATTTCTGGTGTGCACTTAACATCATATCTAGCAGCGATGATTGGAAACAGCATATTATAAAAAAGCTGTGCCTCCCAGAGATTGCATAATTCATCAAGATTTCCCTGTTCTACCTAGTCTGGACTAATTCAGTATATCAACTGCACACTCAAAAGCATGTGGTCTGGGCTAGGCCCCTCGGTTCAGATTAAGGAGAATCTTGATCTCAGTCTTGCAGCTGCCAGTGATCTTTCAGACAATAGTGTGCTTCCGTCTTTGTGGCAACAGTTTGTGTTTGGCTCTGTCCCTGTGTCAACATGACCATGCCCTTGTGTACACATCCAGGTCCATAAAGAAATGCTTTTCCTGGCCTGCACAGAGCCCTGACCGTAACCCCATCCAGCACCTCTGGGATAAAGTGGAACTGCGACTGAGAGTCAGGTCTTATCACTCAGCATCAGTGGCCAACCTCACTAATCCTCTTGTGGATGAATGGGAGCCAATCCCCATGGCCAGGCTCCAGGAGTGTGTAGCCTGTTACAGCAGCATATTAACACCTACAATTTCAACATGCTAAATAAGCGGATATGGGTGTATTGTTAGCCATACAGTATGTCTGCTCAGCCTAAAGAATTTCATCATTATTACTGTGCCAGGATGGACTGCTTCTTCAGAGGCCTCACTGGTTTTGGCATGATGGCTTAATGTTGTCCGTGTTTGATTGTTTCTTTATCTTAAATCTTTAGGATTTGTGATTTTTTCGCATTGAGTAAGTGCAAGAAATATGATCATTCATTACTGACACAAAGTGAATTTTCACCTTGAACTATTTGTGTGAATTTTACCACTGCAGTGCTTTTGCAGACTGTTTTAATTTGCCACAAACAATTAATGTACCTACTGTACAGAATTTAGCCATAGCTATAGCCTAGCTATTTATGCATCAACCATGTGTTTGAGAGTATCCCTATGTGTGACAATTACTCAAACAGATCTTAAGACTTAACACACATTCCAGTTCTTTCCATTCTTTTCTTCCAGACCTGTCCTCTTTTCTTCTTGTTCATTAATGTTAATGAGGTGGAATCATTAAGTCGTGAAATAAGTGCAGTTTCTTTTCTCAAGCTGTAACCTTTTCAACTTTCACAGACTCAGGTGCCACAGTTTTCTCTTGCCAGGGTGAACTCAACTTGAATTTGGCAACAATGCAGTGTAACAATTAGCGATAACATGCTTTCAGTGTGACATCTGAATAAGCACAGGTATGCTATGAGTCTAACAGGTTAGTCAATAAGCCTTAATATAATGTTACTTAGAAGTATGTCAGTACGTGATATCTTGATATCCCTCTGACACACCTGTGTACATACGGTTTTCACTACAGGTAATGGTACTGATCCTGGTTTTGGTTTTGGTCTTGTTCCATGTTCTTCCTGTGCTCACCAGTTAAGTTCTTCCACAGAGACCACGTGTGGGCTGATAAACTAACACTGCTGCTGTTGATCAGTCTCTGAGATTTTCTCTCCCATCCATGACGGGCCAACATCCCTTGTCACCTTTTTTATTTGCACTGAGCTCACATGCAGCATCATCCACCTGATTAATTAAAGCCATTCATGATTCATCAATGGAACACTGGCCTGTAATTGTTATTTTGCAGAGAGACACATATAAGTGGTGAGCTGGACACAAGAAGTATGTTTGCTTATTACAAGCTGTTGAGAGCAAGAGAAATCAATGCTTGAGGGGAGGACTTTTTTTTTGTTGGGGCATGTAAACCCAGCCTACTTTAATGCAACACTGTGGAATGAGCCCTGACTGCACAAAGCTATGCAGCAATAAAGCTGGGCTGCTGAGCACAATGGTCGCGAAACAAAACTAATTACAGTGACAAGTGAGGCAGGCGCCAGGTCTGTCAACAGAAGGGGAGGATGTTACATCTCCCAAAGGCAGGACCCTTAGGGATGGCTGACGGATACTCTAATTTTCTTTTCTGTGAAGAGCTTGGAGGTGGCCGAGGGACGCGGCACGCCAGACAAATTGTCTGTGACGTCTTGATTGAACAAATCATGAACGTCGTGTGAGTAGGCAAAATTGGATTCAGTTGACAGATACAGTCACCTGCCCAGGCAGCACTATGACGTCTGGCCTTGCACTCACATGTGTAATTAATGAACAGTTCTGCTAATTACTCTTCAGCAGACAGTGGAATGAAGCAAACAACTGAGGGAGGTGGTCTAATAAGAGCCACTGAGCTCTGCTTTGTACATCCAGTCACACCCTGAGTAATCTCTGCAGAGATGCTTCATTCACCTCCTTAGATTAAAAAATGAATGACATAATTCATTATGTGGCTAATTGTGCCTTAAACCAACACTCTTGGAAAATGTTCTGCTAAAATGTGAGGATTTTCAGACAGATATTCACAGGGGAGTAAACTCTTCAGTATGGACACAAACTATTTGGCATTTAATATATATATCTTTTCACATTTACAACCTGACCACTCAGAAAAGTTTACCTCCAAAGGTGAACAGCCAGCGTTTCTCTCTCCATGACTCAGAGACCACAATTTCTAACCATTAGACCTGACCTTTGAAGTCACCTGGTTGCAAGGACAAAATGTTACAACTCTTCTCCAAATAAAGACTGTTCCATAAAATACATACACATTTCTACAGCCATCAATATATAGAACAGTCCCTGACATAAAAAGCGTGTGTAATTCTTGTTTTTACTCGATATATTCCTGAAAACCCCCTGTGCATCATGTGAGTTTTCATCTCATGTGAAATGTCCAAAGGCACATTTTATCGCTGAAGTTCAATCTCGACCTAGGAAACTGCATTCGAAAGCAAGGTCCAGTTAGTAGCTGTTTCATGTTTTGGAGCTTTTGATCTTCAACTGTTGTCATGGAAATGAAGATGTTTGACTCCTCCAGGCTGGCTTAAATTTTGATGTTTAAAGTTCATTATTGGAAAAATCATTTCACCACAATGACATCAAGTCCATCTACTGGTGATGAGCTACTAAATGAACCTTTTGGTGAGATTGCTTTATCACATGTTAAATATGATGGTAAATTGAAAAAAAAAAATAAAAAATCCATGCACATTTCATTATGCATATTGATAACTGTCCGCAGATTTAATTTTGGGTATTTTATCATTTACTGTATATGTTTTGAACAGTGATTTGATTTGAATTTAATAATTATCAGTTGATAAATTACAGGAAGTAATACACATAAATCTAACAATAAGGATAGCTATTTAAAAAATATGAAATTATAATGATTTATAATACAACTGTGGAAACTCATACACATATACTTTTAGAAAATAATTTCTGGTGTGAAAGTGAGTCATTTTACAGCCTCTGCTTACAGAATGGTTATGCTGCTGGGGATATACTCATCCTCACTTTTGAAATATTGACTGATAAATTTGAGGAAGCAACATTTTTCTCAAGCAGATATATTGCGTTTTTATGGGAGAAGTCTTCAATTATTTAGTCACCCAGTGGCAGAAACTTCAGAGTTTGAAGTGATGGAAATCTAATATCTGTATCACATCCATCAAGCCTTGAGGGAAGTTATTCAAACGGAGGATTTGCTTCCAAGAGATGAGCACACACACTCCTCTCACCACGAACACCAAAATTTAATTTGAAAATGGGCAGCAGGATTATTCCCATTATCCTGCTCCCAGACACTCATTTTTAAATGACAGACAGAAATACGCAAGTGGCTGTAATTATACTGCAAGCACAGAAAGGTTCTGCCTTTTTTTCTCCATCCATTAACTCTGCCGGTGTTTTTTGGATGGTGTTACTGGACACTGCATGCACTGCATTTAATCAACCAGGCATTCATTTTCATATTAACACCTCAGAATAACAAAAACAGGATTCTGAAAGCAGGTTGATCATTGGTGTGATAATCTCTATTTTTTGAAAAATCTTGAACAGCAGCAACAACACTGTCAATGCATTTATGAGTGTGTGTGTGCATGTGACATTTTATGGGTGTATGCAACCGTATTATTAACTCAGTTCACAAAGGTACACAACAGCAATTCCTCCCACAATCCATACAGTTTCCTTTAAGTTTCAGACTGATCACGGATGCATCCCAGCTGTGCTGATAATTCCTATCAAGAGCACAGAGAGCAGTGCTTTATTGTTGCCATGCCAACACCATCTGGGGAGCTATTCAGTAATTGTTCTTGTTTTATTAGTTGGAGGAAAACTTCTTAGTCAGTACACATACACTTCAACGTTTGTGTAAAAACCCTAAGGAACACTTCATTTTTTTCATTTCTGATTTTACCATTCCTGTAGGTTGAGCAATTTCCTCAAAATATCTGATTTTGTTGTACAGTATTCACTTGTGGTGACTACAGCTTTATTAAACATTTTAAGGTAATATTTGGACTTTTGCAGCACTTGGTTAAGGTTAGGGAAAGATTGTGCTCTGGTTTGATCTGGTTTGTCAGGAAGAGATATGCATGGTACCCAAAGGAGGAATACTGATGACTTGGGTGATCCCCTAGTGCCAACAGCAGATCAAAGTTTTCACTTGTCCTGTAAAACATCTCAACAGTTACTACATGAACTGACAAATTTTGCACTGTTGTTCAGAGTTCCCAGAAGACAAACCCTAATGACTTGTGTGAGCCCCTCACTTTTCCTCTAGTGCCACCAAGTGGTGAAATATTTCAACAACTAATGGACAGATTTTCATTAAATCCAGTACAGATGTTCACGCTGCCCTCAGGATGAATTGTAATATCTTTTGTAATCCCTTTATCTAATGACACCATTAGGTCAAACTTTGAATTTGTCCAGTACGGTTTATGACTAAATGCTTACAAAACATCATTCCTCAAATTCCTTGGGAAAATGTTTTTTGGCTTTATAGTGTATGAATCTAGTGCATCACATTCTCAAGGTTACACACAAGAAAGAAATGGGACAAAGACACCATTGGGATTCAAACAAAGCAGTAGTTTTTCTGCTTAGGACTAACTTGTCACTTGTGATAACAGGGTTGGTCTACATCTAAATTTGGACATTTAGTGGACTTGTGAAGGAGAGAAATGGAAAAAAACAAACTCATATGCTTTGCAGCTTGCGTGAATCTCCCCTTTCCTTCTCTTTCTCTTAAAGTTACTTGGTCACTTTGGAACTAGGTTTTGTATAACTTTGCTGTGTGATGTGTGCAGATGATGTGCCATCATTTAGCTGAAGCATGCAGAAATCATAACCTGTGATAATGGGACTTTGGTACTGCTGACAATACCTGGCTGTCCCTCTCACCTCTCAGCATTGCTGTCAAACCCATAATCACAGTAACGAATGCCCTCTCAGGTGCTATAACACACCATACTGAAAGCCACTATCTTGCCACAGTCTTATCATCTCCTAGCAGCTCTACCGTGGAATATATGCCTCCAGGGGGAAAAAATGGACTCATGCAGTCAGGCGACTTATTATCAAGTGAAATCATTGCCGCCCACACGGTGAGCACAAGGTGTCAATATGGAGTCCAAAGGAAACATCTATCTTGATGGAGTGACACTGCATGTGAGCAGCTTGGTTTCAGAGGTTATGTGTTTGTCTAATGTAAGGTAAAGTAATGGGAGTGTGAGTGCAGTTCGGGGTAATGTTAGAATTCATCATTTTATGTAAAGCAGAGATTGTAATAGGTACAGCCACTATGCTGCTCCAGCAGGGAATGAGATCCTGTGTAATCAACGCACGCTCATTTTTTATGTGAGGCAGTGCCAGAGTGGACTGAAGGCTGAAGTGAGATGTTGCAGAGGACAGAACTGCTGGTGATACAATGTAGCATACAGCCCTTACGACCCTTTAAAACAAAGCTATGTCTACCTATGACCAGACTTGGTTTGTATTTGAATGATTGATCCACAGGCTGTAAAGATCAGTACCAGCCGTTACCAGGGATCTGACCATTCAAAATGTCTTCAAAAAAGACACCAGACTCTCTACCATCCCTATGAAAAAGCTTTAAATCCTTTCAAAGGAGAGCTGTCACATCCTTCAATGTTTGTCCTGTGCAAGACAGATTCAATTGTCTGAAATAACGACAATTTAATCTGGTTTAGCCATAATTGCAGCTCATTGATTGATAATTGTTTTGATTGACGCTAATTTGGAGCTTCTGGAGAAATTAGCAGTTGTCTTTGTCCCCCCCTTCCTCCAGACTTTGATCATTATGGTGTACAGCAGGTTGATTGATAGACAGATGAATGGAGTCTGCCAATTTTACTTGAGTGTGTGGAGACACACATGTGCACACATAGCACTCACACGTACTGGCATGGTCTCTCAAATCATTAGTGGTGAAAAAAAGTCATCCTAAAAATTCTAAAAGTAGCAATAATAATATGTCTCATTATTTTATTTTTCCCCCTTTTTTACTCTTCACCTTTGACACACAAGCACACAGTTATTCATCGTCTGTGTCTCTGCATTCAGCTTTGTGCTAAGCCGTCACAGTCACAGACATATACTGTGCTAACACACACAAACATGAACACACACATATTTACACACACACAGCAAAACTCCAACTGCTCAGCAGCGGCCTAGGCCACAACCTTTCCAAAGCCACTGCACATTTCATTTGATCCATGGTTCCATGAGTCAAAGGCTGAACACTAACCTTTCACAATGACAGGACCATGGGAGGAATCATGACATAGACAGAGGATCATCCCCTGCTACAGCTTCAGTTTAAAGACACAAAACAATAGCAGAGCAATCCTTGCTCTGTTTCAGTCCAGTCATTGCTGCAGTCTCATTAGTGTTTTTAAAAGAGTAAAAATATCTCTGGATTATAGAGATAACTGACATGTTTTTACTGCATTTGAGAAATTCGTTCTCCAAAATACTCTGAGCTTTTGGCCTCATTCAAAGATGTGCTCATTCAAAATGTATTGAAGCATGTGGGAAATAATTGAAAACAAGTAAAATGATCTCAACCCAAGGGCAGTTTTTCCCATTTGAATTGAAATAAGAAAACATTTTTAACACTCTGGGTACTTAGCTGTAATAGTTCCTGTCAAAAGGCATCAAGTGGAAGATGGGAACAGAAAGTTTCACTGCTAATCAGGGGCAAATTTACAGCTTGTATTGTTTTCTTACTATGTAATTTCCTCCCTTAAAAAGCTACATCAATTGCAGCCTGCATCACACGAGAACTGATAATGTTAGATAGATACACACATCATCTCAGTGTCCCAGGAAAGAGAGTCTGAAAGCACTTGAGGCATACAGTAGAAATCAGCAGATAAGCATCACTCAGAATAAATATGAGCCTAAAGCTAATTTCTTTGGAGTGTGTATTTTCTTTTGTTTTTCCCTAACAAATGAAAAATAATATGCCAAAGATTCAGTAGATGAAGTCCTTGGTAACTTTGTACTTCAGGCTTGAAAACTGAGATTATATTTTTCTCTATTCTGTACTTTCTCTGCAACTTTGAAGGTCTTGTAGATTGTAATTCTGTTTCTTTTTATTGTAAATGGCTACTTATATTGCATGTCTGTTTATTTTGATCCCCATTGCTCATTCTGTGGCTTCTACCATTGTTTTCTTGTTTATTTTTTCTTTTACTTTTTAAGATGTTGTCCTTATTGAATCATGAGTGATAGAGTTACATACTTATCTAAACTTGACTTGATTTATCACCAGTGTACAAGTTAGTAAAAGCTAGTTTAGACTTTTATACCACTTTGCTTCAGAGGGGATATGCATTATATTGATCTTACAATGATATTAGTTACTAATTTGAAGATAAAGATTTTGAATGAAGATAAATATTATGCTTGTTATGGATGGAGTTATGGAAAGTTCTTAAAATGAACTCAGTTTCATCCAATACTACAACATTAATCCTGCTCATATGTTAGCATTCATTGACTAGATTTTACAATGAGACAGGTCCTAATCACATATTGAATTAGGATAGAGGGCTGAGGGTGAGACAAATTATTTAAATAAAACTGATATTAAAACTGACTTTACTCCATGCATTGAGGCGTAATACAACCACTGAGGTTATTTTTTGCCGTTAGAGCAGCTCAGAGAAATGTGTATACTTAAAACTCCATTTCACAAGTACACTGATTAACATGATGAATGAAGTCAGGCACAGTAAGCCACAGTGATAATTCCTATGAGCTGCTTTATCAATTTCTACATGGACCCTGGTGTGCAGGGAGGAGTTAGTATGTTACTGCTCACTTATTTTCCATGTTACAACGGAGCCAGAAAGAACACTGAATGCTGATAAAAACAGCTATCCTCCATGTTTGCTCCATCTTAGCAAAGCAGTCATGCATTTTCCAATTACAACTCTACAGTCACCAGCCCATTCACAATCACCAGAGCAGAGACAAACAAGAAGATTAAGAATAAATGATATGACAAAGAATCACATCTCTAACCAGACCATGACAGAACTAACCAGCACAGCCTGACTCTTCATAAGAAGGGGAAAAATGGAAATCTTCTTAACGGTGAGGGCAAAGTGGGGAAGAGGCAAAAAAGATTTGTGGTGGTGATAGAAGTTGTTGTGATTGATTACATGTGATGTAGAGCAATTAAGAGAAATTAACAATTTGCATTTTAATAACATTATTATCATCAGTTAAATGAATTCATTAGTCTTGATTAGTTTGGTATCAGTATGACAAGTGCAGCTCAATAGAGCGTGATGACACTAATAGAAGGCTGAGGAATGCAACCGAGCTGAGACAGATAGAAGGAGAAGCAGGAGGCTTTTGGTGATCGGGCTATGGGTGGGGTATTCTGGTATTCCAAATGACGAATAAAAAGCCTGCATCTCCTTTGTCCAGCATGTCCAGCATGGAAACTGGGCCCCTGAGGGTGCCATCAGTGAGACTAAATGAGCCTATCTAAGATGATTGATCCATCTTTTGAAAATAAATACACCTGAACCAAAAACATCAAAAATAATCCTGGTAGGACAAACACACCACTTGCTGCACTGTCTCTGACTTAGGTTCCAGGTTTTGAAGCAGGAAAAATATGGGTTTTAAAATGTATATATACAGATGTATAATCACACTTATGAATGAATGTTGTCTGACCAGTATTTCATAGTTTAAATTCAGCATGCACTATTGAACAGTAATACTAAGACCAATACTAATACTTTTCTCACCACTGAACCCACCTACTTGATGCTTCCATAGCTTTCAGCTACATACAGTATCAAGCCCTTCCTCAGTGTGGGCAGTACCTCAGATGTCATGCCATTCTTAGGTCACTTGATAACACATGAACCACCTGGGTGACACCTACTAGCTTCACCTGCTGAGGAAGGCATGAAACATTAAAGTCCGTTTTAAGTGTAGTTTTTTTCCCATTTCTATTGATTTTAGAATGGTTGTAAAATCTAAATTTGATCTTTGTTTTTTGAATAAATGTTAAATTTTCATCCTTGAGAAGAAGTGATGGAATCAGCCAGATGAGAAAGTTGAACTATTTCCATGTACATGAAAGACAATGACAGAACTGCATAAAATAGCTTTCCATTACTGATGACACTGTCTTTGACAAATATAAAATAACATGTGAATCCATCAGTCATTTAAAGCTCTAAAATTGTTTTTTAAAAAAGCATTAACCTGTGAATGTGGTAAATTAACAGCTAACACTCTGCTCCTCCTCATGAAAGCACAGAGCCATTTTCACTATAATCTGTAGATCAGCACTAACATGCCCCGTCTGCACTTCATAATTAGAACAATCACTTACCACAGTTCATGTGCAATGTCTGTCTCACATACCTGTTCTCTGTATGGCTTTACATTCAATACCTTACTTCTTAGGTCTGATCCTCATTTTCTTAACCTCCTCATCCAAACAGAGAAATTCAACCCTGCCACCATTCTGACAATACAACACCAGCTGAGGACAAACATTTACTTCTGTAAAGCTTTGAGTGTTGCTTGGGTTTTTCCCCAGTGCCCAGGCTTAGGTAATTAATTAAGTAACAATGAAGGCTACTCTAATTCTCTTTACTGATTATCATCAGTTAATTAATGGTTACATGGCGAGATAAGACAACAGTAGCCTGTATGGAGTAATAACCCAGCAATTATTCAGCCAACTCCTGGACCAGCCAAAAATACTGTTTCTACTCCTGGGAGCTGGATAAACAGTCCAATCTGTCTGAGGCTGCAGCACGGTGTGTGGTGACTTCATGAGCAATAATCTATGCGCGTAGGTCTGTTTTGTGTAACATTGCCCAAACTAGTTAAGTTTGATCATACCCATTTGTATTTGGTACTTACTAAAAACAGACCCGCAGTGGCTCATTAGGTCATACTGCATTATTCTGAAAAAGAAGAGGACTGTGCATCAAAAAGGGGAGGTCCAGATGAAAAGACTCTTAAAAATGCTATTGACGAAAATCTGGAAAGCTCTCATAGCCATTTTGCACTTTTGGGTCAGTCCCTAACTTCAGCTCGTCAGTTCCCATCTACTCAAAACTGTAATTTCCCCTCATTTTGTAGGTCACTAAAATTTCTCTAAGCACAGTCTTTGGGACTGTCAAGCTGCCAAAATCCAGAGGAGGGGAGAGAGATGTTGATAAAAATGTTGATGTTCCTCTGGGTCGCCTTCAAGTATTAGAGTGCGTTCACAGTAATTAGGCTTTGCAAGCCACAGGGAGTGATAGGCAGACATGGATTTCATCTCTCAGGCTACAAAGATGCTACTGCTCCATCCTCTGATTGGTGGAGGCTGAATTTCCAGACTGAGTGATAGACCTGCAGGCAAGACTCAGGGTTGTAAAAATTGTCAATTTCCTGCATGGTCAAAAAAAAATTATTTAATGTGTTATAATCTATACTCAGTTCATACTGTATCTGTTCAGAGCACATCATCTGTACATGTGTAAACAATAAGCCTAGTATGTAGATGGTTTGATGCTTTTTACAACCCATGATGCAAAAAAAAAAGAAAAACGAAAAAAAGGAGGAATTTAATGATATAACAATGTCTTGGAAAGACAATATCTCTTCCAATTGGCTACATTACATGAATCCACAAAGAACAACTTAATTCAGTTCAAAAATGTCCCAGTATGGATTTATGCATTTATCTTTCTCACATTTCTCTCTGCTGCACGCTGGCTGATCTGACACTGAGTAAAGCAGAAAAGCCACTGCACGGGACTGGTTGAATGGATCAGACATTAATAGATTATCAGGTGTTGAAACAGCCAAAGATACATTTCTATGTTCTGTTCTGTAGCGGTGAATGTGTGTGAATCTATCAGGTGCAGCGTGTGTCTGCATGTCCTTCATAGCCTGTGAAAGTGTGTACGTGTGGGTGCTTTGCAGCTTGTATCTGCTGTTGACTGTGTGGGTGGATGGATATGTGATGTGTATCAGTAGTGACTGTCTGTGCAGAGAGGTCTTCCTCTAAAAGGCTCGCCTGCACAGGAAGGAGCACAAGACTGGGAATACCTTTCCACCAAGATCAATAAACAGCTTAACCAAGTATTTCACGGCATGCTCCTGGGGGAGCCTCGTCTGGCGCGAGCGTTGGGAAAAACTGCCACTGCATGAACCAGGTCTGCTTTAAAATCCCCACACTTCCTCTTAAGTAGCTGAATTGATATACAGCAGTGAGATCTCCATTTATTTGTGGGGTCATTTATATCATTATTGCCATTGTGGCACTTGGGAAGGGTGAGGCAGTCGCTCCAAAGTAAATGGATTTCACAGGCTTGAGAAAATTGAATGGATATATTCAGTGAAATGTTTGCGGCAGGAGGAAATATCAGGCCAAATCGAGCTAAAATTTCCTCCAGGGGCTTTGGTGTGTTTGGATTGGCTGCGTCACATATAAAGTTTTATGACAAACAATGAATATATTTTACCTGTAATGGAGTCAACCACAAAAGTATTTTGCAAGTTATGTTTATATGACATCTACTTCTGCAAATCCAGCAGCACGAGTCAGAGCTGAGGCACACAGATCAGCAGAAAGGTTTGTTTTATAGTGGCAGGTAATAATTTGGATGAGCGAATTAGACCCAAGAGCTGACAGGTGCTCTTAATGCGCCGCTAATGGCGAAGCAGAGTGCCAGTTTGCAATTTTCTCCCGCCGACTGATGACTGGATTCCTCTCCCCGGCTGAGTGTCCTCAGGTATTCCAAATGACGAATTCTTTTCTGAGACACTTACAAACAAACTTGTGGAAGAGTAGGAGGACTAAGCCTCTGTCATGACACATGTTGGAATCCTCCACGTCTAAATGCACCTTTAATGAGATCTGGTCCCCTGCCTTGACAGCCCCCCAATAATCAGGTTATTTCAAACTGATCCCTAAACCCCCACATGCTGCAAATTAAAGACCTTTTCTTTTCAGCAGAGTCTGCTATATTCAGCTAGCTGTCAATACTGCCAGGCTAGCTGGGGATGTTGAGGGTTTTTTTTTTTTCAAATGTTTAGCGGAAGCCAAAAATAGATTATGACATCTATAATTGATGATTATGCTTTGATAGACTTTAATCATGTGGATTGAACAGTTTTTAATAATGCCCCAGTATGGAGTGTCTTTCAGGGGAATTCCCTGAAAGATTCAATAAGAGCATAATAATTGTGATGAATGGCATGTTAAGTGTGTTTGACTTGATTTGGCCACCCTAAGGAGGAGGCAAACTGAACACAGTGGGGAAAGTGTGGAGTGTAGACAGTGACAAAGGACTAAAGACCACGAAAAAGTTGATCACGGCTCCTGGATGTACAAAGTGATTTCTATATTCCTGATCCATAAATGACCGGCTCGGCCAATTAGGCGATGATTTAAGGGAGGGACCTCTCGACCCTGAAGACACTTCATAATCACTGCAAAATCATTAAAGGGTGTGTGAAGCAAAGTGGATGGATAACAAGCTCTGATTCCTCTCCCATTATAGCTGGCCAGAGTCCCGACAGTGGCCCCCACTGAACAAGCTGCTTCACAGGCTTTGGAGGCTGAGGGTGACTTTGAAAGAGTGCTCAACAAAGCCTTTGCCTTTACATGCAGGGGGGTGAGCATTCGGTTGTGCACTAAAAGTGCAATTTATAATCTATCTGACAACTTCCCCCCAGCCGGCACAAAAAAGCATCAGTCATAGCAGCCACGCTTTGCATATTGCGAGTCAAAAGCGTTTAATGGTGAGATGTAACTTCCCTCTCTTCCCATTGATCATGTGGCAGGCTGCGACTCCCATGAGCTGTGCGCATTAAGGCCAGTGACAAGCGGAAAACATTACAAATGAGCTTTAGCAAATTTGCAAGGCAGTGTCACCTCTTTGATGTATAGATAAGTGGATGCCGGCTTCTTTCTCTCTTTTCGTTAGTCCGCTTCACTCTTTCCAGTTAGTTCTCCCTGTTTCCATCTATCTCTACCTCTCTGTCTGCCAGCCTTCTTTTTCTCCTCTCCCGCTTATGGATTAAACAAAACCGATGCCTGTGAAAAGTCCCTGTGATGAACGCGTCGCCGTTCTGATGAGGCTGAGGGTGAGCCTGTCATAAATCATGCCCTCGAGAGCGAGGCGGTGGGGGGAAATTGTACTATGATAAATATTGAGAGGTGGAATGAGCAATAGTTTTGTCACAATGCGGAGGTGCCCACATCCCCCTCACCGTGAAATGTGGCTTTGTGATTGGGCCTGGGCAGGGGCTGAGCAGAGAGCTGTAATTCAGGCAGCTATATAGCCGAGGATGCTTTTTGAAGCCACATGCATCTGTGATACAAAAGCGGTTGATAAATGGTTATCCAAGCTGCGGATCTTCTCCTTTTTTCACCGCTCTGCCAGACTTGTGAGACATGTAATTGAGAGAGAACATGCAAACAAAGCTAATGATTTTTCTCCCACTTTACATTTCCTTCCTTGAGGCTCTTGTCTGTCGAGCCGTGCTCATACATCTTTCACTAAGTACAACTTAGTGTCTTCTGACACCATCTCCAGCCGCCTCCAGCTGTGGAGGTGGTATCTGCAGGACCCAGCATAGAGTAACCACTGGTTAAAGATGTGTACTGTGATCTTTTTTTAATAATGCCCAATATAGCTTCCATAAATTCTTAGATTTCCTCTAAGCACACTGCCGATGTTTGGACACCCAACACAGTTTAATTTACAGTCACATTTTGAGGAAACTGTGGGCGCTACACCTGAATTAGGGAGTATGTGAATTAAAAAAAACAATAATACAAGTTGTAGAGCTGACCAGCTGACATAAAGGGCAGTGGATGTTTTGTGGCATTGGAAAACGTTTAGTTTTAAAAACAGATCTGTAGGTACCCGTAGTGTAGGAGTGAAAGGTGACATTTTTTTAAAAGAAGAAAAAACAAAAACTGAACGAAACACCTTGAAGCTACACCAGTGATGGAACATTTAGGCCTCTTTTACACCTGGTATCAACATGTGATCATTATGTGGATAATGACATCCAATCCACAGGCATTTGCATTTATACCTAGGTTTAATAAGTTCATATGTTTACATCATCCTGGTTCTGTCTAAATTGTGATCAAATCTAACATAGTGTGTTCCAGGCCAAAGGCTATAATGCTGCTGTATGTATTTTTAAATCATGCTTTGCTACTGCTACTCTTATGGCTTTTGCCAGGCACTGCAGTCATACAATAGATTGTATTCACACCTTTATGACATCCAATCACAATGCAAGCAGATGCGTTCTGTTTAAAATTAATAACACCCATGAATACAGCTTTAATGAAATATCATTTTGTGCACAATCACTCACTGCTTAGAGGACAGAATTATCTACACTTCTTTTCTCAGTAACTGAACATACAAATGATCTGTACAGTACACAACTGAGGAACATGCACAGGTACAAAACAAACAAACAAAAGAAAAAGTGCATGTGTTTTTAAAAGGAGGCCAAAAAATATTTTTTCTTTTAAAATAATCCATTCCCCTCTGAAAAACCCTACACTGTTAGCTCTTCATAGTCAGCCATCTATGCTGTTATACTGTCAGTGCAGTATAAAGTGTTTTTAGCCTTTTGGGACAGTAATGCTCCAGGACTTAAAATCAGCTGCAAATCAGTTGCAACTAGGACAGTGAAGCCACAGCTATGTATTAACCAGACTCTCAGCCCTTACCCGATGAATCTCATTCAAATCATATTTCATTATCAGCAACCCAGTGAATAACATTACCCTCATTGGACTGATTTACTTTGACACTAGAATATTTCGCTGATGAAAACAGGGGCTATAGTTTTGTTTTGTTTTTTGTTTGCTGTAGGTATTTGGTGGCAGTATGGCAGAACAGTTCGAGAGGTTGTTTAATAAGCAGAAAGCCACAAGTTTGTTCCCTGCAACATGCATAAACAAGCATGTTACCTGTCAAAGTGTCTGAGAGAAAGACAGTGAACTCGCACCAGTGTGTGCTCACTCACTGTAAGACAGCAAGCTAAATGCCTACAATGTAAAAATGTACATTTGCATTAAATCCAAGCTGTTAAGCAGTTCCACTTCTATAAATCTTCTATACAGTATCATAAAGCCAAAAGTCTGCAAGTCATTACAGATGTCATGTATCATATCATTACCACCTATCACCAACCACTGCACTTCTCCCAACGCACATCCAGACATGTTAAGAGCATATCTGACTCAAACTGAAGGTATTGATGTTGACGTTGTGTTGACTGAGGAATGCAGTCACAGTCTGCCACTCATATCCAATGTCTTTCTTAGGCTTAACTTAAAAAGTAGACATGGCTGTCATGGAGATTGACCTTACCACTCAATTTAAGAACCGTTTCTCAGCACTAGGTCAGTCAGTGTTATTGTTAAGTTCCCAGTCCGTCCATTACACACAGTTATAGGCTGTAATTTACACTTACACACACACACACACACACACACATACACACATATATAGCTCGGCCATATTGGCAGGTGAGCGCTTGCTTGGAACTATGCACTCGCCATTTTATGTGCTCTGAGTTGAACTTATGTGAACTTTAACTGAGTTTCAGCAGACATAACTTTAACTGCGTGGCATAATGTGCAAATGCAAGATGAGACTTGACGTGGGTGCCATATCTGTACTGCACGATTGTGCTAATTAACAAACGTTAGTAGCCTATTCCAACATGCTAAACTAAGCACGGTAAACATATCTGCTAAACATAAGCATGTTAGCATGTTGACATTAGCTCAAAGCACCGTGCCTAAGTGCAGCCTCACAGAGCTGTTAGCATTGCTTAACACTTTTAATTCTGCTCATTACTATTTTCCCCTCTGTTTAAGGGGCTAGTTTTACGTTTTCCCTGCCACTAAACTTGGTTGTGATAGACATTCGCCTGCAGCTTTAGCCAGCAAGCCCTCTCAGTAGCGCTACTTCTTCAGGGCAGTCTGCAGACAGGCTGAGGCTAACTGGCTAGCATGCTAACTTCAATAGAAGATAAAGAAGTGACTGAACTTCAAGCAAGACAGTGCCGTCGCTTTTCACCGCTGGAAACAACTTTTGCAAGCAAACGAATGAAGTTTGACGCCGAACTTGCAGCATTTCCTCTAACATGGTAAGTAAACACTTAATACTAATGTGTTAATGCTATGTTAGCTATGTACGATAGCAGAACTTACAAACAGCCCAAGTTAGATATGGCATGCTTAATTGCAATTAAACATTTTGGGGTCACTGTTTCATTCTGTTCTTAATTTAAAACAACTGCTGCCATATTATTTCTGTTTTTATTTTTTAGTGACAACGTTTTAGCACAATAATCAGACTCGCCAACCAACAGGAGATGTTATTTCTCGACATGACATGATAGCAGGCTGACAGTAACGTTTTGTTAAAATGCACTCCACTACACACACCTTTTTTTGCTCTGTGTTTCAGTCAGATATAATTTTGGACAGTACTGGTTTGTTTAACAGTAATGTTTCATAATGCAGTAGAGTAAAAGAAGAAAAAAAATCAGTCCCTCCAGGATGAGTTCTGTCTTTTCCGTTTCATCAGAATAGGATATTTTATCTAACAAGGAGAAACCATCACATTATTAATGAACAAGAATAGGTTTTTAGATTTGTGAACTGAATCAGAATCATAGGGGATAAGAATTGTGATTCTCAAATCAGTTTTTTCCTTACAAACCTAACCACTGTAGCCAGCTCAGGGCCTTAGTGGCTGCAAAAGTCTTGCATTCAGGTGTTAAGGACCCTTCATTGACAATACAAACACACGCCAAATGTTGCTTGTTAGTTGCTTTTTCTTTCAGTCAGGTTGGATTTAATTAGATAATAAAATGTTTTAAGGTAATTTAATTACATTAAGGTAAAAATGTAATGTTAGGAGGCTGCATTCACTAGTTACCTTGGGATAAAAGGTGGCATGTTTATGAAACATTGCGCTTTTATCCTTTAATTTAAGTGATTTGTCTCAACAAATGTGTGTCATTCACCTCAACACTCATTCTTACACAAGCTCATTAATGTCTGCTTGTGCATTGTCTTGCACAAACATACCCATTCAATGTGCATCAGTACACAGACTCAGACACATTCACTGAGCAGCCAACATGTGAGCATCTCCACACGTGCACATGCTGACATGCTTGTCTTTTCATCAATAATTAAATGCATGTTGCTGTGTGATCTCTGGTATTTACACTTCTGTTTGTCGCCGTAAAGCTGCTCAAGTGTCTGCAAAACACAATCTCATTATAAATATTAACCGTATTTAACGGGATGGAAAGCAGTTGCACTGGGGCTGAATTAAACTATAATGACCACTGAAACAAATGAGGACATCACAAGGATACTTCTAATAAAGACTTAACGACCTGTTTTGACTGTAACGAGCATATATTCTCAACAGGAATTGCTTCATGTGCGTGCTCAGGAGAACAGATAGCCGGACAAGTCATCCCAGCAACTGCTCCACATCTCCTGAGCACAGCCCTTACACCAGTCTTTAACGTAGTGCTGGAGCAATCATACAGCTAGATGTGCTGAATTTGACCTGACAAAGGAGTCTTATTACCCTTCCATAATTGGAAACGCCTCACAAGGAGGGGGCGCAACATCATGATTCCATTTACAATATTTACAACTCAATAAACATTTCGTTTCATCCTCTGTCCTTCATGCCTGTGAATTTCAGATAACACAGAGGTTAAAGAGAACACTAAATATAAATTGGCTCAAAGCAGAGCATATGGAAGTGAGGACTGAAGGATCCCTTTGAGACTGCCACCGCTTTACCTTCACATTACTGCCAAATGATACTGGGTGTGAGGCTTGAATTAGCACTGAAATCAGGCGTGGGATACAATCAGGCTTTTTAGGGTCTTGGAGCTCCTGTGGACTTGTCGGAATATCTGTGGACCGCTGACTGACTCAGAAATGAATTGAACACGTGCCATGTGCTTAATACATGTTATCCTACAAGGAGTGATGCCACTTGTTTCTCTCTGATACAGCTCAGGCATGATGTACTGAGGGGCTGTGGGAGTTTACCAAAGGGAACTTGAAACACTTTACGCTGTGAAGCAGATGCATTTTTGTCTCCACTAAACTGGCTACACATATTACAGAGAGTCATGTCATGATGTAGCTGCCAGGTGGGAAAAAGTATTCAGACCCTTCACTCAAAGCTGCACTAATCAATATTTTTTATATTGACAGTGATTAAAATACTGTAATGAGAAAGAGGTTGCTCATAGAGAATTATCACCCAGCTCTGCTGCTCCCCTGAACTCTATGGAACTTTTTAGTGTCCTTCAACTTGAAGTAGTCCAGTAAAGTACAAATACCCCAAAATTGTACTTAAGCAAAGTTCTTGAGGATGTATCTAGTTACTTTACATTGCTGGCAGCTGCAATGGATATCATTGCAACAGTATTTTGGATCAGCATCAGTACAAAATTTCATTCAGGAATAATTTCAAGAAAGAAGCACCATTTTCCACCCCTCATTACCATCAATAGACCAGAATGCATCACAGCCAACAAATCCATTATGGTGCATCCCAATATTCAGACTGCTGGCAATCCATTTTCTCTGTATTCACTTTAAACTGTCAATTACTGCTTCATATAGAGCTTTATAGAAGACTTATTTAGTATCACTGATTGGCATTTTCTTTTTGTCTCTTCTATTTTGTATGTCCATGTTCACTTGTTTGGAATGTGTCATTGTCACATATGCTAGAGCACACATGCCAACTTCTTTATTAAGCAGTTTTTATTACACACCTCTCCAGGTTTCTTACACCACCTGTGCACTTCATTATTATAGTTATACATGTGAAAAAGGAGATGTACAAATATGTCAGCTTGTCTTCTCACATTATTTCTGCTGCTCAAATTATCGTGTGTCATTCTACATAAATTCAGTGAAAGAATATTTGAAGGTCAAAAGGTTGAATTTCTTCTTCTGTTCCTGCACAGGTATCCTTGTAGAAGGCATGTCAACAAAACATCTAAATATATGGTCCTGATGAACTCTGCTGCCTGCTTTTACTGTCTGAAAGCATACTGTAGATTAACTCTGAAATACACTGACATAATAAGGTGATTGCTCTAATACAAATAACCATCTGTTGCACACACACATTCTTCCTTGGTTGTAGCCCTGTCTCTACAG
Organism: Lates calcarifer; assembly: GCF_001640805.2. Lineage (NCBI taxonomy): Eukaryota > Metazoa > Chordata > Actinopteri > Centropomidae > Lates > Lates calcarifer. The sequence continues at coordinate 17,382,818 of NC_066856.1, forward strand.
TGAACTCTCTCTCGCTTGGAGGGGAGCTAACAGACCTGCTGCTTAGATCTACAGTGCATTAGCCTTGATGAGGATGCAGCGTTGTGTAGAAATGAGGGGCTTCTGCTGTGGAGGTTGTACACTACATTAGCATCTGCTGGGCCATACGATAGGAGATAAATCTGCAACAGGCGTGATGCATCTTCATTAAAGTCACCACTTACCACCTCGTGGAAAAACTGCCAAACTGTCTCTGTAGCCAGATGCTACGTTTAAGCTTTGTTTTTTGTGTTTTTTTTTTTAGGAGGAAAAAACAAGGACTGACATGGACGAGCGAGGAAGGCTCCATTTGGGAGAGTGTTTGGTGCCACTGCCAGGTAAATTTAGACATCAATCTTGGTTAAACAATTACATGCTAAGATGGTAATTTACACAAAGCTTAATGGCAGCAGCGAACAACTTGAGAACAGGCTTCCTATCCTGCAGCTGTGATGCATTAGTAACCAGTTTGGACAATTCTTTCTCAATATTACTCTGTCAGAATAAATTAGTATACTGTGGTAGAGAAAGTAGTCCCTTTGGTTGGAAGACAACAGTTTGTAAATGAAGGTTTTTGATTACAGAGGCTTAACAAGATGTGACAACATTTAAGGCCTTGTGAGGCTGTGATACTAGGTTCACTGATGTCCATGAACATACATGTTTAATTGATTTTACTCTTGTAGTCAGTGATTATTATTGTTCTCTGTCTGTTGTGGTAGTCCTTGTTGTGATGCAGCAACATATTTTCATGATCAGTCATGATCGATAGCATAAGAACTTGGACCTCCAGAGTAGGTTGAAAATTTAGTGTGCATGTGTGAATTGCTACAAGTACTGTCATAAAATTGTGCTTTGTTATAGAATCATCTTTAAGAGAAAGCAAAAGAGAGTCGTTTTTCTGCCTTTTTTCTCCAGCCTCCCATATACCTACCTAGTGGCTGTGTCAATGTGAGGGTTTTTTGGGGAACAAGAGTGTGTGGGGATAAGACACAGTATATCTGATGAAAAGAAAGCCTCGCTGGCTCCATTAGATAGATTAAAGAAGCTGAGATCACCTGGTGAGGCTGATAGGGAGTTGGACTGATCAAGGAGTATTCCCGTTGTTAGATGATTTTCTTCAGAGGGAGCTATCTTCCTAAAGAACACCCCTGTCTCCCTCTGATCGCTCTACATCTCGCAATTGACATTTTGTCTATGCGTAGGAATGATTAATGCTCCATGGCATTCATTTTGTGCGAGCAGGGAAGGTCACTGGTATTTGTTGCTGGACTCAAAGATTAGCTCTAACCTTAGCAAAAACACAAAGGGGGTGACATTCACAGAACAAGACAGGTGTGGATCCTGGACTCCAAACCAGTGTTATGTCTTTAGCTGAGGGGTGATGCTATTGTCTTTAAAGACAGAGAGCCCTCTTATTAAATTGGAATAATTCATATACTTAACAAACAGCATGGCTGGGACTGTACAATCTTTTCTCCAGATGGTTCCCATGGTTGCTATTGCTGCTTACACAAAGGCATGATGATGAAGATTCCTAATAGCCTTTCTGCTGCAGGGAATGTGATACATGTGCACCAGAAGATTTTAAAGCGGCACTAATCAGTATTTTATATAAAGAAGTTTTGTGTTAAACAAAACTTTCATTTATGTAATTACATCTTAAACTTTTTCTTTTCAGAATGTTTGTTAACGCAAAGAGCCAATTTTCCCCAAATCACACACAAATAAGTGCCTTATATCTAACATTAAATGGAGACTACAGTATTTCTTTTTTAAAACGTAGCTCCAAGTGAAACTTTTTAGACCAAACCAGAATATTGCTTCTATGCATTTTGTGTCATTTTTCAATGCTTCGAGCAGCAGGAAAAAAAGGGGAGAAAGCTATTTACCTGTGTATTGGAATGGCAGAAATTGTGTTTTTGTGTGTGTGTGTGTTGACCCAATCCTTTAAGTCTCAGGAGGATGAAGAGAAACAAAGGAAAAGTTGGAATAAAAAAGAAATCTTGAAAAATAGGTATTACTATTATTAAGCCAGTTTTAATTAAAAGAAAACACAGCTAATAGTATCAGTATGAGCATCTATATACCTTGCTCAAGACAGACATTTTGACATCAATAATAACTGCTTCCTTCCACACCACATTTAGAGTCCTTAGTGTGCTGGCTCACCTGCATGGCTTATTGAGACAAATAAGTGGAATATAACTATCCTTAATCTACTTACTACAGTACATCTGTGCTTTTCCTGCTGTGAGAAAACAAATTGTCTCTGTTGGAAAGGTTTGTTCCTCGCCAGTGAAGTTCTTCAATCAACATGCTCTTCAGCTTGACTCCTGAACAAGAACACAGGCAGACCCTTGGACTTCACTTGTCTCCACATACAGAATGTCAGCGCAGTGAGGGAGAGGTGAGTCTCATGTCCATGTACTACAGTTCAACATATCAATAATGCACGCGGAGAGTGATTTCACCAATCGATAATCTTTACCACACACATAACACCCCAGTGTGAGAGATTGAGCTGATGTACAACTATCGCGAACAAGGTCACACACACACACTCGTGCTTGCTCTAACATATTTCAAATCCATCAAATTAAAATTCAATAAAAGGCTTTGCAATTTTGCAGTATTCTCAAATGAGGATCTGAGAGACCAGGAAAAGGGGCAAGTACAGTTCAAGTTCAAAGCCAAAGGCTCATCTTTCATCCCATGGCACCAAGGGACATGTTTGTACGCCGCTGAAACAATGATCTGTCAGTGTTAATGAGTGATGAGTAGTGATTTATTTTTGCTGCAGTGCTGTGTTAAACAAATCACTTTATAATCCAGACCTATAATATTCTCTATTATGACAAGGATACTTATATCAGTATTTATGAGTGGGAGAAACACACATCCGTAACCAAATTACTATATGGTTGCTTGAGGGTGGATGATTTCTAAGAATTTACAGAATTGTTTTTTAGAAAGAACATTTATTCTAATAATTATACATATATTATACATGGTGGGAAGTACTGTGGATTTTTACTGAAGTTATTACTGAAGTGAAGGCATTTCATGAAAATATCACAAACCAAAGATGACTGTTGAACATCACGACTACTTCTTGGCTCTACATACTGTACATAGTGTACCTAATGATTTAATAGCACTTAATTAATTAGTCTTTATTCTGTGATAGAAGTATGCAACATAAAGGTGCTGCAAATACAAAGTAGTGCATCTAGCAGGAATAGCGCTTAATTTCAGTGTGTGTGAGACACTGTTTCTTGTGTGGGGTTGGCTGTGTAATAGAAACACAAGACCAATGTTCAAAGAATTTTGAGAGACTGGAAACAGCACAACAAACACCAGTTGTAGCCAGAAAAAATATGTCTATGTTTATCAACTACATTTTGTCCCTCTGGAACAGGGTGGGCTTGATGACCTTCATGATGTAGTTGCCTTGAATGTTGGACTTTGGAGGAGGCAGCCACTTAAATGGGCCGCAGCTATTATCAGATAACAGCTGCCCTTGAAAGTCTGTTCTGTACCGCAGCAGTCTGACGTTTTCATAATAGATACACTCAGTGTTGAACTGCTCTGCCAAGAAGCTCCTCCTACTAGCTCATTAGCTTATAGAAGGGGATGAAACATGCTTATGATGTTGCAGAGGTCTGCAACTTGACATAAATTTAACTGGACCTGATGGGTTTGACAAAATCAGGCCGAGTGCGGGCACATTTTACATGTAGAAAACTGTGGATTTGAGTCATGTTCAGGCCTAAAATTTAACAATCTATAGTCCATAAGGGGCTAATAAACCAAGCACAGTGCATTTCTGATACAGTATAGTGTGAAGATTAGTTTAGAAAACACCAATGTATGGGTAAGAGTACTGTAAAGGGACTGTTGGCACCAAAATACTGTATGAGCTCTCATTATAGTTTTGGTTGCAGACGGTGTGAATTTGAGTTTACATGCAGCTGGGATATGTGTATATGCCAGAAACATTAGTGATTAGGATTAGCGATTAGCAGTGGCAGTTTGTGGGCTAATAGACGTTTTAGAGACTAGCATTAGCAATTCACAAGCAGTTCATGTGGTGATATTTCACAGTTTGTACTGTGATAATATAAACAGTGTTTTGTGTATTTCAGACTGTATAAAAGGGGTTAGCTTGCAGGGTTAAACCTGTAAACCTGTAGAGAATCAGATTATCAGGTGGCTGAAAGGATAACCAAGCTAACCAAATGAAGGAGGTTTTCAACCTGTAAAACAATAAATAATGTTTTAACTCATCGAGGTGTGGAAATATGTTTAGTGTTATATATGTTTAATGTTCTTTTTGTACTTCAATAGTGAAAATATTATTTAGTTTGGGTATAGTACAGGTTAATGTTTTCTGTCATTCTGTACTCAGTGTTAGCAGTAGAAGTTTATAGCAGCAGTGTAAATTGAGATTATTACAGCCCAGCTGACAGTCAAAAGTGTTTGCAGAGCTTGTGTGCACAAAGTTAGTGCCAGTTGACGATCTAACAGTGTTGTTGACTGCAGTCATGCATATATAGTCCACAGTTAACCCCTGTAATTAGTTTTTTATTCAGAGCCTGTAACATATCATTTTTAAATAATAGTTGTTTTTTTTCTTCACAAACCTTTATTGAACAGTGGTATATATGTAGCAGCTCCAGAATTGTAACATAAAGCAGAGACAGAGAACACTTTTGTGCAATTTTGAGTACTTTGGGAACACTGTTATTTCATGAATGATACTTTTGTAACAAATAAGTTTTATACAGTCATCAACTCTTCTCGTTTTTAAAAGCAGAGAGGAATAAAAACGAATTCTGAAAAAATAAATTTGTTTACAAACTAGAAATTAACAAACATCTGCTCAGATTTTTTGGCATTACAACACACCCATTTGTCTTTGAAGGTGACTGTGAAAATTTGCTAAAGCCCCAAAAAGAACAACAGGGACAGTTTTGTTGTGGGAGTAGGCATTGCCAAATAGTCCAGTCTGTGACATTTATAACAGATGCAGGCAGCTTCATTCTCCCCACTCCATGCAGCATGGGGCACAGTGACATCTCTATCTTTGATAACTGTCATTTCCCCTACAGCTACATGCATATTGTTATATATTGTTAGGGAAATGAAAACTTTTCCCCTTTAAGAAGCTTTTCATTTTTTTAATTCTCTGTTATCCAGCTGTTGTGTGTTTGGATGCTGATACGTGGGAGAGAAAATGGGTGACTGAGCAGTACTATTTTACAATTCCTGAAAACTGAATCTGTTCATCTGAATCATGTTTTCATTTACAACTACTACAACTATCTAGCAAATGCCATTCAAGAAACCAAACAATAAAATGTTATATCTGCATAACTATTAAAATAGTACTTCAAATGTTAAGACTTTATTCAAACAACATAAAACACTCTGCATTTATTATGAAAACGTGTGCTAGGTTATTAGGTGTACATTTATACAATAATGTGATATTTCATAATAGTAAACATAATTAACCTTACAGCAGCTTCCATGGTAAATTGAGCTTAATAAATTTCAGATAAAGTTGCAAGTGCAGTTAGTAACTAAGTACATTAAAATGCAGAGGATGACCCAGAGCAATCTACTAGAATAATGTTGTCATTAAGAAAAACACAGCTCAAGTGGCAATCATAGCCATCTTTTCCCCCACGTTTGGTGTAAAGAGGCACTGCAGCAGTATTGTGATTTCACAAATTTCCCAGTGCTTACTTCAAGCAAACTATTTCCAGTACTGTGTTATCTTTTTGCTTGGATGTTTATTACCTTGTCTATAAGGCTGTTTTTGTTACTGGGTTCAGTCATTCGCCTTCCCATAACTCCACCAGTCTGCTTTTCACATTAGTTCAGTGTTGTTCCTTAGACGTATTATGGGAACTAGACACCATGTTCCAAAATGGTACCGCATTAGTTCTAAGGTGCATGTGCAGGCTGAAAAAGTTCTTGAAGCTTACGCATTTTTAAGTTTTTATTAGACCTAATGCCTCAAATCACGATAATACAGTTTTGTAATTTTGTTTCTCAGTGTTTGTGATGCTCAAAAAATGTGTTTATTCACACCACACAGGGATGTGCTTCATTAGGTGGGCTCTTGGTCTACAGAAACCCAGGTTTGTAGAAAGAATTTTAATGAACCACTCGCAGATTGACCAAACTGCTGGCGTGAAAGTACCTTAAATGTGTCTAATATGACACATAGCACTCGAGGGGATGACACTTGAGAAATAGCTGAAAATGTCTAAAAGCAGACACACAGATGTGATACAGATGAATGTAGGGAAAAAGGGGTCACAGAGAGCAGCTGTAGGACACCCTGTTGAAAGTGATGGTTGTTAGTACATCATCCTCCCCACAGATGAAATCATTTATCTTATTATTGCTCTGCACCTTCAAATGCTCTCCCTCACTTAACTTTCTGCAGCAGCTGAGGGAAAAAGAAATCAGATGTGGGGGAATATTGTCCTCATTAACCTTCGATCGAAACGCCACTGAAAAGACAGACTGCTAACCAGACTTGCTAGATTAAAAACTTGTTCACTTGGACTGAAGGGGTCTCTGCTGAGTGATTTTGTTTAGTTTTTTCCTTTTGTTTTTACGTTGAAGGCAATCTAGGCTCAGTTGGTGTAACTTTGTGCAACCATTCACAATCAATTTTATGAAGTGATACTCAACGGCAGAAAGGTTTAAGGCAGTGCAAAAAATGATTTAATTGCAAAGAGAGAAAAAAAACAACTCAGTGCTCAAGCTTCAGTCCATCCCTTTTTATCATCATCCCTTTTATATTTCAGATAATTATTTTTGTGGCTTTCAGATCTTACTTAAGCAGAGAAAGCGATCTTACAGCATCTCTGTTGTGAGTGTTTACTTGTTTTTGCATTTTTCTGCGCATGAGAGATCTCAGTGTCAGTATTGTGAAATTGTTTCACCTTGCTATTGGGGGTCTGCAGCAATAAATGCTACCAACAGCCCAGTCAAGATGAAAATGAATATATTATTCACTGAAGTGACGATGCAAAACAGCTCTGTCATTGTCAGCCAGACAGATATCACCTGTATGGCATGGAAAGCATCTCCAACCACAATAATTACACCATTGTTTTTACCACTCTCCATAAACATAATAAACATAATATGATCATGTCCATCGAAAGGTGGATATAGTAACAATATGCTCGGTTTTAAGGTTAATATGAACTACAAACATCTACAAATTGATACATAACAACATATACAGTCCTCCATATTTATTCATCCTGTCTCATTCTTATTTTATTCTATTTATAGTTTGTATATTTAGTTAAGAGTTTACGTTTTTATCCTGTTAAGAGTTTACTGTTTATTGTTTATTGCTGGAAACTTGATTTTCCTGAGGGAGTCATCCCAAGGGATCAATAAAGTCTAGTCTAAGTCTAAGTCTAAGTCTATAGTATAACATCCTCTTCTGAAGTGTCCTCAGTAAGTAGGATACAATCTCATCCTCTCTGAGGTTCTGCCTTTTTGTGCACTGAATAAACAGCAAGGCACTTAAACTCCCGTTGAGCCTTTTCCCCTTATCTTGACTTCCATACTGTCCTCCCTCAATGAAGTCCAGGGTTTACAACTTCATAAAGCTAGAAGACCTTATAAAGATAACTATCCATACAAATATTAGTTTTTTAGACCCCACTTGTCTCATAGCCATGGGGCATTAACTGATATCACTCACTGGGAGTAATACCTTGCATTTAAAGGTATGACACCTCTGTGCATGTGCTGCTGTTGGTGGATATGAATGTGCATCCAGAAGCTTATATTCTGTGCTCATGCATGCTGCTTGTTTGTGAATGTGAATATCTTCAAGGCATGCACTGTATGTTTGTGTGCATGTGTCAGTGTTTGTAATTTGCACATGTTGATATTCACATAACAGAGGGATGTGTTCCTGCATGGATGCACTCTACTTTATGTTCCTATATATGCCTGAAGACAAGAGAGGGACAGAATGAAGACCTGCCAGATGTGTGGATATGCTGCAACTGATCATTTCTATCATATCATCCTCTGGGCGCAGGTCTGCAAATGTGTGACATGCCTCTGCTTCAGTGGATATGCGCCAGTCCTGGCTAAACGAATGATGAAATGAAGCCAGATGGGAAAAGAACAAAACAGCTTCCTGAGGAAAAAAAGAAAAAGAAGAAAGAGAAAAAAACCCACTATGAATGTCAGGCAAAGTCACAGGAGAGTGCACCATTTCATACAATAGCGATCTCAATCCCGCTAAGAAGAAAGAGCAGAGAGAAGAGAAAAGTTACACTCCAATGGCCATGAAACTATTGATTTCATAGAGAAAGCCTGCTGGAAAAGCAAGCACAACTTCTCCGGGTCCTGACAAGTCTGGGGCCTGATCATTGTTTTCGGGTCTCCGGCTGAATTCATCCTGTTGTCTCTATATTCGTGTGACAGTTTTTGTACCAACTTGCAAAAACATATCTCCACACCATGCTCAGCAGTTTCCAAAGATGTGACAACTTGTGCTCTTCAACATTAATATAGCAAAGCTGTTGGGAAGCTTACTCATTTTCTGTTTGTTTTCCACATTCAACCAAATCCCTCTGTCTGTTACAGTACTGTTGAGTGTGATCAATGACATCAGCTATCAGGGGGTCACTTCAGCCTTGTACACGCAGGGATTGATATGTAGATCGACCAGTGAGCTCTATGCGACATTATTTCTGTCTCATCAGATTGTGATTGATGTAGCCGGTTGACCATGGTCAGGATCATGATATTTGACCTCCACTGTGAATGTGCCAGAGAGAGAGATTAATGCACCTTAATAAACCAGTCACAGCCACGCTGTTATGGAGTCTGACATACAGTTTCATAAATGGCAGAGGTTAACATGCATCTTAGCAAAGATTTGCCCCCACTGTTCATCAAACAGTAGGGTTAGTTGAGCAGAGCATGCTAAAAAACTCTTACGTGACTGAATTTCATGAACATGCAAGGACATGTTCATTCTAAATCATGCCTTCCGGTCCTTCATATGCCATAAAAATACACCACTGATCCCCATGTGATTCACTCTGTCACCAGTGTCTCCTTAGCATGGAGACTATTGCCCTTTTTTAAGCAGTGTGTGACACACAGCACAGCTCTACAAACTCAGAAATCAGGGAGGGATACTCAAAGGTCACTAGCTGACAGGACTAAGACATATTGTGCCCTGAGGAGATCCTCTGAGGAGTGAGCAACTTACTGATTTCACCCTCCCTGGTTTGCACGTTCGAGAAAATCACCATTAGTATTCAAGGACAACAGTCATGCTTCAAAAGTCATTTGAATGGGGGTAAGACTTCTCTGGCTTTCAGGCGTCATTAATGAAAATTGCTGCAGGCAATAGCATATTATGAGTTTATAGCTATACAACAATAGGGTGCAGACCGTTGGACATTTTTGTTGGTACATTGATTCTGCCACAGGACATTCAGAAAAATCAATGTGTGTGTGTATGTAAAAGGATCAGCCACCTTTTTCAAGCCTTGATTTACAATGAATGGCAACGAGGAAACCTTCTTTCAGTGGTGTTCATATCTTTTACTTAAGATAAAGAAGAAATGAAAATCCAGAGAGTTACATTGTCTTCAGAAAGTATTACTACTAGTACCTACACTTTTTGCACAATATTATGTTATAGATTTGATTTTAAATAGATAAAATGGCAGTTTTTGCTCATCAATCTACAAATGATAACATTCAGATTACATTCCTACAGTAACTGTGTGTATATCTCAATCCAGCTGGTTGAGGAAGATGGCTGCCACGTGCTTGCTCATTGTGGGATCTGTTGGGTTTCTATTTGTAATACTGTAAAGTCTCAGCCTTACTCTGTTAAGTGCCTCGAGCTAATGTATGTTGTGATTTGGCGCTATACAAGCAAAGTGGGGTGGGGGTTGCTTGTGTTGCTTGTAGATTACTGTGTATAGAACAATGCTCATGTATACCCACACAGGGCTGGTAAAGAGACAGATAGGGCAGGTACAAAACTTAATTCTTTACAGAATTTGTGCCAGTATGCCCAATGGTGAGTACAGCACTGGGGTATACTGTGATGATTCCATCTCCCAGACTCCTACACATCTGTCCTGGAGTGACACACAAACAGAGTGCATAGGGTGAATGTTATGAATGGAAGTGAATGAAGAGATGCATTTCCCTGCAAAACTTACTTCACTGCAGTTATACTCTACCCAGTATTTGTGAAACAAAATCACTTAAGTGAAGGCTCTGTCACAAAAATATATTGTTACATATCCTTTTGCATTTTTTAATTAAGTATAACAAATACTGGAGAGTTTGTGGCGTATACCTTCATATCACATAGACTACACCACTGGAGCTGTGTGACCCCTTAATGCAAAATGAAGTTTTAGCTGAGTTATTTAGCCTTTCGTGAAGTTCTTCTGCATTGATGTGGCCAAACATTCAATTAATGCATTGTTAAGAAAAAGTACAGGTACCTCTAAATGTACTTTGTACCTGTTAATGCATTTATCAGATATTCTTATTCATCAGTGCACGGCTTGTTGCTTAACTCCATCAGTTGTGAATAGTTTTATAATACAGGGATGGAACCTGTGATATATACTGTGAGGATAGTCAAGCTTAAACTCTCAGAACACCTCTCATTATAGAGTATGTCCAAATGATTAATAAGAAAATGAGGCAGAAACAGATAGAAACACATGCATCAGTGGTCACAGATACATACTCAAAGGGAGTCAAATACATTTTCACACACCATAATAATTCAGTGATTCAGGAGTCCAGATGTTAAGAGGACTGCCAAGAGAGGAGAGGTGTGTTCATACAGACCTGTGAGTTTCATCGGTTCCCTGCTCGCCTCTGCTCAGTTTCTCTGTGGATGCTGTGTGTCAGATAGCCTGAGAGGGGAGCAAATGAGATGAGACTCAGACACTGCTGGTTGAATCTGTGCGTACGGGGGGGAAGAGAAAGGTGAGACAGAGAGAATGAGAGGAAGAAAACGTGAGAGAAGACAGGAGGGTGGGGAGAGAGCGAGAAGGCGAGATGGTGAAAGAGAGGTGAGAGAAGTACAGCAGAATGAGGTGAAAGAAAAAGAAGAGGAGACAGGGTGAGACAGCATTCACAGACAGATTGCTGCTAAGTGCGAGATTGCAATGCATTCTGCTGGACTAGACGTGACATTTAGAGTTTTAAATGAAGAGCAGCGGTGTGCTCAGCCTCACAGCTTCTACAAAGTCTAATTCCTTGTTTGTGCGGCTTAGATTTCAGTGCTGCAGAAAACCTGCCGGTGGACAGCAGAAGAAGATGTTTATAGCTTATTAAATGTGTTACTTTCATGCTATAATGTTAAAAATCTTAAGTGTAAATAGAGGTTGCTTGTGTAAAAATATACTTTAATTGTTATTCCTAAAAATTTTACCACCATCTGTTAGATTTAATGAAAATCAGTAGAAAGTTTTCAGCTTGCATGAGTAGTAACTTACTGAATGTAAAAACACTCAATGGTTATTGCACAATGAAATGTTGACCATAAATAGGGGGTTGATTAGAATCTTAAGGATCTTAACTTAAAGTACATTTTTCCAATTGTTCTTACACACTTAACTATTGAAAGTGCTCATTATTCAGGTTGGGTGCTTTTTTTGAGTGACAAATGGATTATGATTACAGGGCACTCATGTATGAGCAGCATGAAATGTTGCAACTGAATTGGATTTGAACTATTCAACATACTATAGAACAGGTGCATGATGAAATTACAATAGTGAGTCAGATTTTATAAGCTGCTTGTCTTAAAATCTTAATAGCTGTCAGATAAATGCAGTAAAGAAAAATGTGATATACTAACATATATTAAAAAATATAATAGGTTGCTTTATGGCTCCAAAAGAGATTTCTTTAGGAGATTTCATTTTTACTTCAGTATTTCTCAACTTTCCTCCTGTCCCACTCTTCTTAACTGCACATTCTGTCAAAAACATGCAGGCTGCTCAGCTCTTATTCATCCTCTTCAGAACAAGTAAACACTAAAGCAGCAGCAAAAACAGGGATGGGTGGGAAAGCAGCAACATCCTCTTTTTGAGATGACACACAAAATACTAAACATAGCACCTTTTTAATGCACCTCCACCTCACAGGTGAAGCATGTTATAACATTTGTAGACTGTGACAATGTACAGTATGTAACAGTGATGTCAGCACAGCCAAGCATGCTTTATAAAGCTGTACATGATCAATAAGTAATGTCAAGATGATCCTGTTCTTGCCTCTTCAGCTACACTCCACTCCTTATTAACATGCTGCTTATGTGAAAGATTTGTTGAACAACAAGCAAAAAGCTTGCTTAGAGAGTATTGCCTATTAAAAGTGCAATGTCTGTAAACAACTTGTGGGAGTATGCTAATTTACCACATGTGAAACTGTGTCTATCATTACATATTGTCCAATGACGTGTATGTGAAAATCGTATCCCTTCCAAAAATATATTTATCAGAATCAGCTTTATTGGCAGAGCATGTATACACATACAAGGACCTTGACTCTGGTTTGAAGTTTTTCTCAGCGTACTCACACACAGTTGCAGAATAATTTTCAGGAAGAATGAAATAGACATACAGCTAAGAACAAGGACAAAAAGTTGAAGAATATAGGCAAATACAGACATGTAACTATTACAAGTTGGTGAAAATAATTGATGCATATATGAATAAATTAAAAAAGCAACAAGGAACACCAACACACAATAGTTACTGTGTGTACAAGAGAGTAGATTCTAAATGAGAAGTGCAAAGGAGAACAAATAGCCCTGGAATAAATATATGAGTAATGTTACTTAATACACATGAAGTGGGTGGTTATGTTATATGCATATATACAGATTATGTAATCTGTCCAAAAATATATATATATATCTATATATATTAATTTATTCCATGGTGCTTAACCTATGACACATATTCATGTGTGTTTTTTTACAGTCTGATGTAGGATTAGTTGAACATACTGTGCAGGTCTGTGGGTCCAAATTACAGTGTGGCTCACATACAGTGTTTTATCCTGAATTGCAGTTGGAAGCAGAGGAAAATTGTGACACTTTTTAGTTGCTGTGTAAGCTTTAGCAAATATACTCACTATGGTGAGACATTAGTTGTATTTGACAAACATCACAGCGGAGAGACAGCGGGTGTCATTCAGCATCATCTGAGTGTGTTTGCTCAAACATTGTATCCCTCCTCATTAAGGTCGTGGCTAGCTCGGATATTTACTGGCCCTGTGTTGGTGATTGTGTTTTCATTCAGTAGCTGTCCCTCAGTCACAACTGCTTTCTTTCACACGGTGTGAGCCAAGCCCTGCTGCGACAGTGATTTCCCGAATAGTGTTTGTGTCACAGTTCCTGGGAGTCCTGTCCCTCTTCAGAAACAGACAGGATTCTCTTCTCCAATGCCCCTAATGGGTCCCCTGTTCTCTTCTAGTTGTAGCACTGGCAGCGATCTTTACAAGTTCCTCTTTGGGGAATCTTTTCTTTTTTTAGTCCTTTCCTGCAATGGGAACATGGAAACGTCTAGAGTTTTGCATTTCAGGCTGCGTACCCAGGTTTTGATGGATGTCATGTTTCCTCTGGAGGTTTTTGTTTATGACAGTCACTATCCATTTTAGCACATATCGCCACTGCACAGTGTGCTGTTACGTAATGGGCTTGTTGTTTTACGCAGAATTGATTTATACACCTTTCTGTAATGGTTTTTTTTTTGTGTGTGTGTTTTGTTTTGTTTGGGGCCTTGCTCGTTTTCTGCTCTGACCTCAGGTTATAATGCAGAATGAGATGTTATCCCTAAAACATAATGAAGTGCCTGTAACAGCTTGCCAACCTATGATGTGTCTGCACTGACATTTGTTGTGGGTTTACCCCTTTGGCACAGAAAGCCATGGTGAGGAAAGGCTTATATGTCCCACCGTTTGGAGGCAACATTAAGCACAGAACCACCTTGTACACTGCAAAAATATCCAGCTTTGGCAGACTTGTTGTTTTGATGTTTTAATAAGCCTTCATTTTTCTTAAAAGAACTAAAAATATTTGTAAATGGAGACAGAAAAGGCATATCCTCATTTCAGAGGGTTCTTTGATGACAAGTGACCACTGCAGTCGTTTCACGTTGTTATTATTAAGGGCATTTCATTTATCAAAATCCCACAAGCTGATTGCCGTGAAAGAGGGGAAATGATTGGCAGCCCTTTTGAATGCAGCCTGCTAATTATGGAGTTAATTATTTTGTAAATGTGGAGCACTTAAAACAATCATTTTCAGGCACAGTAAAGTGGCTGCAGGGGAAACAAAAATACTGAAATAATGTTAACTACATTGTCTCTATGAGGAACTTTTAACTCTAACCCACACCTCCAAACTCATTTCAATGATTGGACTCCAGGTTTGGTAACACCTGACTCCACTTGGTTTTTGGTGTCAAGTCATTAGTCGTGGGATTCACATTCCTTTTACAACCTGCACTGAATGTTTGATATGGACAAGAACAATTCAGTGATTTGTGTATTAGTTAAAACAGATTGTATTTGTTCATTACTATAACTTTGATGAAGGTCAGATCATATTTTATAACCAAGTAATGCAGAAACCCAGGTAATTCCAAAGGTATAAAGGTAATTCCTTTTCTTGCCACTGTTTTTGGTGTGGCTCAATACAGTTATATGCAGAAAAATCAAATACTGGATGTGAAAAAATGGTGTAATTTACTAAGGTTATACATGTAGAGTTATAGCATTTTTCAGTTGCAGGCACCTTTTTCAGGAACTCAGGCCCTTTACTTGCCTCTGTAACCTGTGTTCCTCATTACTGTTTCAGAAGAAGCAGTCAAATACAAAGAAAACACTTGATCTTTGCTTCTTGTTGATTTCTTCTTCTTGTTGACAAACATCCATATAAAACATCAGTTGCACAGCAGCACATTTATTTCATGTAAAACTTCCCTCACAAACAAAGCTTGGTGGCGTGCATGGACGCAGCGGCTCAAGGCTCCCTACTTCTGTGCACTATTTTGTGTTTTTCCCCCCACAATTTTGTTGTACTCCCACAATTTTGTTGTACAGTGACAATAAAAGCCTATTCTATTCTAATCTTTTAATTGGACTAATTTCCCCAGTTCTTCAGATGCAGATGAAGCACAAACAGAGATGCACAAAAGGGAGAATTTTGTCCTGAATTTAGCTCCTGCGGCTCCCTAATCTCTAGGCCTGTTTGTCTGAAAAGGGTCATTAGTGACCACAATATGCTGTAATTTGAGGGTGCTCAACCTTCTTGTTCACAGTAATTTTGGGTAAAGAGCAAAGTTGTCCCACAGAAAATCAAATACTACACCTGACTATCTAAGAAAATGTTCAGGGTCATGAAAAGCATGAACAGGTCTTTTGGAACTTTTCTGATAAAATGGTAAAATATAGTGTATGCTAGATTTTTTTTCACTGACGCCAAAGAAACTTTTCTTACCTGCACTGTATTACAAAATGTCACTGTGATAATTGGGCATCTACAAATAAATATATTATGATGTAACTTCAGACAGGCAATTATTTGCAATTTAACATCTGTAACAAATGGTGAGTTGGATAACCGGCCACTTAGTGTGAGTTCACTGCAAAATACCCTCATCACGTTGCCAGCACAGAAAGGTTCACATGTGTCTGTGCTATCTGAGAAACAACATGATCTCAGAGCTGCTGCTTTGAACATGCACTTATTTCAAGTACATGCTGAGAGGAAATAATAAATAATGGAGGATGGTAGCTGATGTTGCCAGTGAGAAACAGGGTGGGAAGGTGTCACATTGAGCATTAGCAGTAGGCACAGTGGGTCAATTACAGAGCTGTACAGTGATGAATACTCCCAGAGCTGCTTGTGAATCACAGAGACTGTGAAACAACAATGTGCTGTAAGCCTGTCTAGTTAAACTGCTGTCTTCCCCCAGTAGCCTTGCTGTTGCATGAAAACAAGAAGGCCTACCTTCCCATTGACCCCATATATCCATGGCAGACTCTACATACTGCCAAAGAATAAGCTGATGGAGTTGTCAGTCTCTACCACTTCACACTTGATATGGCTTGAATGCAGATGAGCCATTGACAAATTGCTTTTTGCCAGAAGGTTCACCCAGAGGTAAAAGCCCCCAGGTTCACTCCACAGCAGCAAGAGGAGGAGTGATTTATAAAGACGCATAGACATGTCTTTGTCGAGCCTGTGGCATTGACAGGCGCTTCATCAGCGTCCAGATTGGGTTTCATGGTCAACTAGAAGGCAGTGATGCGGCAAGAGGAGATTGGCATCCTCTATATTCAGTGCTTTAACATTGCCTCTCTTAATGCTGTTTTTGACTGGAAAACATTGGCATCAGGCAGGAGAGCAGAGAGACGACAAGCAAAGTCATGTGACTAATCAAGAGTATGTCATCCCTGCTAAAGGATGACGATGTTTTTATACTTTTTAGGTATCAAATCCACTAAAAAGTCCAAAGCTTAACTAAAAAAATCAGTGCGTCATACTAACAGATGTTGTCTAATATGAATAGTGTATGCCTCTTATGCCTTATGCCTCACCTACAAACTATTAAAAGATAGTTCAGCATCAAACTTAATTCCTTTTCTCCTTTTATTGCCCCGTAAGCAGCTTTAAGGCTGGAATAACCATCTAATTTTACTCTGTCTGACAGTGGCATATACACCAATCAGCCATAACATTATGACCACTTGCATGATATTGTGTAGGTCCCCTTTGTGCCGCTAAAACAGCTCTGACCTGTCGGAGCATGGAAACGGGACCTCTGAGGGTGTTCTGTGGTGTCTGGCATTGGGATATTGGCAGCAGATCCTTTTCATTGCAGACCCATGTTTATACAGCTACACCATTTCATGAAATGGAAAAACTGTTTGCATAGGATAGGTTTCAGTGTAACTCTACTTAAGAATGTGTAAAGTAATGTGATTACTTAAGTAATGAACACGTGAGCATGTCATCCAGTTTAACAGTTTGGATCTTTTATGTGGTTTTAATATTAAGATTTTATGTGAAACATAAGCAACCCTGACTAATAATACTTAAATACATTAATTGTTGGTTTTGATCTTTTCATGGGATTTATTGATGTTGAAATAATTTTTAAAACCAACAGAACACCATCCTTATCTTTTAAATTGTGAAATCATTTGAAACTGTGGATGAAAAAAAACAGGCCAATATCAAAAAGAGGTTTAGCACAATGTGAGTGACACTCAGCGCCCGCAGCGCAAACCTTCATCTAAATAATCTACCTTCATTAGAAGAAAAAGAGAACCACAGAGTGGGAGAAAAATAACTAGCTGTGTTCCCCACCGGCATTTTTGACCCATGTGATTGACTAGGATCTGAAGCGAGAGCGCAAGTGGTTTTGAGACGGTATGAAAAGAGATAATGACAACAGAGATGGGGGTGATATCTAAAGTGAGTGCTCATTTGTCACTTATCATGTCTGCCTCCTGCTGTGAGTCTTGAAGTAACATGGTGAAAGAGGCACTTTAAGGTTACACGAAACGTACATCTCCTCACACTGGAAGAGGATATTGGAATCCTTGTTAATGGAGGAGTGTGGATCATAATGAACAAAGGGAAAATAATGATTATCATTAATGGGCTTGGGGGAGGAGGGCGAGTCAATGGGAATGCTTTTCATTCCCCTCTTTAGGGCCACTGAAGAGTGATGCGTCTCTCAGTAGACTGTTGTTAATGTGCCATCAGGGGCTTCTGCAAAGCTACTGCAATGAATAATAAGTTTAATGATGTTTGTTCTCTGTGATGACACATCTACAGTGGTGGGTAACCACTTAGTATTAAACCACTACTCAAGTGCAGGCACCCAGCCACTTACACTGCACTCCTCATTTTGTTATTCATAGTGATGCGTAGGAATATATTTCATGCTATAATATTTCTGTCAAAAATTGATTCTTCTTCTCACAAAATTATGGATGATTATGAACATTTTTTTCTCTCTCACTCTCTTTTTTCCTACTGTCAGGAACCAGGCAGTGTGAGAATAAATGGGTTCTTATTTCATTCAAAGTGCCTTGAATTTCAAATAATATGACCTTTTTAATATGCCCTCCCATTCCAGAGCTGCATGATGGTCCAGCAGGTTTTTGAAAGGTGCAATTGACAGGTGGGCACAATATGCCTCAGTCTGGACGGGCATTTTTTATTGATATCACTATTTGAATGAAAATGAGTCCAAGACCCCAAATGTCCCCTTAAGTGTAGATCGATAAAATAATAATATATAGCCACTAATTAACTGGTGCTTACAGAACATAATCTTTGGTAGATTTTTTTTTCCAGTATTGTTTTTCTTCGACTCCAGTAGAAGTGTTTCATCCAGAGAATGAATGTGCACAATATATCCACTTACACACAGAAAGCATTCATTCAAAGGTCCAAGTTTCCATTATGAAATCTGGCATTTCATCTGAAGCAGCAGTACACATGCTTGTTCCCCATCTCTTTGTCCCTTTATCCAACATGCAAATAACCAACTGAACATATGAAAAAGAGGGAAAAAAACAACAAAGTTTTGTCTACACTGAGAGCAGGAGGTGCTGGCACTGTAAATGCTAGACTGAATTATAATCAGAAAAAAATAAGAGCACAAGCGTCTGTTAGTGACTGCACACTCATCTCATAAAAGTATATCATCAGAGATCCTTAGTTATTGCTTATGGCAATGTTAATAAAAGATCTTTGCTTAGAAAAGGTTTATTGGCTGAATGTGCTGTTGCTTCCTCAGACACTTAGGCTTTAGTTTTCTGAACCTGCCAAACCTACCAAATAAGTAAATAAGTGAGAAAGCAAGTGAAACTTAAAAAGGCAAAACATAATTTAGTCCATATTGCTTAAAGAAAATTACAAACAAAACCAAGGTCAAACTCTGAATTTATGTATTTGAGGGACACAATTGACAATACATCACAAATATCAAACATACTGTATTCGATGTGGATGAGATGTGGCAGCACTGCTTGGTGACCAAACTTCACAGTCACAGTCACACAAAATGTTACAACATGAGAATACACTGAGGTCAAATCAATAGATTCCTCCACCATGACAGGATTATATGACATGAGTAGCAGCAGTAGTTCCTAGCCTAGGGGTACTTGTGAAATACAGGAGAGTTTTACCTCTTTTGGCCTCTAAAAAACAGGGAACTTCATTCTTTGGTGAAACTGCTGTGAGACATACACAACTTGTAATGAAAGGTCAATCATAGGCAGTGCTTTATTTAGTCAAGTAATTAGAAACTTGACTGGGTCAGATGCTACTGACAAGTTTGCCTGTAAAAGTCAGTTAAGGTGGAATGTTCAGGTTGTGAAGACACTAAACATATGATTTGTTTGCTCATGAATGATGAATGGGAAAATGTTTAAAACTTTTAAAGTTGAAAGCAGTTTTGTGAGTTACATGGGTTTATTGAAGTTGAAATCATATAGATTGGACTTCCACACCATTACCACCATTACTACTTTGTCTCTACTCCTATTTCACATCTCCACTTTGTCTTACCATATTTGCATTTTAATCCATCATGCATACTTCTCAGAATTTTTGCAGACTAAGCTGTATAGATGCCACACGCAACTTGTTTGTTTACTTCACGGTTAACACCTTATACGTCTTCCATATAGATAATTTCCTAACTACATGATCCCTAGCAGTTACAGCAGATCCGAAAAATTAATGAGCTGTCTGTTCAGTGGTAACAATGAAAACATTGCTGTTATGCACCCTTCAGTGATGCTGATGAAGGGCTATAACCAACTCAAGTATTTTCCCCCTATAGCTCCATCGCCATGGTGACTGCTCACACATGGAAATCAGTGGTTAGAGGAAGGAAATGACAACAAGAAGGGTCAGCCCAATTAACCTCATATATGTGCTTACAGTGCAGGAGTTTTTGTAAACGCCACTGTGAATGCTGGCTTTAATTGGTCATGGCAAGGGGTTGTATATAATATTGTAATGTTTGAAGCTTAAAGGGCCACTGCGGAAGCACTATGTAAACATGGAATTACATGCTAATTAATTGATTGTGCTAATTTCAATTATAGTAGGAAACTAGACCCGGATGGTTAAAGAGTTTCTGTTGAAAATGTAAAGTCTGCCTATTAAAAAACTTGCTCATGTTCACACAGAAATATTCCTATTGTAAAACAATACATAGTTTACCATTTAATTGTCATTTTTAGACTTTTGCACACTTATGTGATTAAAAAACGGTTTTTATTATGTATATTTCATAATGTAGGTGGGAAAAATGCCTCAAACATAATTGACAATGTTTTCTTGGATTAACAAACAAAGCTAAGAGGACAGTAATTGTTCTTTTAGTTAGTCTTTTCCGATGGGTTACTCTGTGTATTGATGAAAACACTGCTGCTAATTATGTAGAGGTCCAGTCTGTGCTGATGCGTTGTGTAGTCCATTAAACCACTGTAACTACTCCAGCACAATTTCATATTGACAGAAAAAAATCAGCATTCTCCTGCTCAGAGAGCCCGTCACACATTGTTTCCATGTACCAGTATGCATCGACCGCAAAGTTCATGAAGCAGAACACCTAAAGAACAGCCCAGCTCAGGGAGCGAGTGTGTGTTTACATGGCTGTTAGCAGGAGCTGCTCATCATGTCTGACTGCGAGCACTGGATAGTAAAATTTGAATACCTTGTCAGTTTAAGCAATGATAAAAATGAGCATTTAACAAAAAGCCACCCTGTGAGCTATTGACATGCTGTCACAGCCTTTTTTATTGTATTTATTCACTGGCTGCCCATTTACAACAACAGTGCTTAAAGTGGCACCCACTTGGTATTGTTCCTGTCAGCCATCGTTGTTTTAACAAATCATATTATTTAGGGTTGACTGGCCACATCTGTGACATCATGAGCATATATTTGAAGATGAAACCTGCCTCTCTAAAACTCACTTTTGCAGCTTTAGCCTCAGGCTTTCAGTCATGGACTCTGGGTCATACTTAAACTTTGATAATATGTTGAAATGTCAAGTAATCCATTATATCCTCTGTGTGTATATAGCATAGGAAAGCTGCATTGTTCATGAATGGAGACTGTCATGGAGCACTAACAAATTTTTGGTGTTTGCACTGATTAATTAATATACTGGAATTAAAAAAAACCATTGTACAGTGGAGTGCTGCCATACACACAAACGTATCTAGTGAGAGCTGTATTTGGTTTAGTCTAATCTCCCAGGGACTGATAATAGGAGCTTGGTGCTTTTAGAGGGGTAGAGATTAGCCAGGTTTGATATTCATCTACACTGTTCCATCATCTAAAGCCAAGCTGGACAAAGCGCTCTGAATGTTAACGCGCTGGGGCCACATCTAGACCCCACTTTTTCATGAAATCGAGTTCAAGTGAGCTCTCAAAAAAATCCCCATCTCGGTATACCCTTCATAATGTATCAAACAGATGCTCGTGCATGTTTGACTTCTGATATTCGGACTGCATGGAAATGCCTCGGAGCTCGCTTGGCTGTAGCTGTGTACAGATAGCGAGGTGGGACATGTAAAATGCATGATCTGTTTAATCAGAGCACACATACACCAGAGATAAGACTGCCAATCAGCACACAGGCTCAGATGATATATTATAGTTAGACAAATATCAGATATGACAATATTTCCATTATGTGAATATAAGTTACCATAAAATCAGCTTTCACATAAATGCATGTTTGGGTCAGTGTTAAGCTTGACTTGCTATGAGAGCTACATGGAAATTTATAAAATCTCTTCTAATGACAACAGCGTTGTGATGACTGCAACTCCACTGATGCTAGTGGTTTTTCTTAACTCAAACTCACAGTATTGTAATTCGTGTTCTTGCTAGCTTATGCATCTCATACATAGTCATAAATGTTATGCATTTCCTTCTGTTATTCTTCTGTGTCAGCTGTCAAAGTTCAAAGCCTTTGAAATATTTCCCAGAGTCTCTTTGAAGAAATTTAAATTTTACATGCCCTGTTGATTTAAATGCAATCAGACAGAATATGGCTGCGTTTGCACAACAAAGGGAGAACTGTTATGTGCCAAGTAAATACAGTATACGTCCATAAAAGCAGGAGAAGCAAGTTTAAATTATTGCACTTGAATTATTCATGATTCAGTAACACCTTGCACATCTCTCATGGCCAGTGGTGAAACCTAGAGCTTTTTTGTGTGTGTTGTTGTTGTCTTCAGTTCTGAGTTGAAAGGCTGTGCGCTGACAGCTCAAGCATGATAGTTATTCCTCAGAATTGGTGCCGTAACATTTAGTTTCAGCACCATCATGCGCCCTTCATTTGTCAAAAGCCATTACCACTCTGGTTCAGTGTGTACCATGGGTGGTGACATAGTGAATTTTTGGTTAATTTGTTGCAAAATGATATCAAAACTAGTGTACATAACATTTCATTGTGACATACAAAACAAACATACACAGTGCAGGGGCCTCAAGGCTGCTTGTATGCTCTTCATTAAAATGTCTGCGATCAAAGTGTGTTGTGGCTATGCACTATGGATGGTTACAGATGTGAACCGCGTAGTATAAGATGCCCATGGCAACTGTGTCCAAACTCATAATAAATTGAAAGAAAGAAAAAGACATAAACACACACACATGCATCGTCACACACACATATCAAAGACCTGCACACAACCTTCAAACAGACAGCCAGACACACACAAGCTGTAATCCCTGCCTCTTAGCCTGCTGTTGTTTTTCTCCTAGTTTTTTGGGGGGTCTAAATGCTTGGGCCTATCTCAACAGCAGATGGGGGGGCACAGCTGGTGTTCCCCTGTGCAACACAAGTATTGCCAGTGGAGATGGATGTTGAAGCCTAATGTATGCGGGCACACAAAAGGAATCACACTTGCACTGGGGAAAAAAAGGACAGAATGGATTTTCAGACTCATCCCTGGTGTCTTTTGGCTGTCTGTGTGGAGGTTTGCAAGAGCCCAAGAGCTGTAGATTAAATTTCTACTTTGTTCTGAATCTTATTTGATGACTAAAGGTGCTCATGGATTCACAAGAACGTGTCTTTTCTTCTTGTGGAAAATGAAAATATTTTTTCCATACTTAAACTTATATATAGTAACGGTTTGATAAAAAAGTCTATAATGAGTGAATGATTTATCATCACTAACATGATATCTAACTGTTTGACATTCATTCAGCCCTAACTTTTTAATTCTAAATTAATTGACTTCGTGACTGACTGGAGTAGATGCACTCCTGATAAGATTAATAAGCTTTGTCACACTTTAGTCCATCTTTTCTCATTATTGTTGTTATTATTTTGGATAAATCTGATTTTTTTTCAGAGTTTGAATACTTAAGTTCACTTTGGATTGATATCCATCTGTGCTTATGTGATATTCTGACAGGGCTTTGAACCCCCAACCCTCTCACATTGAAAATATTAGTAGTTTTACACTAAAGGCCAAAATATGCATGTACCTGATTGTCCAAGCTCTTGTTTCATGACTTAAAGATGTGATTGCTACATAATCAGAGGTACGAGAGGCTTGTAAATACATCTATTTCAGTGTCTCCAGCCACTCCACTATTGCCAGAATGGTGGAAGTATACCTTCCTAATGAGAAGAATGCCAGGGTGTGCCAGCCTTGGCTGATGAAATGCCTGTGCTAAGTGTCCAGGTGAAATCACACCCGTTACTTGTGTGTGTGTCCAGCTGGTGCTCTGCAATGCTGCCATTTCCCCTGGCCTCTCTCCCAGCCCCTTAGACCAGGAGGGGCCTGGTGCAGGGTGTTTGCACCTACAACTTCTCATCACAACTGATGAGGCAAAACATCTTTCCCTCTTTGATCAAGTCAAAGCCCAGCTGCCTCCCATCCACTGAAAGTGCCCAATTGATGTTAATAAGTTAATCGACAATGCAAGCAGATAGGGCAGGTTGACAGAAATTCATTGTGACAGTATGTAAATGTAGGGGGACAACAGATTAAACACAAGATGACATAAGGTATTAGTGGTAAATAAGAAGCATCAGCAGGTCTGAGGATGTTGTGGTAATGCTGTCAGGGGCTGAAATGCATTGATTCTGACTGAAAAAAAAACAGTCGATTTAAGACTTCACTAAAAGGTTTCTGTTTTTAAGAGTTCTCATCCATGTAGACTAAACTTTAGCTTGAAAATTTAAGATTGTTTCCCATTGACTTCAATGTCAAACAAGCTAAAATGATTTCATCAACAGATTTCTTTTCTTCTACAGGTAGATATATGAAAAACTTCAGGTTTGATTTATTTCTCCCTAAAATTCCAAACAACTTCATGAATTTCAGCTCAGGATAAGTCAAATCTCCCACATTGATTTGTTAGGTGTCCATGTGCGAGTTAAGAGACAGAAAAGATTAAACTGATAATACTGGTGTTAACTTCAGACTTGTGCAGACTTGAAAATTGCTTGAGTTAGATAATCCATCATAATGACCATAAAAGTCTGTATTTGTTTTTTTCACTGTTTCTTTTTTATTGTCTTTTAATTGTGCCCTTGAATTGAGTGTGTGAGTGTCAATCATTTGACGCCCATGGGGGAAACAAAAAAAATGGAAGTCTTCACCAGGAAATAATTCCCTAGAACACATCATCTTTAAGACTTTGCTGCAACCCTGTCTACTTGTTTGAAGCATCTTTGGCAGCAGTAGATCCTTTGGAGGACCACAAGTGTCACAGAAATAGTAATAAAGTATTTCATTATTTACTCATTATAAACAAATTGATATATTAATCTATAAATAGTGTGTGTTTTATTGTGATATTTTATAGTTAACCTCCCCCCACAAAACAATTTTTTTGTTATTGATTAATGAAATGCGTCACTACTTTCTCCATGACACATGCAGTCCTCCATAGAAGTTTTAAAAAATGAAAAGTGACTAGATAATTTACAGCATATGTGTTGTAAAATAGTGGAGCAAAAATCAAAAGACACACAAGTAGACCACAAGAAACAAACTATAACTCTAAATGAACGTCATTTTCCTTAAATAGGACATAATTTTGTCTTGTACTGACTTGATATCAGCTGCTCTTGAACTAAATTGAACCTGGTCTTGGAATTCACAACTGATCACAGGCTCCTCTCAGCTGGAGTCCTGATGCCTTCTTTCAGATTTCTGATTTTTTTCCTCTAAAGTGCCACAGGACACAAAATAAGTTGGAGGGTGTTTACACCAAAAGAGAGTGGGGAATTTAATAAGACCTAAATATACTTTATGCTGTACAACTTGTAAACGAATACCAGTTTATAAGTGTATTCCTATTATTATAGTAATATTTCCCCCCATGCTCACTTTGAAGTTCACTCTGTGAAAGCCACTCTAATCTCTACTGATTTCAGCAAAGCATGTTTTACTGTGAGAAATAGCTATGAAAAAAAGAGGATATAGAACCCTTTGAAGCCCTTGGATCCAGACCTAAATAAAAATGGTGTTTTCCCCCTCTTTTTTTAATCTTTTGCCTTCTTCCTCTTTCTTCTCTTTGCAAACTTCAAATGGTGGTCTGTTATCTAACAGCATTCCAGATCAGTGTGAGTCCAGAAAACACTGATCAACAAAAATGGGAATTCTGGGCAACCTTGTCGTACATCTTACTTTTCCCAAGCCACAGAGAAGATGTTTGTACATTAAAATGATAAAAGTAAATGATAAATGTGTTTCAGAATGCAGATACATCTGGAAACATCGGAAGGGCTTTTCCTTTTGTCAAGGGAGGAAAAATATGGTGAAAAGTAGACCCCCTACAGCAGAACATTCATTTTTAAAAAAGTTACTGGGACACCAGAGGAAAGAGAAGTACAGAGCTTCAGACAATAGACATAAAAACACTACATTTCACTGAAACATAATGTCCTCTCTTTTGTGCTCTGTGTCTTTTTATTGTGAGAATGTACACAGTCGGTCTGTGATAATTGGACCAGAGATTGGATCAGCATGAGGTTTTTCTGTCGAGAGTCTGTCACTCTGGTCTAGAGATGCCTACTAAAATATTCACAAGAGAAAAGAGCTTGCAAAGAAATACAGGCTGGCTGTCGCTTATAGTTTTAAGTGGTGGTTTTGAATACAAGCCTGTGGGGGAAAAAGTGGTAAAAATGCACTGATCTCCAACTGCTTCACCAGAAGGAAGCTGTTGTTGGTTTGGGCAGCTCCCAGGTGTGAATGATGGAATGATTAACCAACACAGGTGTTTTAACTAGTTTCCAGTTTAGAGCTCCTTCCAGGTCTGTGTGGGAGGGAGTGACTGATAGCCGCCTCCTCTCTCCCCTTTCTTTATTATTATAATTAGTCTTTATTATTAGTAGAACTTCTGTAACTGAAAAAAGACAGGCTTAATTGGCAGTATTTATGAGGTTGAAGAAGGTTCAAGTGTTTTTTTTCCTCACAGTATATACAAGGGACTTCTAACTGTATTGATATGGAGCTAGAACAGTGACATTACGATTTGGCATTGAAAACAAAACCCAAACTGAAAAAGGAAACATTGGCATTGAAATATTTGTATTGTAAAAAGTTGTATTGGCACTGAAACAAGTATTGGCATTGAAAAACGTTTTCCTGAATAAAACACAGACATCAAAAAATTACAACCTCAAAATACTGTCTACTATTTTACTTTATGATAATATCTTTTGTATTATGATGATGTTTTGGCGTGGAGAGGCAGGTCTGGAGGGGAGGGGCAAGGAGTCCTGGTGGGTGGAGTAAGGTGCTCTCTAGGCTAAAGACAGAGAGAGAAAGCAAGACATGGCACATCTGAAAACCACCTTTAAAAGGTGTCCGTTTTATGTAATGTTGCTCGTATGATGTCAATATGACTAGCAACAAATCTTTTCCCAGTCTATTTTTGTCTTTCGCCTAGGTGTAGAGAGCACCTTACTCCACCCACCAGTGCTCCTTGCCCCTCCCCTTCAGACCCGCCTCACCATGTCAAAACAGAGACATAGAATTGAACTGAAAAGCTGTGACATCAAAAAAAATACTGACTTCACAAAAAAAAAACTGAAAGCAGACAGATTGAACGAAAATTATCTGCAGATCATCACTGAAAAACACATCATAATACAAAATATATTATCATAAAGTAAGATAGCTAGCTATATCTTGCGTGACTACAAGGTTAGCACTATAGCACTAATCATCTTGGAATAATTCGTGATCACTCCCAAGAGTTTTTTTCCAGTTATTCACAGTCTCCTGACGTTGTGTGAATGTAGCATTAGTCCCTAAAAAGGATGCGATTCAATGGCTAAACTGTAAAACTGTCAAACTGTGTGGGTAAGCCATTAACGGGACGCATTCTTGAATTCATCTTTCGTACATAATCAAAATTGATGGGAGACAGGAAAGATAATATATATATGTAAAACATCTTTGATAAGAATTTATTTTATTTCATTTACTTTTACACCAGCAGCTATATAACTGTGTTTTTTTGACCTGAAGTAACTCTGTGTATAACTCAACCAACTGCATCCGAGCTGAGGTCTAATCAGCTCAACTGAAAACACCTGTGTGGGAGCACAGAGTCTTTAAAAGGAAAAGGAAACCTGAGGTAGGGTTTGACCACACTGTGTGCAGAGCTTCATGTGAGAAGCATGGGAATGGGGTTTAGAAGTCTGTGCTCACATGACACAATTGATTGAATGGTTTATCTGAAGTCTGAAGCCTTTTTGTATCTATCTGGGCTCACATTGCTACGTCCAAGGCCATCAAACTTATTTCATTTTTGACTGAGGTCCCAAAAGACATCAAATATATCAGGCTGAATTTTGTGTTGTCTATCATCATATCTATGTAAAAACTTTTGTAGGCTTATAATGAAGGGGGAATTTAAGGCCAGATATTTGGCCAAGAGTTAACCAAACTCTGACACCTGCAGGTCCTCTGACATGTGCTCACAAGAAATGCTTAGTGGGACCAATGAAGCAAACCAGTCATGATATCTGCTGGTATTAAGATTTTGATTCATCCTAACTAAAGTCAATCATCCAAGTCCAATCATGCCAGAAGAGTAAAGCTGAAGTTACAGATACAGATGCAAGATTTGTTTTCACTCCCCCTGCAGCCAGAAAACAATCAAAGAGAATAGTAGATGTGACCACACTTTTGAAATATTTGTATAGATTGGAAATAACTGCTCTGAAAAAAAATGTTTTTGCACACTGCAAAACACTCATAGGAGTCTTGAGCTGCACTCATAAATCTGAGTATGTGTGGTCTCATGCGACAAGCCTGCATCATGTTACACTAATCAATCAAGGGAATGTTTTCAAGCTTAATTACCTTTCCCTGTATGTCTGTACAGTAGGTTTGGAAAATCATTACATTTATGAGATTATTGCTTGCTAATTTCATCTGCAGGGCTGGGCTTTAACACACAAATAAGCTTAGCTCAGCAGACTTGACAAAACAGGCAGCTTACAGATGCTGTGGAGGAAAACAGAGAAGAGAAGCAGTGATTTATAGTTGTAGTCTCAACAAGGCCAGGCTTGAGGTGAAGTTGTTTACTACACTCCATCCTTTCCACATCTAATTCTGCCACTCATATACAGTTCACTCACGATGGGGATGTATTGGGGATGCACTGCGAAAAATTTGCATTTTAACCAGTAATTTAATCTTGCATTGAGTCCTAAAATCTTAGAGAGGAATGTCTTTGATAAAGTGGAAGTGGTCTCTCACTCTGACACTCAGCAGCATCCCACACACCGAGGCACGTTGTTATGACAGGCTCCATTTTTCATAATTCTGCCGTCTGATTACAGCTGTGTCATGATTGATGAAGCCCACCGGTTGACTTTAACGCATCATGCCGGGTCTCGAGATGGGATGGTAGATTGACATGAGGAAGTGAAGAAAATTCAAGCAACTCACTCTTCTACTACAGACACTGAATGACAATTAGTTATTTAATCCTTTTTGTTAATGTTCAGATCTTTTTTCCAACACAATTAAGATTTTTTTTGTTCTCTACTGATTTGGTTAAAAAGAAATTTGCAAGACAAGGCATGCAGTCACCATGTGACTAATGAATCTTGACCCAGGATCATGCACATGACAGGAACACAACCTTGTTATACTGTATGTCAAATGTTTGAATTTTTTTTTTATTCATGTAGATTGGTTTGTTAATGACATTTCATACAGCTTTTGTGGATTCTCATAGCAGAAGCATTGCTTTCTAAGCATTTTGTTACTATTGTCTTTCTGTTGTCTAGTGGTCTCTAAAAGGTATTTCATTTTTTCCTGGTGTCTTGAAGAGAAATGTCAGAGTCCAGAATGGCTGTGGCAGGGAAGTCTGCTCTAACTATGTGGTGCATGTCTGGATGAAAAAGTGTGCCTATGCCTGAAAGGGTCCCTGAAAGCTTGGTTTTCAATAATTTTCACTTTATGCCACAGTGCAGAAAGTGTTTGACAGGCACAGAGGAAGAGGAAAAAGGGGAGGCAGGAATAAACCACTTTATATCTGCAGAGACTAAAGATGGACTATCATTTATTTAAAATATGTGTTGTCACAAACATTAGGTTTTTATCAAATTCATGGCTGCATATATTTTTGTGTTGTAGTAGCTTAGCTTCAGATCTGACAAAGTAGCTAGCCTTGCTGTCTCAGTCAGTGGTGTTGTTGAACATCTGTGTCGGCCATTGCTATGAAGCGGGGGGAAGCTAGTGGAGCTCCTGCCATAGTTCAAAAATACTGATTAAGCTTATTGATCAGCATGTTTGTATATTTCATGCACCATCATAAATGTAAAAATGACTAGTTGTGGTTTTAATAGGAATTTCTGTATGTGATGTGACTATTTGTACCAGGTGGCTAGGCTAAGCTAATTGCAATAACTACTCCTTCAAACATGAAACAGTGCCACTTCCATCTTCCATGAAACGCTCAATCCTCTTTTAAGAAACTCTTCACATTCCTCTCCCAGGTCTCCATGCTCTGCTTGTACTTCTTTGCTGCTTTTCTGCTTCAGCTGTGTTTCTCTTTTCTAACCACTTTCTCCAACCCTTTGGTATATTAATAATTCCAGGGTCAGCAGCATTATTTGTACTGTGTTAGGGCACTTTGACCATGACCCTTTTGCACTCCTTACTACTGCTTGTTTTCAGTGCTGCAAATATAATCTTTAATAGTCAAAGCCAGCTACTTCGCTAAATGACCTCTCAATAAATATTAATGGAATGATGACTGATTCTTTGAAAATGATGCAAGATGATTAAAAAAAAGACACAATATGAATACTGCATACTTAGAGTTGGTTATAAAGAGCTGCATCCCCTCAGCAGTTCAACCTTTTCTCTACAGGCAGGCAGGATCGTCTTTGGCTATGCAGTGTTCAGTCACCCTGCCTGCGCTTATCAACTTACCCTTTTCCCATTTCCACCTTATCAAAAATAATTATCTTTATTCTCGGGGCCTCTCACACTTGGATTTTTTTTTCTTTTCTTTTTTTTTTTTATATCCCACCATAACCTGTTATC
This sequence comes from Lates calcarifer, assembly GCF_001640805.2. Classification (NCBI taxonomy): domain Eukaryota; kingdom Metazoa; phylum Chordata; class Actinopteri; family Centropomidae; genus Lates; species Lates calcarifer. Next base: position 17,413,493 of record NC_066856.1, read on the forward strand.
GCATGCTGACTGGCATGCAGGATTTATGTTATTTATAGCCCTCCTAACATGCAACCCAATATGGTTTATTTCTCAATCTCTCTACGCTTTCGTGATCCCTGTGTCCGTTATCGAGCTCAGTGGCTGCTCTAAAGATACTACAGGATGTTGGCTGTGGCTGGAGTTCAAAGGCTAAGAAACCAAGGGAGTCATCTTGTGGGCTACTCTCGACCTGCTTCTCCAGGATGAAAGGCTACCACCTGCCCTTTTAGTTCAATGTAACAGGCAGACATAGAAAATGATGGTTTTATGTCACCTCGTATACTACTGATTTTTCTAGTTTGCTTAGACCTTTGACATATGCACATATACTGCAATTGAGCAGCTGCACTATGTTATTCATTTTATAACATTTTATTCCACTAATAATCAATCAGGGTTATGAGGACAAAAATACCTCATGGAAACATTAAATCACAATAAAATGGCTCAGTTTATCAACATAAAAAGCCTTGTCACTTAATGTTGCCTACTACCTTTCCATATCAATTCCCACATGATACAGTTTCTAAGAGATTCACGATCTTGGCGGATGACACAGGTGGCTCCCTTTTTGGGTTAATAGCCACAAGAATATTAAAACTGATTTGTCAGTAGAAACCACTGCAGTAAAGAAATGTTTCAAGACTCGACACAGCTCTGACCCTGTCAAATGTTTGCTTCTGTCAGATTCGTGATGGAGTGGTGGATTTGGTCTTGTGCATATTACTACTGGCTATGAAGCCATGTGAATAGAATATCTCCAAGATCATTATTTTTAGTGATCATGCATGCACAAGTTGTTGGAAAATCACTATGTGGATTCATTTTACTTGGAAAGGAACAAATGGTCACAGCTGCTTTGTGAGCAGCCTGATTTGATTTGAATTTTTGGTTTGTTTTAGTTGAAGGCTTTGCATGAGTGAAAACAATGGAACCATTAAAAACCTCCTTTTGATAAACTAGAAAAAGTGCAGTGGTCATGGGAAAAATGTCACTCATATCCACTAAAAAACAAATAATTACTGAAATTCAGTTGAGCTTTCTTACAGATCTCAATAGACAATCATATTAAAAATGGTAATACTTCCAAGTATGTTTCAGTTATAAAAATCAATTCTGTCTCCAGCATTTTTACATCCTACTAAATGTGTGTTTCTGAGGAAGCAGAATGTTATTTGGCAGCATTTTCCCTGTTCACACAAGACTATGTTGTCGGACTGCGCAGAAGTTGTAGAAAGGTGCACAGCGGCCATACAAAGCTCAAGACTTTGACACCAGAGACTGGTGCTCACCTCTAGCATTCTGTTTGAGGTCAGATTTAGCTTAAAGTTAGGTTTGGGAAAATTTGTGTTTAGCTTAGAAACTGAAAGTAAAGCATCATGGTCACCTTAAGCAAGTGCGGCTGTGCACTTGAGAATATGTCTATATTTATTAATTATATGCACTATTTGGAGATCTCAGTGTGAAATGGCAAAGAATTATACCTTTTGGTCTTTTCAGCACCACATCCTGTAGATATAGCACAGTTTGACATATAGCTTCCTTTCACGCCTGACAAAAATCTGTCCAGGAAGCATACCATTACTATTGTCAAATTGGGACTGCCAGTTTATAGCCCAATAATGCAGTCATCACTCATACTGTCACTGACCATCACGTGTTTCACATTAGCTTTGAGTTTGACACTGATTTATTCCACCACCCCTGCAGCTGCAGAATAAGAAAAAAACCATCCAGTCAGCATCTGTTGTGCCAAACTGTCTTTTGCCAATACTGTATTTTTATTGTAGTTGTGTTAAGATCACGCAAACTTCATTTCTTCGTGTACTTTCTCATACATTTCTTTTATTACACTTGTTGTCTTCCGGTTTAGCAGACTTGCTCTTGCTTTGACCCATCCCAAAATGAATATTTAGCAGAGAAAGAGCAGACTTGTATCCTTATATCAACTGTATAGGGCAGGCCTTTGCTGTGCCCATCTGTTGTGGAATACACATAAATAATGTGTGACAAAAGGCTGCTCGGGACACTCCTAGGCCTGCTCATTTTGACCTTTCGACAAAGAGAAACTCGACAAAAACAAACAACTCCCCTTGACACAAGGACGCAATCTAATTTGGTGCAGAGAGGCTGAAACAAGGCTTTCCATTTCAGAGTCTTTCGGGGGAACTGATTCCAGCTCAGCACACCCACATCAGGACTGGCACATGGAGCCTGAAAAGAAATCAATGGCAAAGGGTTTAACAGGCTAACCATAATTGGGCTCATAGTCTAGACCCACTGTGGTCTTTGCAAGTTTTGTAAATACCAACAGAGAATAACAATCTGGGTGAAAATAGCTTGTGTCTGTCTAGATGTGGCTCATTGATTTTTCTTTTTTTTATTATTTATTTATCCTCTGTTTTGTGCATGCTTCAGAGAACCTAGGAAGACGACGAGAGAGAGAAGCTTTGTCAGATGAAAATATCATTCTGTGCACAGACCATAACATTACCAGATTATCCATATAGCCAGTACATTCTTTTCATATTTTAAACAAATTTAGTGCGTGCTCTTATCCACTGAAACTGACAGTCAGTGCTACATCTGAATGAGTAGACACCTGGATGTGCAAGTACTGCTGTGACCCTGTGATCATTATATATGATATATTGCTAGAATAAGGCTAAGAATTAAAAGGCAGGATGAAAAGGCAGAAAATAGGCTATTTGTCTTGACACACTTAACAGTCTGAGAGTTGCTTTTACTCAAGTCTGACAGTCACTGCAAAGGGACACTTAGCAGAACAGAGGAGACTTTAAATATTGGACTGTATAAATATGTCTGAATGGCAGTGAGGAGGTCAGAGAGTTCATTCATTCATTTGGATGATGATGAAGTCATTTACTGAGGGAATCAAGAGACATGTCACCTAACAGACATTTTTCTTCTCCACCGGCTGGTGGTTTGAATATGATGGGATTAAAATGACCTCAGGCGCAAAAAGCTGGAGAAAAGCACAACTAGGGTCCTATATACCAACCAGGCATCTTACAAATTACGTGTATATATAGCTAGACTGTTGTAGAGAACGCGCTACATTAAATAACAGTAAAGTTGCCAGGAGGTGATTAGGGTGGACAGCAAGTATGCAAAGTGCACAAATGTCACACCAGATACCCCTGTTTGCATCCTCCATCCTGTCAGTGGTTTGTCCTAAACCAGACCACAATTTCAATCTAACCTTAACCAAGTGTTTATTTTGAAATCACTTACCTTTTAACTTCCTGCCTTTGTGCCTTTGTTTCCTGTCAGCCTTTTTCCTGACATTTTGCCCTTTTTGCCTGCTCCCTGCCTGTATTGTTTGGTATTCTTATTCTTCTTGTGTATGACCTCCAGCTATCAAGTAAAGACTTGGATTTTTGAACTCTTACCTGGTCTTGTGTGTGATCCCTATATCTGAGTCTGTTCCTTGGTTGGAGATTGTTACATTAGGATGTTTTCAACTTTTTGGCAGTGGTTTGGGGAAGGCTCTCTGACCTCTCTGAATGGTTCTGACTTTAGTGTGAAAGAACTTGCCTGGCCTGCACAGACCCCTGACCTGAAATCCCATCCAATTCCAAATGGAATGCAGACTGCAAGCCAAGACCAAATTTCCTCCAAATTAAAAGACAGAATATATTGTCATTAATGACAAACTTTTTCTGATCTGCCACCCATTGACAACATGATGTTGTCTGTCAGTTGGAATCCATTCCACCCACCTCCCTCTCCATACCTTTGTGGGTCTGTAACAATATCACACTTACTGTATTTCCTCCTCTGCCTCCTAAGGACAAGAGTCATAATTTCTAAAACCACTAGAGGCCTTCTCACTTGGATGGAAGTGTCCTGCTCTTGGGGTTTTGCTGAAATAATAAAGTAATGCTCTCACTTTGTGGGAGGACAGTCTTGCCAGGACTTATCACCCAAAATCAGTGACCAACCAAACTAATACACTTGTGGCAGAATGGGAGCAAATCCCTGCAGCCAGGATCCAAAGTTTTGTAGAAAGCCTTAGCTAAAACTACTGCCCATGCCTTAAGAATGAGATGTTCATTTTTGCACATCTGCATTCTTTTTGCCATATAGTGTATGGCTTATGGTCATACACTGTACAACCTGACCCATCAGTAGCCTTTACATAAGCAAAAGGCACAAATCTGCAGCATTTTAGTTAATGGGGGGGGAACAGTATAGAGCTCTATGACCTCATTTTGTGATGTAGGTTTATTTTTAGACAAAAATGGCAAGATTGTGGGTTTAGTACATACTGTGTTTGTGCAGAGGCTTTGTCACTGAATTAATGTTTCCATGTGTTATGCACATTAAATGTAGCTGTGAAAACATATAGTGATGATGACACAGTCTTTTGCATGATTCTACCCCCATATGAGCCAAAATCATTTCAACTGTGTAATAGTCTGCACATTTTTGTGTTTTTACATTTCTAAATTTAAAGGAGCACTAATCTAAATAATGTGACAAACAGGTGAAAATGGCATATCCAATTTCACATAATCCAGTTTGTAGCAGAGGAAGGCACTCTTAACATAATCACATCCACAGCACGTAAGCTGCATTTTAGAGCTGTGCTCATTTCACAAAATGTTATGAGGCTGTATTGAATATTACACAGTTTCAGCATATTTAAGATGACTTTTTAGAGTCCCTGTTTTGCGATGTGCATCTGCCAAGTTGCATTGTGTGGCTTTCATATTGTGATAGGCAATGACCCAGCTGTAAACTGTAGAATGTGTACTTGCAGTGTCAGCTGCAGCACAATGTGCCTGATAGGATTCTGAGTCTTAAGGACAGCAGGGCATTTGCTGAGGGATCTGAAGGTTGGTATTTGGAACCCTGCCCCCCCTCAACCCTCAACCATAGAGGAAAATATTGGCAGGTGGATACTTGTGTCTAGACTTTTCTGCAGCTTTACAGGAGCTGATCCTTATTGTTATGCCATCCTATTTTTTGCTGCTGCAGCTCCTGGACTTTGACAACTTGAGACTGGGCTGTGTTCCATGAACTGGTTGTTAAAGGGGAACCCCACTGATTTGACAGTCTGTTTACAGGTCTTTGGAAGTGCCACTTAACATATGAACAAAGTTGTATAAAACCTTTTGTGGCTTTAGAGAGAGCTGCGTGAAATCTGATATTTCCTCAGACGATGTCAGCTTCAGTCAACACTGGTTGGGTCTAAAGATGAAAGGAGGGAAAATAAAAAATTAGATAAAGTTAGAAAGAAGTGAGCTTAGCTACCAGACCTGTAGCCTGCTTGTATCTCTGCTTGAGACTACATTAGCTGGTACTAGCATAACATGCCTGAACCTTTTCTGAACTGAAGGCTGTCGAGATGCTTTGTGGGTAATGTTGGCACCAAGTTTTGACAAGGAGGAAGAATGAATATGTGGAGCAAAAGATATCTCTGGCTCTGCAGAATTGATTTAGATCTTATATTTAAATACTTTTATTTAAATGTGTGGGTGGAATTTAAAGGTATTTAATGCAAATGTTGGCATAATTTCAGGACATTACATGTTTTATTTCTTGAAACCTTTTATACCTTTATATACCTTTTTTTTATTTTTAATTACGGTTGACTGTTCACATACATCTTAACACAAAACTTTATTTCTTGGTACATAATTTGCTGTCCCTACCTCCCTGTGTTCCCATCTTTTTTTTTTTTATTTCATATTAACATATTTTCATATTATATTGTACTTATTTAGTACTTTCTGTATTGGTGTTGCAATGAAATCACAATATTCTGCGTATTTCATTTAGCAGGTTTTTTTTTTTTTAAGAAATAAATAATTCTAAAATAATTCAAGTGAAATTGTGTACATAAAGGATATACAAAGCTCTAAGTAAATAATTAATGAGAAATGTGTAGTGTATTTCAAAATGAAACACTAAAAATAAATTGTCAGTAAAGCCTTTTTTCCCCTTCCACCTAATATTTTTATTCACTTATTACCTTTTATTCCCTCACAAAGTCTCTGCAATATTACCAACAGATGGTGTACAGAAAGGGTTTTAGTGGCTGGCTCACAGACACTGATACAGTGCTTTGCCGTCCATCAGTAATTACTGTCACCACAATTTCCTGGTTGCTTAATTAAATATTTATGAACACGCTCTCCCTATTTTTGTCTGGAATCACTGTAACAAACATGAATTTATAATTAATTGCCTCACAGAGGCTCAGGAGACGGCTCGAGTGATCACACAATAATTTGCTGTTGCAATTACAAACCATTGTTCACGTAATATGATGTATATGGAAAGTAAACTTTAACGAGATCTCAGTGAATTGCTGCATAATTATATAGGAGACCACACATCTCCATATACACTTTGTGTCACAGACATAGAAAAATTGACCAGCAGTTCATCAGTAGATTTACACACACCCTCATCCTGCAAATAACAAACCTGAGAAGTGATTCATCAGTAATCATTTTGTGCAGTAATTACTCAGCCATTTCTTCTCGAATAGATAAATTACTTCAAAACAAGAGCTAAATTTTGATCCAACAGTGAGAGAGGTCCCATGTGTCAGCAGCTGGAGCCTTTTGGCTGTTAATCAGTGTTAGAGACAAAACTCAGGAAAACCTGTTAGCCTCAGCAATATACATTGTTGTCCAAAAGAGACATTAAATGACAACAAAAAGAGGCCATGCAATCATCACCTTTTTCGAACATGACGTTGACTAAGAATAGCTGACTGACTGAGGTTTATTTTTGCATCAAGGCTCTGCAACTCATCACTCCTTATAAAGCAGCAAATGAGAGCGTGGGGAGTGATCAATGCAAATTACTCACAAGGCCTGAGGAGAACAGAGTCGGCAGGTGGGTGCTGGGGTGGTGGTAGAGCAGATGAAAATGCATGCTGGGCAACAATTCAGCAGCCGTGTTGGCAGCAATAAAACAGCTGCAGTAGAGAGAACATGTAAGCAAAAGCTAGGCAGTTAGAAAGGAGCTGTGAGGACATCTTTAGAAGCACCACTCAGGTTGTCTATCAAAACTAGCTTACACGTTTGTTTCATTTCCAAAATGTATTAGAGCACCATTGTGTAGAAAGCTCTAGTCCAAACCCAGGGGTGTTGTGAAGCTGTTGGAGGATGCAATAAATTACACCTGCAATTAGTTGACAATTACTGGAAAATATTACATTTAGTATATTAGTAACAAGTTCTAATGCCTGAATGACAAATCGTGTTTCTAATTTCCCATGAGTGTTTTCTGGTGCCCCCATCAAATGCACCAGCTTGTAGTACTTGAGCTTGGGTATTTTCAGCTGGTTGGTTGGGATTAGAGGCAGTGTGGAGATGGCAAAGACATTATTATTATTGGAAGTAAAGTTACACTTAGGTAATTAAAAGTACAAGATAAGGGTTAAATCGTCTGCATGGTTAAAAGGAACCCAACACTGACAGGTTGTAAAATCCTGTCCATTAAACTACTTCCTGCTTCATCAGTGAATGTCAGCGTGAGTCATTTTAAGCTGGTATTTTTTTTTCTGCTGAGGACAGGCTCATATTTACAAAGCCTGAGGAAACACAGCTTCAGCTCCCTCATGCTGTCGACAACTATGGTAAATTTATGGATTAGAAGTATTTCGGTCCAGCAACCTTTTGTCAGGCAGTGTTGTCAGTATTAGTGCTGCTAGTGTGCAGGAACTGATTTGTTACTTTCACTCATCACTTATTCTCCTATGCACCTGTGTTGTATCCAGGTATACTGATATTTTTACCATAGTTAACCACAAAACTGATAGTGTGCAGAAACACCACTGCTCACTGCTGTACATGTAGTTCTCTCTGATCTTTCTGACCTTTCAGCAATGAATGGAAAATATACAAAACAATGTGTACCTGTCACTTTAATTTGAGGAACAAAACATTGGGTTTGTTAATGAGCTTTGTTACTCTGATTTTGACCTTTCTTTCGGCTATTTAGAAGACTTTAAATATTAGCATAACATGCTTGTATATTCATAATTGAGGTAAAACATTAGTGTTTGTAGGATATCCTGAAGTTTTGCCTGACCCTACTTACCAAATCTTAAGACATCAATTTCCTCAACCTGTTACACCTGACAGTTCCCTGAAGTTATTATTTCCACCTGTAGGACTTCCTGCTGAGGACACATCACTTCATTGAGCGCAATGAGCCTGCCCTCTGCAGTCTGCTAAATCATGCAGCGAATTAACCATGCGTAGTAATGACTTCTCTTTCCTTTTTTGGCAAGTTTATTGCAGATTGCTGTTTAGCATGACATGACACTTTACTCCTAGCTATGTGGAATACAGTGCATGTTGAGCTACGTGGAGTACTTTGGTTTCTATAAAGCTGCAAGCCACCAGTGAAGTATGAAATAAAATGTCAGCTCCTCAGAGTGAACGACTTGTTCTGAATGCTCAGATTATCACCTCTCTGTCTCGACTGAGATGCAATTTGTTTTCTGTCTGAAAAAGTTTTTGGGGAAAAAAATAGAAAAGAAATAGAGCAGAATAGTGAACAGGAAGTTGGTGGCTTATTAGAATGCAAATGTACTGCTGGGCTGAGATTTTGCATGCCGTTATCAGTAGCCATCACAGGGAGAAAGAGTCACCGCTGTGACTCATTCAGGGAAACATGACATTTAGGAGATAATCTGCCTGTCTTTTTGCAATTGTTCTTCAACTTTTCAGCAGTGTGAAACCCTCACGCTTATTCAGAGGCTATCTGAGCTGCAGAGCAGGCCTCGTCCTGTCCTCTGGCTAGGCTTTGCTGATAGAGGAGGAAAAAAACTGGAATATGAGCATGTGCTAGAAATCCATATCAAAGTGGTTTAAATTTCAAATGTACAGATTGTGGATCCTCTGATGGTTTCCTTCTGTGTCACTATTTTTGAAATGAGGAAGTATATTGTATCATGTTGGCTCATAAAGATCAGCTAATCTGGAAAACACTCACGCAAGCACAAAGCAAGATGAGGAGACAGGCGAGAGGTTATACTGGCCAACCCTCATTTCTGCTCATGTGCTCATGGGAGATATTTTTTTTTCCTTACAGTAAATGGTGTGGTAAATTTAGTTTATCACTGTGTCAAATACATTTCTAAGATGATTTTCTAGCCCAGTTGCAAAGTGTGACTTGCTCTCCCATCACAGAGAGAGAGAGAGAGAGAGAGAGAGAGAGAGAGAGAGAGAGAGAGAGAGAGAGAGAGAGAGAGAGAGAGAGAGAGAGCGTGAGCGGAGCGTGCGCTAGCGCTCTATACTCCCCCTCACTCTGTGAACATTATATCCAGACAGTTTGTGCTGCATAATTTAACTCCATCTGTGAAGAAATGTGGAGCTAGAGCAGAAGAAAGGTGTGAGGAATCTGGGCTCCTGTGTTCTCGGTGCCACTTTTCATACTGAAGCTGGGTGGTAAAATAACATTATCTGTCAATAATAGTCAGACCTTTAAAGTTATGAAAGGTGGGAGGATGGAAAAATCTTGCTTCATCTTATTTTCAAAAACAGTAAAATGCTCTTTCTTTTCAAAAGCATTTTATTTGCTGTATTTCTCAGGAGAAATCATTAACTGTTCAGAAAGACTTTCACAGTAACAGTGATATTTTGTCATATTTGAAAGAACTCGATGGTAGTAATAATATTGAATATAAAACAGATAGCATTTACATCATGTTTAAAACTATTGTTAGAAACAGTTCTTTGGTTTAGGGTGATCTATCATTAGTGGCTAAATGATTAGAAATGCAGTCTTATCACTAAAAAGTCCCCTATTTTTATAACAGTTGACACCCAGTGCAAGCTTTGGTCATAATTTGCCATTTCCAGACCAAAAAAAAAAAAAACCCCTTGAGCTAGCATGGAAATCTGCACTCATCACAAGAATTCATAATATGCATTCCAAGACTTTTTACCTTGTTGTGAGCTCTCTCAGATGCTTAAACTCTTTTCAAACATTGAAACATTTGATTTTTACTGTGGCCAAAACTACATGTGCTTGCAGTTAGAGCACCTTGGAGATGAATGCATCAATAAGTGTCCACTGAGAGATCAGCAGGAAACGGGACAGTGAACACACTAGGCAGTGAACACACATCAAATATTTGAGATGTAAGACAAATATTCTTCAGTTAGCACAGAATCCATGCTCGTGTGTCACCACAGGTTGTGATGTTCAAGCCTATAGAAGAATGGTTTGTGCATCTCTAAGACAACATTCTGGAAAAGTGTGAGCAGTACAGTAATTCTCAGACTTTTGAAAGTTTTCTTCAATAAGTAATAGTAGTTCATCAGCAACGTCTTGATCAGGACAACAAGCCCTGACTCTGCCCTGAGGATTGAACCAGCCTCCAAAAACCTTTTTAAATAAAAAAATAAAAAACACTGAGGCTTACAAATTCCAAAGCAATACACCTGTTTAGTTTTGGTAACCATGAGTATATTATTGAAATAAAACTGAATTATTTCCCAATAGTGGCTAGTCCCTGTTGTTATCTTTCCCAGCTTAATTTTTGCTTCCCCAAAACCCATGGTTAAAGAAAATAAAAGTAAAATAATGAACTTGTAACAGAAAACTAATCTCAAAATTAAGCAGTTTGTGGAGGAATTTGATAGTTAAGCCAGTGTTCCTTATATGTCACCAGTGAACGACAGGCAAGCCTGGTGCAGAGCAGTAATAACTACACTAATTAAAGTGGGCTCAATCCTCCTCACCTCCAGTTACGTGCATGTACGAAGGCCAGTGAGGTAGCTGAGGTTGAAGCCCAGTTAATGAGGTTTGCTGGGGGAAGCGGTGGCGCACTGTTGTTGGTTGTGGGTTGGCCGCCTCCTCTCAGCTGACCTCGGCTCATTACCGCACATGAGAAGAGGTGACACTGGCGTTGTGACCCCCATGGTCCAATTCATTACCCTGCATCCTGCACCCTGCCTCCCCAAGGAAAACACCATTTCCACAGATTCAAGGTGACGATGATGGATATAAAAAGAAGAGGAAGAGGGATAAAATGAGGGGGAGAAGGGAAGAGAGATGAGGATTCAGTTTGTCCACAGGGAGATGTCACACTTCGGTGAAGGGTCTGATTAACAAATGCCCTTAATTTGTGATCCATTCAAGAACCATTGTCACTGTCGAGAGTCTGTGGATGATGTAAAAGTCACTGGAGGACATCCAAGTGGGAAAATAAAGTTTGAGGACTAATGCTTTGTCATCCAAATATCAACTTTTGGTGCAAAATATCCACAACGTATGTTCTGACCACAGTATAATTGAGTGTAAAATTCAGTGTTGACAGCCCTGTGTTTAAAAAACCTTTCAACACAAAGGATTACACAAATGCCCCCCCTTCCTTTTTTAAAAATAAATAAATAAATAAAAAATCCTGCGACAGGCTTTGAGCTGTCCTGTATGGAAGTGTAATTATGTCGGTGTCTCCGTATGAAGTAGCACAGTGAGGTGCAGAAAGCCTGACACATCATCTCTCAGCAGCACTAAATTAGCTTTTGGAAGTGTCATGTCTGAGTTGTTGGACTCATCCTCATCCTCAGCAGGAATCCCCCCCCCCACCAGACCTGTCAGCTCCCATATTGCTGCTGCGGTGTCAGATGGGGCCTCTCACCCTGCAGAGCATCACCAGAGCCCTGTTCTTCTTTCCCTGTGGCAGCTTGTCACCTGCATGCACCCCATCCCATCACTTCCTCCCTCTCTGTCTCTTTATTTCCTATTTCCCTCTCATTTCCTCAGCGTGATTTTAAAGCAAGCGAGAGGAGCAAGCAGATGACCTGCACACACTGCCCTATGACTTGCTCATACAGCTTCTGCTTCGCTGTCGCTCCATCCGCTCTCCCCCCCCCCCATCCTCGGTCTCTGTTCTTGTCGGTTTCATTTGATCCCACAGTGTGTTTCCTTGTCCGTATTGCAGGGCTGTCCTCACTTTCAGGTCACAGAGTGACATGCCACCAATCCTGCTGGAAAGCTCTGCCTTATCACCCTCTCATGCCTCTGCTAACTCAGACAGTTCACAGAGGTGCACTATTAAGGTGAAACTGCCATATATCGCTTGATGCTTAAGATAAAAGAGCATGTTAAGGGACAGATCTGATTCATCACAACTTGGATTTTTCCATAGTTTTGGCCATCATTCCTGTCAGTGATAATAAGTTCATAGCTGAGATCTGGAAATGCAGTATCATAGCTCACAAAAGTCAGGTTGGCCGCACATATTTTTGAGAGAAAGTATTGTTGTCTGTCTGTTAAATATGAAGACAGAACCAGGAGATGGTTAGCGTAGCATCTAATTTGTTGAATCCGTACTAAAACTGAAGTGTCAAAGTGACAAGTTGTGGCTTTATGGGTAACACCTCAAGGCAGCAACAAGACACTCAAACTATTCCTTTAATCCCCCTCCCTTTCAGGTAACATTTGATCCCATGTTGGATTTGAATCATTACATCACTAAGCTGGTGGAACATTGCAAAGATTCATTCAGCGTCTGACACAGAAAGCATCATACATGCCTTCACAGAAGGACAAACTGACAAACACTCCTGGGAATCTTTTAACATTTATTAGGAGATAGGATGACATTACACCTGTTTTAAGTATAGCTGAACTGCTTTGTAGCCTGTTTTGAGTCTGCAATTTATTATATAATTGCTGTCTCCTTCTGTTTTTTATGTTGTAATGCACTTTATGCCTCAGAAAATGCTACATAAATAATATGTATTATCGTTATCTTATAGAATTACTATCCGAACTGTGAACATCTATTGTTGTTTAATGGCCACCTTCCTGTTACATCTTGGCCAGTCATACCTGCTGTGGTTCTGGTGCTTTTAGGAGCAGCTGTTGCACAGGAGGTAAAGTGGGTTGGCCACTCACCAGAGGGTTGGTGGCTTGATCCCCGGCTCCTCTCGTCCACATGTGGAAGTGTCCTTCTGAGCCCTATCAGATGTGGATGTGTATGATAGAGCTCAGCTGTGAGTAGAAGCACTGAGATGTGTGAGAGTGAATGTGACTTGTAGCGTGAAGCGCTTTGAGTGGTCATTAAGACCAGAAGTGCTATATAAATGCAGTCCATTTACCATGCAGCCCATTTACTCACTTTCATCCCTAAATAAAGCGGTTATATGGGCTTAACAGTTATCTTGTTTATAACCTCTCACATCGTCTGACCAATTACAATATTATCAACCCTGATAGAAATAATTGCTTAGCTGTGGAATTAAGACTAAAGTTATAATGACTCACATAATTTTTTCCAAAGTGTGTTTCTGGGGGTGCAATCCATAGCTAAAGCTCTTATTTTTGATGCTAAAATATGCCTGGTTCTTTCTCAGGGCATGTCAGGCTTTTCGAAAGTTGGGCATTTAGCAAAGTGACTTCATCTGTGCTTCATCTTCGCACTCGGTTTGAACCGAGGCATCTGAGCGCAGCCACTGCTGTGCAGCCAGTGGAAAGAGTTTGACTTTTCTGTCTCTTCTCTTGTTCCTGCTCTCCCTTCTGTTTGTTACTGGTCCTGTTTCTCTCTTGTTTATCACTCCTATAAACACCTCTTGGTCACTACCAACAGAGAAGGCAGCCCCATGTACAGAGCGCAGGCAGCAGGAACAGCGGGGAGTGCTAAACAAGACTTCTGCAGGTCTGTCGCTAATGGGAAGGCAGTATGCTCAGAAAAGCCATAGTAGCTCACTTTCTCTTTTTCTAATGGGCTCGTGGATGCCAGGCAAATGAGCTTGCCCTGACTGGCCAGGGTCCAGTTCCTCCCCTGCTACTGGAATGATCACACTCATTATCTTATTTAGCTCCCGGGTCAACACGAACAGCACAATTCGTGCTTTTTGCCAGCATCGGGTTAACAAAGGCAGTTTTTCCTGCACCTCTCCCTCTTTTTTATTTCTCTCTGGGGATTCTATGCCATCTGGTATTGTTGGTGGCGGTGAAATCAGGGGGAGCGGGAGGTATCAAAGGGGCCTGTCCTGCAGTTGATCAAGGGAGAAATCCCGGCTGCCTGTCTCAGGAGTAACATGGCTGGAAGCAAGGGGTCCACACAGGATGAGTTAGACGATCATCATTTCTGGGTGGAGTCTTGTCCAATATGTGGATAATTTTTTTTTGGCTCCGAATGAGTAATGTTATTATTAATGTATTGAGAGAGGAGGAGAGGAAGAAGAAAGAGAGAGAGACTTTTGCATTGGGTTTTAGATGTGGGGATATTTCCCCTGTGTAGACTTTCATATCCATTACCTGAAGTGCCTGGCAGTCAGTGCCACAAATGGAGATCCCAGTCGCTCTTTATCATAACTCTGACATTCAATATTAAAAATACATTCAAGCATGATTGAATGTTTGATGGTGTTATTCTATGACTGATCTTAGTGTCTGGCGGCAGCATATCATTTGGGGACTGGTGCATTTGTAGAGCCAAACATAAAACGTTACCTCTGCCAACACTGGATACTCTGGTGGATTCTTTTTAGCTTTTTTTTTTTTTTTTTTTTTTTTTTACCAGTATTACTGTAGCCATACAAACAAGGCAATTTGACTTGTGTGTCATATTTATTATTGGCAAAGAAAAGGTGCTAGATATGAGTCTGAATGTTGTTGTCAAGCATTCTCAAATTAATCTCAATTGTTCCCTTCCATTATCTCTGCATCTAGCTATTTAACAATAGACTCCAGGGGCAGAACCTTTCATGAATGCTCACCCCAAAGACCTCCATATCAAACAAGATAACTGCACATAGAACATCAGAAAATAAAGTGCTGATGGTCACTGACAAAGAATCAGATAGGAGACATCACTCATCCAGCACTTAGTCCCAATTGTGATCTACTGCATAAATTAAATATGCTGGAAAATGGCTGCAGCCTTTTAGAAATGTCTGCCACCAGTGAGATGGAGTTTTCTGAGGGGACAGGCAGAAACCTCTCTGGGGATTTAGCTCCCGTTTCCAGCGTCCAGATCAAATGAAAAATGAATCATTCTGCAGAGTGAAGAATATGATGCATGACTAAAGGGGATGAGGAAGCTGATGGTGGGGTGGTGTACTGTAAACTGTAACTGTTGGCAGATGGAGATGGACCAACATGTACTGTGTGGTAAAGGCAACATTTTAAAGAGAATCCAATTTACCTCCAAAGTCTGATTCATAAGACATTTTTAAGTCTGTTCTTCTCTCTGGGTTCCTGCAGTGTCTTTTTGGCATTTAAACTTCATTATGGCAAATTTCCATGTTGACTCTGTTCAAACATGCTAGGGCCAGTTATGGATAGTACTGCCATGCTAGAGCAATAAAGGAGATCCACAGACCTTTTTCTTCCTCAGCATGGGAGTGGCAGAACAGCACTGAGGTAGAAAATGTCAATGAAGAAGGGTGTTTGTTCTTTTTGATTGATGACCATTTCCAGAGCCGGGGTAAGGTCATGTAACCTCCCCTAAACTACTACCTATACCTTTACACATCTCCAACAGTCCACTTACTAGCTTGTCCTGGAGCTTTCAGACACATCTCAGATAGTATATTTTACATTTTATATTTATCTGTGCTGTAATTCTAAGAGTTGCTAAATGGTGTTTCATTGTTTTGAAAAAACAGTGACAATAAAGATCTGTTCTATTCTATTCTAGTCCTTTTCCACTGACATGGTGCCAGTGTCTAATCTAGAACCAGTTCCACACATTTACAATGAAAATGGTCTGGTGCTGGTGCAAAAAGCTGACACGAGATATACATTTTGATAATAAAATATGCATATACAGACCATATATTTGTGCTTGTTGTGTCTAACTGCACTGTATTCACACTCGTGGGACCCTTCTATATGTAGGCAGACTATTAAAGTGACTTTCTCTCAGACAGGACACTAAACTGCTAAATGCACCACACCCTACTTAAATACCAAAGAGAGATGCTTGCCCTGATATCCTAATAATGTTACATCAATATTTAAAAATGTTAAGTTATTTTATGGGTTTCAGACATTTATCTGACAAAGTTCCTGGATCACACACATCTTGGGTGTTTGGGAGAAAGTGCCAGAGCTTCTAAACCCACAGGATTGACTGTGCGAAAATTTAGAGCACAAAAAAAACTGAAAAATTCACTTGACCCTCTGAATTATGAATGCAGAAGAGAGAGCATAGTATTAGTATCATGTTTTTGATGAATATTTTAGCCATGCATGAGTGCATCATTTATGACTCAGGAGTGGCTGTCTTCTTGACAGGGTCTGGAGATGTTTTCCTTTGTACAACTCCAGGTACGCTGCCATTATAATGACCACACTTGAACATGGATGATGTTGTTGCCTCTTGCACCGGGAGCAGCTAGAATAATGAGCCGCTGATGAGTCACACCGTGACAGCAGTGCAACTCAATTACCCAGCAACAACAAACACAGACGTGAAGAAGTGCAGTTTGATGATCCTGAGGAGAAACAAAGCTGTCTTGTTTGGCTGTCTAGTAGTTTCAAGATTCGTTTGAACGCCCTTCATCATCAACTCCACTGGTTTTCTACTGTAGCTACACAGAGCTGCCTGCCCCATTCATTTTATGAGTGCAGATTTGTAGGGTTAAATGACTCACTTGTGTAAGGCTTTCACCTTGCTGTCTCAATATGAGCGAGGAACAAAGAAGGTGCATTTAGCAGGCACCTTTTTGTCAACTTCATCTGTGGAATCTGACATCCAATCATCCACACAACAAACACCCACATACAACAAACACACAAAAACATTACAGGATTGTTTGCACATGCTTTTTTCAGTCTGTGAAATGAACAAGTCAAAGTTCACAAAAAATATAAGTAAAAATCTTGTTGTATTTCCAACCTTTGTGTTCCTCTCAAAATAAATACAATTAGAAGACATACTGCATATATCCAGTTATGAGTATATAAGCCCAATTCATTCATCATCCACTCCAATAACTACTACAGGAATATTGTTGATCATCACTGACTGATCAAATTAGATACTTAATAAGATTAGAGAAAATCATTTCTGTTGTATTTCAGTTTGATTTTGCCATTGAAGATAAACACACACTTTTATTCATCTATTCTAAATCCCTAGGATGGTTACATAACAAAACAGCCCCATTTTACTCCAGTCCAGAATAGAATAATGAACAGTTAATGACTCCTGTATGTGTGTGGGTGTCAGTTTAACAGGTTTTTACTGTAGAACATTCATTATTGAAGCAAACAGATAGAACACTTGGATAAATCACCAAAACTTTGTTCAGTATGTTTATTTTATTTAACACAAAGAATGGCATGGCAATCCTATGTGGATGCCTAAACATTATACCAGTATGTCCACTATTAATATCTTATACCAAAACGATGGGCATTAATCTGATGCTATAACAGCCTCCGCTCTTCTGGGAAGGCTTACCACATTTTGAGACTTGGCTGCAGGGATTTGCTCCCATTCAGCCACAAGAGCATTAGTGAGGATGGCCACTGATGTTAGGCGATAAGGCTTGGGTTGCCATCAGCATCCCTCAAGGTGTTGGATGGGGTTGAGGTCAGTGCTCTGTGCCAGTCACGTTCTTCCACGCTAAAGAGGGAAAACCATTTCAGTAAGGACCTCACCTTGTGTATGTTGTTGTCCTGTTTCGAAACAAGAAAGTGTTGTTCCCTCTGCTCCTCTAATTACTATAGTAATTCAATCTTAACCCTCGACCAAAGTCTCAAAATAAATGCTAACTTCACTTTGAAAAAAACATCCTCACCCCGAAAGTCTAAAATACTGACTCACATAATTATTGCAAACAAGCCCATACACAAACACACTTTCTGGTTATTTCCCATTGAAGAGGGTGAGGGCAGCTCTCATACACACAAAAAGCATGGTGGGTGTTGATTAATACAGGGCATCAAATTCAAGTTGGCAGCCCCAGAAAAATAAACAGTCCACACTTTAATTAACTCTGCAGAAGAAAGAGTATGACTAAGTCAATATTTATCACGTCTGGCGATGGAGGCCCACGCTGGCTTCCCCCACTAGGCCCGGCGCTAATTACCTGGAGGCCAACAGGAGCGCTGCTCAGAAATGATGAGATGTTTGGTGGATCGTTTCTTAAATTTCCCCCAAGTGCCATGGGTAACACAAAGCAATCACATCAGGGAAAACACAAACACATACACACACGCATACACCTTTTTTTGGTAATTGGCTCTAATGAGATGCATGATTAAAGACAAAAATATTTTTTGTTGCAACAAACAGAGGCAGTGTGGTCGCACTAGACAGCTCCCTGCTGGTGCTTCCACCTGATGAGAGGGGCTTTGCAAGCTTGATTAGGAGCAACACCTCTAATTGTAAAACACACACACACACACACACACAGGTTCTGAGTAAATCCTGAGGACTGGTCCTTGTTGTTTTACTCACTGTTGCATGCAGACTCTGATGCCAGTGATACAGCTTACAGTAGACATGCACATTTGGAAATCATAGGTAGGCTGAACTACACGCTGTAACAGGAACTGCAAATACTTGCAGGTGGATAAGAGAACAAAAATCTTTGAGGGAAGCATTTATCTGGCAAGCTTCAAGTTTGCAGGGTCACAGCAAGCCTGCTGTGAGGGCAATAAACCAAAAAGATATCATATTCCCTTTTCACAGCGTGAGGACTTGCCTTATCCACCACTGGGGGAAAAATACGTCTTTGAGGGAACAATTTTAATTAACTCCCCTTTAGACGTTTTGTGTTGGTATCTTTTGCCTCCCTGGCCCCCCAACCCCCACCCCCTCCTCACCATTTTTCTCTTCTTTCTTGCTCTCCCTTTCCCTCTGATATGAAATGGTTTCAGGCACAACTTGCTCAGTGTAATTGTCTCCAAAATGGCGCTATGAAGGTCGAAGCCGAGTAAGGGTCATTTGAATAATTTGATTACGGCACGTTTTTTAACCTGCAAAGCTCTTAATCCCGTGGTGGGCAGGGAATGTTAATGAGTCACCTGCCTTGTTGTGCTCGCTGATAAGGGAGGGAGGGGAGCAGGGAGGGAGAGAGGGAAGAAATTTTGGTTTTCATTTTGTTGGGGGGGGGGACTACCTCCAACACAGCTGATAGACAACTAGACACACTTATGCAAGCATATGCACAACTCTAATGCAGCACTGAGCTCTTTAGGGTATTATTTCCTACCAAATCGTAATGGCCCCCAGCTGTTTCACATATGTACAGCGATAACTCATAAGCAATTAATGAGACAATGTGACCCCAGCAGATAGAATGGGGCTTCACTCTCATCAGTTATCTGCTTCCTAGTGCTGTTCAAAGAGCCAAAATGGAGCCTATATCTCACACTGGGGTATCCAGTTTGTACTCTTGAACATATCATAGCCTCAAATGCAGGAACTACCTAGAAAAAGGGGAAAAATGCTTTTCAGTGGGAAATTGGGTTTTTTGTAAAGGCAGTAAGTGCGCTCCTCCAAGAAGTAAAATTGGGGCAAGACCATTTTAAGAAGAAGATAGGCCTATTGAATATCACTATGGAAGTGTGTTAGCCAATCTGAGACTGTTGGAGTGAAACCTTTTTCATTTTTCAGCCTCCAATTCTCCCTCTGTATTAGAGCTCACTAACAGTAATTGAAGAATCTCAGTCTTACCTCTGATGTGGCTGGTAGTTTTTTTTCCCCAAATAAAATGGTAGTCTGTTACTGTACTGTAAGACCCAGAGACTGACAGAGACACTCTCCAGACTGCAGAGTTTTTGTCATAATGCCCAAAATCTATACTGAGCAGTGATCAACAACTGAAGAGGTACAGTTGTGCTCACAGAACAGATGGACAGCGCACGTTCCTTTGAAAGTCATAATTTCATAGGTTTAATAGGCAGCAGGATTTCACACTTTGTTAATTTGTATTCATTGTGAAGCTGAGAGACAGACCAGCACAGGAATTTCTTACTGAAATATTCATCAGAATCCCACAGGGCTTGTACCACTGAGACGCTGGCATAACAGAGAAAGCAAATAACATCCAAACTAAATTCATTCAGGGTAAACATTTTGCCCTTCCAAACAAGTCACAATTACAGCGACTTAAGAACTGCTTTCTCCTGGTGTTGTTTTTTCCACCAGAAAAGACAGGAAGGGAAACAGAAATCTTTTCTTTCTTTTCAATTAGAAATCAGCTTTTATGACAGTCTGGCTCGATGAAATGAATGTTAATGAATGTTTGCTAATGCAAATGCATACTACTAGTCTCAACCCACGCTTAAAGATTCAAGATTGAATACTTTATTTTCATCTCAGCAAACTTGCAAAAATTATTCTAGCAGTTGTACCAACTCCACCCAAACAGAAAAAAGGGGTCAAACCAGGTGGATGGATAAAAAAAGTTTGTTCTACTTTTCTTGGAGTAGCTTTCCAGGATTCACTGACCCCTTGTCAATGCTCACATTCAAGATAATCATAGTGGGGACAGTTAGAGCTTAGGGGTTCCCTGGAGTTTATCCTGACACTGAAGTTCCTCTGTATCTCTACGTATTTAGGCTGTGTTTGCCTCCCTTTCTTTTCATAAGTATGTCTCCAGTATACAAATAGGGCTTGCATAAGCTGGGCAGCTGGTAGGATGTTTATCAGTGTCTTTGGAGCTGCTCTGCCTCTGGGTTGAGGGCTGCTCTTGTCCAAATAGAACCAGGACCCTCCATTGCTGGAGGACAGGCAGTTTCCAAGTGGCTTCACTGGTGTCTGCTTGTGCCAAAATGGATGAATGCCGAATGCATATATGAATATAGATGTGTTTACTCTGTCCTTTTTTGTCTCTATGCTGACTGTGACAGTGTGTAAACTCATGTAACTATGGCTACATTCATGCTGCAATTGAAAGAGTCCCAATTCTGATATGTAATGTCACCTGCGGCACCAATCTGATTTACAGAAAAAGCATACGGATGCATGGAGCCACATTTGTTTGGCGTTCTGATCTGCACGTGTGGTGCAAAATTGGATCCTGAGGCATGCAAATCTGCCAGCTTCTCCATGACGGTACATAAATCTTACATAATTAACCTGAGAAAAAATGTCATGATTTTTTTGCACCCTTGGCAGCTCGGCTGTTAGTGTTAGCATGGATGCCCAGAAGACAAACAATGGAAGGAAACCAAAAAAGCCAAAATAATTGGTGTTTGGGGAGAAGCCTTGGTTGAGTCTGAACTGCAAAGCACAGACATTGCTAACAAATGTGTTCAAAACAAGCAACAGGCAGGATGTAGATACTTAAATGTGCTATTATTTTAGTTTTTACTCTTTGCATCCATGTCTTCTGTGGTCCTTTCCTGGAGCTGATATCAAAACAATGAACATTACAGGATATAAGCAAAGAAGCAGACCTTTAATATGAAAAGAACAACATCAGTTATTTAAAACTTACATCAGTAACCAAGTAAATCAAATACCTTCTTGGCCAAACTTAAACCAACTGAATGAAAGCAGCAACACAATTACATATTGTTTTGTGTCTGTTAAAGTGCCTTTGGTATTGCAAAATCTGCAGGACCCAGTGACATAAAGAGTGATAAACATCTGGCTGCAGGGACTCCTCATGCAGTATAATGGCATGCTTATAATGAATGCTTAGCTGTAATCAATGACCAGCCCTAATGTGTGGGTGGCAATGCCCTGTAGGCCCCGCAGTGTTGAAAAATGATCCCCAGACATGACAGCACATCTCTGTATGGAATCTCATTTGTTTATACTTCTAATAATGTCATAGGCAGAGCTGTGGTCATATTAAGGTAAACTCCCCCTAAATGAATGCATATTTTGTTGAGGTGAATTAAGCTCAGTATTCAACTCAGTAGATTGCTCAGCAGGTTGCTGGCAATGTGTGAAGAAGTGAGAAATGGCAGTGCTGTCTAACATGAGCTCTCGCTGGCACACTCTCCCACAGTCATGCTGTTAAACCTAGTCTGTACGTCCTGGCCAGAGGATGATAAAGGCAGCATTTTATATTTGTTGCGAGGTAGAAAATACTTATATTCTTCATATTTGATGTTAGATTTTGTTGTTTGTCAGTGTTTTCCTTCTTGAATTAAAGAGCAGAAAGACTCTATCATAGGCACAAATGATTTTTGATACTGTACACAACAGACAGATGACATATTACTGACAACAGTGAAATGAAAGAAGGCCTGCAGTTTATTATTATAAATTATTGTAATTCTAATTCTATTATGTAGGGAAATTTGATCCATATAAAGTATTATAATCCATGGCAATGCAACCAAAATTACAGAAATATATTGAGACTGAGATCAGCTGAAGCTTATTTGGAGCTTATCCTGTGTTCCTTAATCTTTGGTGTCATCCTCTTTTAATTGGCTTGACAGATGACAGATGTTTCAGTTGTTTTTTTTTTTTTTTAAATCCCTGATGTACTTTGGGGATTTTCTGAAGTCTTGAGCAACTCCTACCCAGGTGCAGTTTTTTTTCTTTACCTCACCTCAAGCTGCTCAGGAATAACAGCAGTCTAATGTTGGCATCTGAAGTGCTCCACTGGGGCACATTTTTGGGTAAAGTGTCATACTCCGTTTCACTAGGATTCACCAAATCTTCACTCAATTTCTCATTTCCCCAGCTAAAGAGTTGCTGTCACCTGCAATACCTGAGTCAGCATATCAGACTCCACACCTGGGGATGAGAAACTTTATCCTATGGAAAGACTGAGCTCAGATGGTCTTCTTATTCAGTGTGTGCACTGAAGATTTTGGTTTTGTTGTCACCTGTGTCTGCTCAAAACCCTGCATCTTTTGTCCTTCCCTGGTGGAAACCAGGACAGCGACGTCACCTTTTTTTGACTTTTTTTTGCTGACATTACAAATGTTATGAGCCTTAATTCACAATGGTGGTGGCCTGTTCTTGCTTGTACCTTGGCAGCGCCTGACGTTAGCCCTATTAGCACGGGACTGTTATTGTGTAGGGATCTGGTTTGATTAATGAATTACTGCCCAACCTCTGTGTTTTGTGAAACACTGGACGATAACATAAACCCATTCAATTCCTTGGGTGCCTCCATTTATAAAGACTGCATAAAGGTACAAATTTGGTGTCTGTAAGAGGAAATGAAACTGAGCAAATCAAAAGTTCAGTTACTCTCAGGAGACATTTGTCTTTGCCAACATACAGCAGGTAACTTGAGCTAGAATTACAGGCATAGGTGATTTGTACTGGATTAAAACCTCTAACAATCTCAGCAGTCATTAGAAACCACCACATGATCCCAGGTACTTCCTAATTGGTCCTGTGCGATTGGAGCTTATGTCAAATAAGCCTACAGTAGCTAAAGTCTCCACACATCCCTGCTGCCAACTCCTGGATTCAGCTGCTTATTCCCTTGGTGTAGCCAAATATCCGCTGAGCTGCAGCATTGGCCCCAGCTTGCAATGTCAACAAGTCCTTTACCAGGATAAGCAAGAGAATTTCCCACAGCAGGGAGCTAAAGAGACTGGAACTGAAATAGAAATTTCATCACTGGAGCATCATTCCTGACTCACATATTCTGCCTGAAATGTTCATCTAAACAAGTAACATAACAGGTTTTAGACAGTTTTCACTTTTAAATGTGTTATTTATTTATTTCATCCCTCAAAAAAACCTACATCAGTGAAAGGCAATACAATGAAATCAGATTATATCAGGGCAAATCCTCTGGTAATTAAGTGAAAAAATGAGATCCAGTACACTCTTACAATCTAATAAAAGCTCAATGGTATTTCTGTTTCCTGATTTTAACTTATAATTATGGCAGACTGAATGGAATAAAGGCATTTAACAGATTTCTCGAGAGGGTCGATTCCTTCTTTTATCCATACAAATCTCAGTGACTTGTTAAGATGAACATTTCTCTCTCCATACAGAAGCAGACTTATCCAGTCTTCCATTTGAATAACCAATTGACAGATCTGAGTGTCAGGAGAAAAGTCTGCCAGTGCAAAGCTGAACTTTCTACATTGACTCAGGCTTTGGTGAAACACGTCACAGAGCCTACCCTCAGCTATGTTCAACCTGAAGCTAATAAGGATGGCCAACTTGTCCGGCTTGTTAGCAGCAGCCTTGGATGTTGTAGGCTCATATAGAAAGACAGTGACCGGCGGTACTGAAGCCTGAGATAACGATAGATGGGATACCTTGCTCCCTGTGCTGTCAGTGTCTCATGTATTCAAGTGTCTGGCAGAAAAAAATCACAAAGACAGATTTTTACTTTGACAGGATTTCAGACTTACAAGGGAAGGGTTCTATTCTGAAGCAGTCAAGTTACATGAAATGCTTGCTGCACATTTTATAGTGGTTTTAACTTTTGGCCTAAATGCAAAAAAAATTGTAACACCTACAGAGCCCTAAGTTCATTAACAGAAACCTTACTGCTGTTAAGATTAATCATTTATGATAATAATGATTCAAATTATTACATGTGCATATGAAAGGTCTTGCTCACAGTAATTACAGATAATTAACACCAAACTCTGCAGTTCCCCTCATCTCTATAGAGAATTTTAGTGTCATCTCATTGTCCTGGTGTTCTGACCTGCAACTTTGCTGTTATAATTCGCTCCCATGGCTCTTTTTATCTTAACCCTAAATAGATGCCCAGCACACCAGAGGACCAGGAAGACTATCTCTTGTACTTATATACATGTATACTCATACACCATTTAGACTGACACAACCACATATGGCCCTGTTAAAAAGCAGATTTACAGCTCAAAAGCAATGGATGCCTTATTTGGCAAACCAGTTCTGATTGTGCAGCTATTCCACTCGTTCATATTTCCTTCTCCTGAAGAATGTGCTGACTACCTGAGCCGGTTGTCAGCACATTGAACTTGCAGGGGCATAAAGAACAACGCGAGCAGACAGACAGCAGCATGTTGCCACAGCAGGGCTCCATCTAGGAAAAGAACTGTTGAAAGCACTGTTGCCCTCATTCTGCTATAAGCACTGAAAGATACATGCTGCTGGCATTTGAATGTGAATTCAAATCCAAGAGGCATGGATCTCTCGGCCATGTCTGTGCTGAGCCACACTTTGATGCTAATCATTTGAATCTTTTTTTAAATGTGATTTTTGTCATCAGCTCAGATTGCCCGTGCTGTGAAACATCTGTGTGGTAGATGAACCCGAGACACAGATTACGCAACGACTTGTTAAATGTCACAACTGACTCTCTGATGGCCTCAAAACACAAAACCAGGGCCCGATGCGGTTGCTGTCATACATGGCACAGTGGAAAAATTATGCCATTTATGAAATGACAGTAGAGATAGAAGAAGGTACTCTATCAGCAAGTTACTGATCTGAGGCGATCGTAATGTTCTTCTCTTTTCCTACTTTTTGAGTCGATGACAATAAGATCATGTTAATTAATTCCTCCTATGTGCTGCTATAATGTGGTGTCATCTGTTCAGTGATATTGCCTTTCAGTCTCGGAGCTATCAGGCCATGGACAAATCTCTCTGACGTACCACAAGGAACTAATGATGTTCCTCTTTCTAACCAGCTGTCATATCCCATTCTCTTGCTCTCCACATGACTGATTTTATTCTTTTTTTTCCAGGTTCAATTGAGTATTTAAAGGTCGAATTGTATTTTCTGAAGAATAGAAATAGGAGAAATCATTGGTGAATGTCAAAGTCAAGCTATCAGGTTTGCTAATCAGCCAACACAGATCTTGATAGTGTAACCCATTTTTTGGGCCTGATGATTTATTTTTTGGTCAGATCCTGCCTTCTCTCTTCTGCCTATCGATTCATCTGACTGTCTAATATACATGCTGTATGATAGTCTTATCTATTATAGATATCAGCTACATCCATATTTCATTAAAAGTGATGAAATGAAAACAGTGAACTGCTATAAGTCGTCAAAGTGTACTCATTCACTTATAACAGGTTATGGCCAAGGCTGCTGGAGAAACTTCATCACTCATAATTAAGACTGTTGCGTGTGATAACATGTTGTGGCTGTGTTTGGAGAAGAATATGATGAACAATGGAAGTGGAGTTAGTTTTACTAGTTGAAGCAGTAAATTAAGGCAAGCTTCGTCTGGACTGTAAGCTACAGGCTTGGTAGGAGTCCTCAGAGACATGAGAACTCTGCAGTTCATACAGTGCAGGAACAGTAACCCTTTTCACAAATAGTTCCTCAATTTTTGGATAAAGCAATAATGAAACGTAAAAATACAGTTAGGTTTTTGTAGAGTCAAAGAGGAGCAACCAGTTTGAAGGCAAAAAGCCCTCAAAAAGTAATGCTGACTGCAGTCCAGGCTTGGCAGAGCATCATCAAGGAAGCTACCAGGTGTGAGCAGCTGGCTATAGGTCTTAGACTTCTGATAAGCCAAATAAGTTTCTGCATTTTGTTTCCCTGGAGGATTGTGTATTAAAAGTGGTAAAAAAGTACAACACATAAAGCCCCTAAAATAAGAATTTAAATTCAGCACTTTAATTTGATAATCATTCATAAATTTAAAATACAATACAGTGGAACACCAAGCTAAAACAACACAAAATGTAATAGACTGCAATGTATGATGTAATTATGGCAGAACATCAGGCAGCTCAAGGGCTGCTATGTTATGCATATGTGCTTATATTGCATTTTTATGACAAGATAGCCTGGCAAACACTCTCATTACACATTCCTTCCAGCACAAAGAACATCAAAATTTCACTCATAAAAGTTTTTAGTACTCAAACTAACCACATATTACATCTGAAATCATAGATTAAAATGCCACAGTTCCTACTCCTGAAGTTGGAAAAGTCTGCTGGGTATATTTTTATTTAATTTAAAGAAGCAAAAAAAAAAAAGAAACGAAAATGAGAGAGAGCTGCAGTCTCATAAATGCAGATGGCAGCTAGACGGTAGAAAAGCATCGCTGTTAGCCTGTGGAAAACCCTGAGAACAAAAGCATGAGCATCCATCAGGCTGCCGCTGAATAGAGCTCCCTCTGGGGAGCCAGGGCAAACAGGCCTCTCCTCTCTCTGTCTCTGTTGCAGCACTTGCTACATAATAAGGATAAGCCCTTCCAGCTATCCAACTGTGCATGCAGAGTAAACAATTACATCTCTTTTTCATGCTAGGAAAAGAGCTAGAAAGCTTCAGTTTGTCTTGGGTTCCCACCAGGTATCGCTGTGTGAAGAGAGAGGGAGAGAGAGAGAGAATACTGGAACATCACCCTGACCTTGCTGGCAGAAATCTTTGGAGCTCTTTCATGTCTCACGACAGGAGGAGTAACTATATCCACTACAAACAGTCATAGGCTAATTGTAGATTTGAATCTTGAGCCTGACCAAATGACACTTGGAGCTTGGAATTCCAATTAAGTGAGCAGTGAGGACTGCAAAGGGACATAGAGCAAGTGTGTGAGGAGCGTTTGCTGAGCAGCTGTTTGGAATTGTGTTTGTTTATGCAATGAATAAGTCATGAATGTTGAATTATCCGGCTGGTTACAGTGCAAAAACAATGTTGGCGTGGGTGGCGGTGAAGGGGAGTAAGGGTCCAAAAGACTTCTCATTGCAATAATTTAATGATTCAGTCTCCAGAGAATGAGATGAACGCATGCTGAAATGCAAGTTTGACATGCTGAGGAGCCTCCGCTGGGTTGTATGAGTGAAGGATGGGAACGATATGAGAGTTTGAATGAAGTGGTTTAGCTATAAGCCCTGCTGCTTTACTCCTTGCTCTGTGGGGTGCTTCAGTGTTCAGAGAGACCATCTCATAAGCAAAAGGTCACAGGTTCAGTCTCTGCAGGAGCTGAGAAGGCCCATCACCAATCAGTCATCAGTGAAGTGCTTGAGCAGGATGTTGAACCTCTACCTGCTCCTGCTAATTGTCGTTCACTTCGGATAAGAACACCATCTAAGAGCTTAAAAGGAAAATCCACCCCTGGAAACCCCTTACGCTGTTATAGTAGGCTTAGTGGAAGTTCAATCAGGAAGACGACTTCATTGACGAATTATCCCTCTCCTTCTTTAATTCGTAACAAGAAGACAGAATGCCTTTAGTTTGCATCATCCAGTCAGCTAAGCTTAAGAATATCCACTCCCTCTCCCACACCCACTGGGGAATTAATCACAAATCAATGCACGCTTTATTAGTTTAAATCGTCTTCTTCAATATGGTGCTGTCATTCCAGTCATTCCTTGTGATCTAAAGCACATCACTGCCAGTGTGGAGGATCTACTTGGACTCCCACTGTTGAGACAAATTATTATTATTTTTGACAAATTGTTGCATTTTTTCTTCATTTTTCTTCTTCCAATTGAATATGGTCGAACAAGAATGCTAACACTACTGTGTTTCTGCAGCTAAATACATGTATTTGCAAGGTTAAAAAATAGTAGAGTACATAAAGGGGCCCTTGCTCTTTCACACAGAATCTGATATTTGCAGTTTTAGACAGATGAAACATTGTTACAGCTGCAGTAGAACTGTCTGTGTTAACACAAGGGGGATTTAGGAAAATACATCATCAAACAACAAATTGAGTAGGCTACATGACCAGTAGCTGTAGTTTTAGTTGTTCCGGGTCTTGGAAAATATCAGCAGATGTCTGTCATTGCAGATCACTCACTGGATAAAATACTAGCTCCTCCTGTGCAGTTGCTCCCAGTATTTTATAGCAAGGTACGTGGCAAATTATTGTATGAGTGTCTCCTTTCTGTTCCTTCTGTTCAATGGCCTTGGAGCACAGCTGAAAAGATAAAAGAGAACAGCACATGCATTCTCACTAAAGAATGACTTGTGAGGCACAGACTGCATTGTCTCCCAGCTTCGGCAGGACTCCCATGGGTTTCCCATTATCTTCCCTGAGATGACGATTTCAGACTCAGTCAGTTCTCCAGCTCCAACTAGCCCACTGAAAGGAAGACAAGAAACCACAGTGTGACAGGAGATATGGGAGTTGAAATGTGATACCTTCAAGAATTTTTCCTCCATTTGTATTGAATACAGTGACCACTTTGACCTTGTCAGTTACCAGTTATTTAAAATATTCCTTCCATGAGTCTTGAGTGCTGGGGGAATTTGCAGGGGAAATGTTATTTTATGAGCGTGATCCTGAAAGACGGAGAGAATTATCAGCTACTCTTGTTTGCCATGTGTGAGGAAAGAAATGACTGATTTCTGGCTTTGAAAGTCATCTTCCACACTCACAGCAGCAAGGTTGGTTTAGCTCTGTCAAAATAACAAGGCCTCAGGCCCCAGGCTGCATGTTTCCTTGTTTAAAAAAAAAGGCAAAGTCTGTGTTAGAGCTGTTTTTACTCAGACCTCAACATCAGAGTGTTGTTACCGCGCACAGACCATGCTGAGAGACAGGGAATATTTCTCTGCTGCAGCAACCAGGTAACCTGCCATCAGCACCCTCGCACCACCAGATCTCAGACCAGTCTCATCCCTGAGCACAGAGACTGAACTGATACAAGCCTTCCATCAAAATCCTATTAAGACAGCCAACAAGCGCAGACTTACCAAGTGTTACTGGGATTAGTAAATGTACTGTAATTACTGATTTTACATTTTAATCCCTTACACTACTCATTACTGAAAGAAAGTAATCATATTACTTTACCTTGTCACTGAGTAATGTGTTTCTACCCAACACTGCTGGCAAACTGTGTTGTGTAGGGTCAGAAAGATGATTAGAAAATGCTCATATGGATTATTTATAACATAATGGCAAGCAACCATGTTTGTCATTTCGGTTGGAGGACTCCTTTTACCATTCCTAGAGCAATACACAAAATGAAATAACTGGATCCATGTACTTTCCAACTCAGTATCGCACTGATTGACACCTTATCAGCCTTTCCTTCACATTACATTGCCGGATATTTAGAAGTCTAGACAGTATTTACTGACAGTCTAGCTGTCTTTCCATGCAAGGTTAGTGCATATCTGTTGCCTGATTATTGTGTTATCAGGCAACCCCTCATGTCTACATGTCTCCTGAACAAGGTTCAAACCTTCAGACCCTCTTCATCAACAGTCTTGTCTGTTCTTGAACAGTGGGGAGATTAACATGCATAACAGGATGCAGTCAGCCTCCAAAGGCACTGCTGTCTAAAAATTTTAATAACTGGGCTGCAACAGAATACAGCAACCAGACCTCACTAACTAAGACAGCAAATTACCCAAGTTATATCACAGCATTAGGTAATTTTTTTTAACCAAGGTTCAATATATACAGTCCTTTTGGCACAGTATTGGAAGGTTTGAGGATGAGCCAGGGCAGTTTTAATAAAGAGAGCTCACTTGAGCCCACCCTCATCTATGTAACTTCATCAGTTCTAGTGTGTTATTCCTCTTTATGGTTGTCAGTGTTTATTTTTCTTGCTAAGCATCACTCATCCTGTTCTCTCAGTAGCATCACTGACAAATGTGTCAAATGTGATGCCTAACTATTCTCAGGGGTTTAGTGGGTTTTGCTTTTTGTTAATCTTTGCCTGAGTCCCTTATGTTATTAGTTAATCCTTCTGTATCTTGGGCTAAAGGTTCACAAGTCTACAGCTAAAACCTAAGGAATGCTATGTGAAGTTTCCTCTCCCAGTGATGGGAAAATATTACCCTTATTTTCTGTTTATAGAGTTATGGACTAAATGCACTGACAGAAGAGAGGCAACACCCACACACAATATCTTGACAAGTCAAACACTTTTAAGAAGACGTTTTTGCCTGAGGATAATCAGTCACTGCATAGATATGAGATCCAGTGGATGAAATTTGCTTATTTAGCCTTCTATAGATCTGACTTGTCGGGCTAATCATTCAGTCTTTACACAGTATCATTAATCTAAGGACTACATAAGGAATTGTGAGTGTCACAGGTATTAGACGAGTCAGACATGTTAGTGCGCCTGCCTTCAGGTCAGAATGTGATCAAAATTTAATTGTAGTGAAAGATAAAGTTCCACAGCAGACATTTCCAACAGGCTCTGTTTACATAATAAGTTTACATGATTTTGTTTACATTATTATAATAAAGGCATTAGAGAACGAGAGAGAGAGTGGGAGGATGTGGATGCCCATTCCACAATAATCAGGCAACATGTTGAACTGGGTAACAAATGCAGTAGATTAAATTAAATACAGTTATACCAGAATAGAAATAAGTGTAGACGTAATGCGTTATCTCTAAAATAGAAGCAGCAAATTCCTGAAGGCAGTGTCATAGTAAGGTTTCCATAGGCAGTCTGGGATCTCCTACCAGGATTGTTAACAGTGTCAGTTAACTCACATGTGAGAGTAATACAGTACATGATTTATGCGCAATGAAGTGGCTTTTGTATCTTTTATTTTGCTTTTTATAGATGCCCAACAGCAAATTTTCTCCTATAGAAAAGGGTATCTTTGGAAAATAACCCCTTGAATTGGCTCAGTCAGAGTGCCAGTGTGAGGAGGAGTAAAGATCACTGCAGGTATAAAAACCAAGACAGACTTCAAATAGTCCAAAAAATATCCTTTAATCTCAGGAGCAGGGTTAAGGTCAGGGTTTGGGGTATACTGCGGGGACTGAGCAGACTGGCAAGCGACACTTGAAGATAGACATTTTTACTTTGTCAAGTTTACACATTGGTTAAATACAGCATGATTAATAGCATAGGGTGGATAGGGCTCAGGCTGCACATCAGTGTATAAGCCATTTGTCTTTGTACTCAAGTAAATCCAGAAAAACAGAAACATGGAGCAGTAACCTCTCTAAATGTGTTCATGTGTGTGTTAATGTACCCAATTAGAGCTGTGGGACAATCTACATATTACCAGTTCTTGCTACAGTGAGGGAGAAAATAATTTTAACCTTCAGATGAAAAACATGTAGGTGACAACAAGAATAAAAAGACATCAAATGCATGTTTTCCTGAATTCAGTATGATAGTGTTTTATTTTAAATTAGTGGCACCAGAAGAAGAAAATCTCACACCACAGTCTCTGATGCTGGACAAATCAAACACTACGCAACTTGTGCATGGGCTGGAGGTGTGTAAGCCAGTGGGAAATACTCCCTCAAAACAAAGCAATTTCAGGGAGATCACACACCTGCAGCCAATTCCCCCACACTAAATCTATTCAAGATGAATAGTTTGTGCTCGCCCAATTGGAAACGTTGTGTAAGCTGATCTAGTGTCTCTGAAAGCGGGAAACGATGAATTTCCTTGGTTACCTCACCAAACAAACTCCTGTCCCCAGCCTTTCATTGATTGCCCATGCTGTATCAATCCAATTGAGATGTTTTCCTCTTGAATTTGGATGCTCCACTGAGTTGTTTTGACCAATATTTTTAGCTGGCCTGTATTTTCACATCATCACAGCTTTGATTGTGTGGTGTTTACTTTGAAGTAGGAAAAAAAAAAACATGATAGCAAGCATTCTGCCCCACCCATGTGGGGGCTTGTTAGAATATATCATTTCTTATATTAATTCACTGCCATCTCTGCTTTATTAAAATGCTGGCCTGTTCTCATCACTATAATTACTGTGCTGCAGATAATATATGTGTCCTTTGCCCTTTTCCTTTAGAGGAAGATAATATCATGCTTGATGCTCTGACTTTATTGGATCATGAATTTTGAGCTCTAATTGTGCATGCCATTTTTTAATTAGCAAGTTATTATAGGAGGTCGCATTGCAGATGTGCGTGGCACTCCTTGCTCAGCCACAAAGTTAATGTATTTAGCACTGGGAGTGACACCTCACACCCCTGGCTGGAATACCTATTTTGGTGGCCTGGCGATGACGTCACACCCCATGCATAGCCACTCTGGCAATGCCTGCTAATGTTCTGGCTGTTAGAGACAGGGCTGATGAGAGCAGATGAGAGGCCACTGAACTGCTGTGGCTCACTAAGCTGCTAACTCACATATTAGCAAGTTGAGGGACGAGTCAGTGAACTCTGCTATGATCTCTCCCTGGTCAGCTTTTCTCACTTTTTTCATTTTTACAGTGGATCTGCTTAAAAATAATCTAGACAGTGATTTTTCTTACCACTTGCATTCATTACTGTTTATGAACCTGAATTTCACAAGCAGCTCAGTCTCAAAAACATTTAATAAAATGAGCATACACTCAGAAACAGCTTATGTGTGGGCGCAGTTAGAATATGATGAGCCTCTACCAGGAAAGGATTTTGTGAGAATTGCATGAATTAAACACAAGGTTAAGTTTAGGCAACAAGAAGTGGTTTGGATAAATGAAAATTTTTGCTGCTAATTGCATGTGCAGACACACACACACAATTTATCCTGTCACTCTTTTACTACCCTGGAGGAGTTTTCAATTCTGCTCTTTTCTGCTGTATAGCATCCTGTAGTGTTGTGGTGAAATTTGAAATCCATGGAGACAGGAGAGTCAGCCTGTCTTATGTCTTAAAGCCTTTTTATCTGGTATAAAGTCAATCAACAGCCAATAGCAGCCCTTTGAGGTGTTGTACACCTGTGTAATGGAGGCAAAAAGACTGATATTTTCAAAGTGGCCATGCTCACTTCACTTACTGACGCATGCTGTCAGTGCTGAAACCATGTCATCACACAAGAATATTGGGAAAGATCTGTAGTTCAATGTAAAACTTATTACAGGTCTAACATGGTGTGAGCTCTGCTGTGTCAAAATGTGACTTGCTCCACTCCCATTCACCATGTCAATCTCCATACTCTTAGTTTCCTCACCACATAATCATCACATCGCTTTCTGCATTGGCACTGAACATAAATTGTGAGGTGCAGAATCGTCTAATTTGTACATAATTCTTTGGGATACCAGGCTTCAGTGATGATATGTGCACTGATACTGGCAGCTGATATTTATATTAGTTCATTCACTTGCAGTATGTATGTAAGAGTATGTGCCATACTACTCAGCCTGTCCTACAGTGCCTATGTACTGTATATGTAACAAGATGCATTCTTAAAAGGCAAGCTCTCAGACTAGTCTGGCTTTGAGTGCATGTATGCTGTAAGCATTATTTGCATGTTGGGATAGGTAAGGTACTAGTTAGAGGAAGTTTTTGACATAATTGGTGGTACATGTTGGGAGAATTATCAGACGTGTTTGTTATCTGGTTTTAAATTAATGTGATGTGCAGCATGTTAACTCATTTTATGCCCTTGTTAATCAGAAGCGATCCAGTAGTAGCGATATGCAGACAGAGACACATCAAACAAATGCCCCATGACACCTTGGAAACATCAGTATAAATGCTGCAGTGGTGTTTGTCAGCTGAAAAACCTGCAGAGAAGAGGCCTGTCAAACTGGATTTTTGGAGACTTGCTGTCACTAAAATCAGGGGACACGCTGCCATGTTTGAGGCATGCAAAAAAAAATGTTCCTGCATTTCTCATCTGGAAAGAGATGAAGAAAGTTTCTAATGTTTTTTGGAGGTTCTTATGGAAAACAAAGACGATTTGGGTGAGAGAGAAACAGGAGAATGGTTTTTGCTTTCTTTTTCCAAAACCAGTGTATCCCTGTAAACACTCTATGCAGGAGTTTTTCTTCAAACATTTTCTTTCTAAAGTGAAATACACTACAAACCAGCTAACAATTAAATAAATTAAAAAGATAATACCAATGATTTTAATTGCTATTGTGTGTGCCTGTACGTGTGGCTCTGTGTTAAGCGTCTTCATACGAGGTTATAACTTCGCTCCGGGCTCTCCACCCTTAATTATCACATTCTTAAGAGTTGGAAATTGAATTGTGTCACCCTTCACACATAGATTAACACCTGTTAGACCAGTCGTGATTCATAAAGGACAGAGGCAAAATGACTGCTGTTGACTGCTTGTTGAGTTTTTCTGTTAAAATGAGTGAAAATGCAAAAATAGATTTATCTGAAGTGCCATTCAAATTATTGCTAAGCATGTTTTTTCATTGAGGAAGCACTTTCTTTTCAGTCAATAAAACCCATCAAAAAGTTTTAGACTAGTAGGCATCAGTGTGTCTTCATCTAATCTATCAGTTATACCAGGTGATACAAATCCATCACAACAAACTGTTTTATCGTTCTGAACTACATGACCCTGTTTGCTTCAGCTCATTGTACCTTTTCATTGCCCTTTAAAGCCTGTCAAATGTGCAGCGGGGGAGACTGATCCATGTGATGGATAAATTAATCTTGACAACTTCCACATCAAAAATCTCACGAATCTGGCCAGCTTGCAGGCTCCCTAAAGGAGAGAGCACATGGCTGACATGAAAGCCTTAATGCTTGTTAATTCATGTGAAGGAATTAACCAAAGCTAAGAAAACACAGCACATTAATTATTCAGACATGCTTAATTGGTTAATTATGATGGCATACGCCCGTATCTGCCTTAATAACCTCGTATATGGCGCTCAAGTGTGTTATAATGAAAGTATTTAGCAAACGGCAGTCTGTAAATCAACATCACCACTTTGTTGTTTCCGTCAGTGATTGTGAAATGTTCCAATCAACTTGACTTCCATGTTTAAATCGTTTGAATGAAACACCTGTCTCTCCTCGAATTTGCTTCTGTGGTTGCATCTGTCTACGGGTTCAACATTGGCCTACAGTTTCAACACAGTGCTGAAGGGATCCTAATTATATATTATACCCCAGCCTGGGCTGTAACCAGGCTGCACTCAAAGCAACGAGCAGTCTGAAATTGAACATGATGAACATCAGAGCATTTCTCTGATTTAACCAGTGCACAGTATCTAATGCAACTACCCAATGTGTATTAAACTGGTTGTGCGCTTATGCTGGGCAATATTCCCAGCCACTAGTTATCATTATGTGCAGCTGTGCAGTCACAATTAGTGATAGAGCCAGTTCTTGTTAAAATCTCTCAGGTTTGCTTTCACACCTACCATAGGTAGCTGTTTGGTGCAGACACACTGTGGTGTGTTTGCCTTTTTTGGTTTGGTTCACTGGCTGGTGTGAAAGCTGTAATTCAGACTCTGCTGTGAAACCGTACAGCAACAGTGAAACAAATGCTTTTCTGTCTCCCAAGCAAACTCTGGCATGGTTAATTTGTGGTGTGAACTCAAAGCAGACCAACCACAGAACTGTGATATGGTAGGTGTGTGGCAGTACTATTAAAGGAGCTATTTGTAAGTCTGCCATCATGTGGTTTCTTGTTGTTTGGCAAGATCTTCAACCATTGTTGGGTTTACAAGAGGTTAGAATACGCCCTCTGAGCAACACTACTTCTGCAGGGCAAGGGGCAGGGCAGCCTGGATGCTACAGTGAATCATTATTGCCAGGGCTAGCTGATTAGCATGCCAAATTCAGAAGAAGAAAGCAAGTGATAGAGAAGCAAAACGCTGAATGTTTGCAGATTTATTGTGCAGAATGATACATGTACAGAGCCTGACACTAGAGGACTGTGTAGAAGGCAATGTGTACATATGAGTCTAATTTAGTGACTTCACAGCTAGTAGGAAGCCAATTATGGCAGTGCACATACACTGATGAAGGTGTCTTCAGTGAAGTACGAGTGTACAGAAATTACTTTATTTCAGTGCAGTTCAAAATGATAAGTTTGATTATTTTAGCAACTGTATCATTATGTAGCAGTGCAGATGTAATCATGATTATAGCTGATTTTGTCTGAATGTCTGAGTAGTGGAGAGTTGATATGTTAAGTGGACAGTTTTCATCACAAAACTTTTGACTGAAAACTATAAAAGCCTCAGCTGTAAATTCAACCCCCTTCCTTTCCCATCCCCCGCCTCGGTTACAACCCTCCAATCAGAAGGACGATTGAGTTCAACGGGCCACTGATTTTCTGGACTCTGGAGGCTTACAGTTAGCCTCTCTGCCTCTCGACTCGATCTCTGCCACAGCTTCATTACCCATTGACTACAAAGGATTTCTTCTCTCTAGTGACTCACATACTATGATCACCAGCACCTGCTAGACAATGTTTGTGTGTGTGTGTGTGTATATATGTGTCACAGCTTTATTGTCCTCATCGCTCATTAAAGCTATCCTCTGAGGGATGCAATGGCAATAAGCGCAGCAGCAGGCAAAACGCTGCCTTTCCTCTGCCGACCACCACGACGGCAGGATCGATGGTCTCCGTGGCCGGGGTGACGACCACAGGGTCACTCATCACATCAGGCAGCTGATAACGTGGGAGGATGCAATTGTGGCTGCCTGAATGGGTTTTTAATTCAAGCTTTTTATTGGAAAGACATGGTGGTATTGCCCTCCAGAAAGTACTGCTCAGCCTCTTTTAGATTGACCTTGGCACACAGGGGTTGAAGTTTCTTTTTCAAATCTTTTCCAATTCCCACAGAGAAGCTCAGGATGTACAGTAATTGTTTGCCTCAAGTGCTATGAATCACATTCACAGAATTTAAATTTTAGCTGCCAGATCCACAGGGACACTGAGATAGTGTGAGTGTGAGTGAACTCATAAACACATGCATAAAAACTAGAAATACCAAGAACAATGGAAAGTAAGCTGTTTTTTTCCATTATGTCACAAAGTTGAAAACTGACACCTAAAGATAGATGACTGTGTTGTAGGTTTAAATCCAGATCACTTAGTGTCTCTGATGGATAAACATACTGGTGTGATAAATTTGTTACATGGAGTTGCTGTAATTTTTTTTTTTTTTTTTCCCCAAAACATGAGTTCTCATGGCAGCACAAAAAAGGGGCAAAAGTAGTTATGACATGTTGGCACTTTCCTAACCTTGATATTGGCTTTGCCAGTGACATAGTGCTGAGGATTTGCCTGAGAAGCAGGGCCATTTTTAACTAGCCTACAAGTCTAGGCTGTACTTAGGCACAGCTGTGTTTTGTTGGTACTTTTGAACCAGGGGCTTATTTTCCCATGTCTTTTTGCTTCACTGTGTTTTTTATTGGAAGTGTTTTTATTATTATTCCCAGTATTTATTGCATGCTTTTGACCTATCTATCTATCTAGCTACCTATCTATTGGTTACTTTGTGGTGTTGTGTCACTTTCAGTGCTGGAGAAAGTATTCAGATCCTGGAGGTACCACACAACAACTCAAACAAATGAATTGATTGAAGCAACAGTGCTCCAGCAACTCCTGTGTTCTACTTGGTAATAACAATCTGAATCTGTCAGTGGCAAAAACAAGAACTTTAGTGCTATGTTCTTTGACGCGGACAATCGCTCATTGGATTAGTATTTGTTTGTGGTTGCTGGGTACACAGTAATGCACAGATTCCAAATAAAGTACAGGTGCAAAGATACCTGAGTTTGTTAGCAAGTGTAATGCTTACTGTGTTCACTGTCTGTACCAAGTTTCATGGTAATCCATCCAAAAGTTGTTGAGATATTTCACTTTGGACCAACTGACAGATATCACTGACCCCAGAGCCACACGCCAGTGGCTAAAAAGCATCTTAAGGTAATGATGATTTTAGTCCCAGTGTAAGTCTCTGGGATACGATTATCTAAGCCTTAAAAGGCTTTTGGGAAGCAGAGCTCAGATCTGCTTTCAGCACAATGTCACTCAGTTTGTAATTTGTCGATTCTACCAGCAAGCACAAAATAGAATACATGATAGATATGTGTAGCAGTTACATCATAATGCTGCATAAACACTTTGATTGCACATTCTCCAGCCAGTGCACATTAAAAATGGCAATCACAGCAGGACAGGTATGTGGGTTCCCTCTGCAGCCTCTGATTTAAAAAACACAGCAACAAAGCACATTGTCATTATGCGTAGTGGCCCATTTTGTTTATCATTTATCAAATTATGTGCAGCTAATACCGGACTGCTGCAGAGTACCACTCAAACCATCAAATGATCAGTCATCTTAAAAAAAAAAAACAGTACAAAAATAAACTCTCTCCAAGTTTAGAAACACAGTCACCTGTTCACTGTCAGTGCTGCCCATGAGCTGAGGACGTCCTGTGGCCCAAGAGGACATTTTGAACTTGAGGGCATATGTGTTATGTCACCTGAAAGCCCAGCTTAATATGATTATGCGCACAAAAAAAATCAGGCTTATCATTTCTTTAGAGGGGACTGCATGTTTCTTTGATGCAGACTGCCTCTCGTATGGACTGAGTCAGTGACTAATTAGTAAGTGGTTCATTTTTCCAGCCACCAGCAAAGACCAAGCATACACACACTTTTTAGAGCCTCTTCACTGTGCTTTTTAATTTTTTTCTTTCTTTCTTTTCATTTTTAATTGTGCAATATTTTAGCAGAATTTTAGGTTTTGTATGCAGACATAAGCTACAATACTATCTTATTCATCAACCAGTGTGACAAGAACTGTATAATATACTGTAGCTGCCTCCATCTCCATCAGTGACAAGTCAAAATTTCTGCACATGATAAATGCCAAATGGAAATTCGTGAATGATAGCTGGTAATTATCCTCTGATATCTGCAGGCTCTTGCATCCTGTGACATACGTATCCACTCCACTGCTATAGTGGAAACAGTACAATTCAAGTCAGGAAATTGCTATTATTCCTTGTGAGTTGTTCTTATTGTCTACTTTGGTTCAGACCTTTGTACTTTTCAGTGTAATCCCAGTCCAGGACAATGGGCTAAAATTTGGTCCAGCCAGAGGAGGTGGTTTCAGTCCAGATCAAACTGAGCCATGGTTTAGGTCATTTGCAGCGTGAAAACACTTTTTTTCATTGAGTCACTGGCAGAAAAGGGCTTCCATAGTTTAAGACAAAACATTTAATAATCCACTCAGAGATTCAAGTTACAAAAGACATGTTTGGAAAAAAAAGTAAAAAAGTATATAATTAATCTATTATCAAAGCATCCATAGGTAAAACTATTACCATTTTCCAAGAGTTTTTATGTCTAATGTCTCAGCTGTAACTAGTGAAATTTCTCTCTGTACATTTAAAGAGTGTAGTCTTAATTATCCAAGGTGATTAAGCACTGTGAAAGGCTTTCCAAACGCAGTCATTATGGCACATTCAAATTCAATCTACCAGCAGGCAGAGGCTATTACAGCCAGCATGGATTTTGATTACTGATTATATGCTTTGATGACTTCAAACCTCTCGGCTACACGTTACTTCATACAACTGGAGGGAAGAAAACCACCTTTCTTAGCCATGTATTCATTGTTACTGCTCCCTTTTCACCTGCTGGGGCGAATGTCTCCTGTCGAGCTTAAACTTTGCAATAATGGACTGCATAGGGTTATGTGGTTGTTGCTTATGGATGAGGGGAGTGTGCATCTGTGTCCTGCTTCCCTAATATGGAAGCCATCCTATCATTGCATCTCTAGTCCTGAGGAATACAAGGAAAGCCAGGTGAGACTGGATATTATCTGCCTGCCCTGAGCGCCTGACTGTGAAATAGAGACTGTGTGACAGGAAACACACAAGGAATGCAACGTAGTTCCATGCCAGTCTTTCCTAGACTGGCCATTGCAATTCACAAGTAATGAATACTGACCTTGTTACTTTGGATATTGGTGTAAAGAAAACACCAGCACGATGCAGAAAGTCATCATGGGTGAAAAGCCATGGGCAGACCATGCACAGCATTAATAAAAGGATAAGTGGTTTTCATGGTCTAGCAGTGTGTGATTTCGATAACTCTCCAGAAGTAATTTTTATCAAAATGCCTCATCTAAGTCAAGGCTGAATTCTACCTCACAAATTTTAGTGTATTTGATGAACCCAGCATGTTGCATATTATGCCCATATTAA
This sequence comes from Lates calcarifer, assembly GCF_001640805.2. Lineage (NCBI taxonomy): Eukaryota > Metazoa > Chordata > Actinopteri > Centropomidae > Lates > Lates calcarifer. The sequence goes on from NC_066856.1 coordinate 17,454,187, forward strand.
AAGATCAGACCTCTACAGCTGGAAAGTGTGTCAATTACACTGTGATCTAATCAAGAAAGAAGTTAGAGGATACCTTTCATTTTGGTTGATAACCTTCTTGGAAGGATACACACAGACACAGCTCTTATCAGTCACATCTAGTACACGCTGCCTCTGTAACTCAGAGGCCCTGGTTGTCTTTGATGTGTTACAAGAAATAGGTTTGGTTTTAATAAAGGAATTTCATGCTAATTTAAAATTACTCTTGTCCTCATCTGCAGTATATGAAGGTTATTTAGGGACCATTGTGATAGAAGAAAGGAAAAAAAGAAGGACAATGTCAGCGTGCTGTACGCTTTTCTGTAGATCTAAGCTAGCAGCACACCCAGGCTCCAGCTGTGATAGTGCAGCCTAAGCATAAAAGTGACCCACCATTATTGCCATTTTCTGAGTTACAATAAAGTGCAGTGACAAAAAGAAAAAGTAGCATACTGGTGGTTATTTGCAGAAATGTGTGTGTGTGTCCTAATCTTATGTAATCTATGCTGCAGTGCTACACAGCAGTTCTCTTTATCCCTGGCTTTAGCAGGCCCATATCGTGTTGTCAGAATCACATGGAAACAGGGAACAGAGTGCACTGCGCTAATCCCATTTTTGCATTTAATTACCCACTACTTCAGAATGCTCACTGCACCCTGGCTGCAGAACTGTTTGCAAAAACTAGGAAGTCGAATACCACTCTGCAGCACACTCTCCCCAAGGGAGAAGGGCTTGGCTGAGCAATTGTTCATACTCCTCACATACGCATCACATTAGCATATCTGGCTGCCTGCACAGACATTAAATGCAGGTGAAGCACAACCAGGGTATTATCACTTTGTTTATAACACAAAAGGCTGTGTGTGCGTGCTCTTCCCCTCACTTCATTTCCCACCGACAACATCAGGCAGCATGCTTTGCATACTCGTGTTTTTAATTGCCTGCTCGGATTCTGCATTCTGACCCATAATCTCTGTTCTCAGCTGCTTGTAAGCCATTTTTCTTTTGTGCTGTCCTTTATATAGATGTGTTGTTTTGCTCTTGCTCGTCAAAGAGTTTGCAGAGCACTGTCTGCACAATGAACACAGATGTTTATGTGCCAAAGTATCATGTTAATTTCAGTGTAGTGTCAATGAAATTGAATGAGCGATGAATGAATAGCCTTAATGCTGTTGTGTGTTTATTCTGAAGACTATATCTGACACAGTTTTTCATGATGAGAACAAAACCACTTATAGTTAATGACATTATCCCAAAACAGCAGTTTTATCCTGTGAAAAAAGGCAATATGCCTAATTTTTTGTAGATATTTCCTTCATTATAAAAAATTTGCATGACTGCTGAAATCACAAAAGCTGTGGAATTATACTTGAAAAGGAGAAAAGATGCAGAAATGCTCAGTACATTGACTCAAAGGCAAATGACTAATTTGACAGTTGGAAAATTACCTCTATGGACAACAAAGGGACCAAAGAATAACATTGAATAACACAACAAAAGTGTGGAGAAGTGATAGTTGAATTACAGATAACAATTTCATATCATACAACCATCCAATTACACAGCCAACAAAGTGCGGAACAGCTCTCAACTTGAGGCACTTATTAATTCGGGACACCATTTGAAGGGGAAAAATAGGCTCCCCTTCCACACTGCATGTGTAAACACCAGCTAATACCCATCATGCCAAAAAAAGAAAAAAAGAGTGAGACAGGGAGAGAGGGAAAAAAAATCCTTCTTCTGCATCCTTAAAACCAACAAACATTCATAACGTTCACAGTGTGATTAGGCTATTTACAAGTCACAGCAGTGGCAGTCAGAATATACCAACAATCGAAGCTGGGAACATCTAATTAGTGGTGACATCTCTAAACACTCGAGCTGTGTGATAGCATGCTGATTACCACACCATCGACATAGTGCAGGCTTCTCTCCACCTGCTGTGTTCCCTCACTTTGACACTTACCTGATAATGCAATGACTCATTCATTCATTCTTCATGCCTGCTAACACATGTAAACACTACACCATTGCTTCACGCTCCTTCCCCCTCACTTAGTCAGGTTTCGCTCAGGTTAATCCACCAAGGGTTTTTTGTTGTGAAGCTACAGGCTTGTAATAGGATCTAGGAGAGCATCTGGATGTGCAGTAACACTGTGAGCTCTTAACTTGTATGAAACAGGGCGTACCTCAGCAAATCGTCTTAATGGATAATGCTGGATAAAGACAGGGATAACATTTTCTTGTAACGCATTTACCAAGAGTAAAATTAAATTGGATGAGTTGCTGTATTTGGTATGATGTTAGAAGAAAATATCTACATTTTATACATAAATCTGTGATTTTTTTGATGAAATACCGAGGTTACTGTGTTTTGTAATGAAGTGCTGTACTTTACAAATCCCAGAGAACATGATGTTTACGGTGTGTGGATGTGGAGTATCTTTATTCTAAGCGAGGGAAAGTGTGAATGGAAAGAAAGCAAAAGTATGATGTACCATTCAACATTGAAGTGGATATTGCATTTCATACAGATTCAAGCTCTGACTACATTGCATTATGGTTATCTGAGGCCACAGTCTATTGGACACTGGACTTTTATTCTTCATTGTTATTTTCTCTTTCTTCTCCTTTGCTTTCTTTCTCACTACTCCTTCTACTCTATCATCATCTTCCTTCTTTCTGTCTTCTTCTCATTTTTCACTTTGATAAAGTACACTAAGTAACAAAAGATGATTTTAAAGGACATACAATGTGTTTCATCTAATATTCCAAAAGAAGGATTTTATCATAGTTGTTGCTGTCTGCCTGAGCACATGCAGAGCCATTTCTTCTCAACTCCTGACAGAGAAAAGTTGTAGTTCAGGGGAGAGGTCTCACTCACACTTACAGTATCTCACTCACTGCATGTGATCTCATCCTGTGTGTGTATTAAAGGGGTTGTATTGCCGTGGATCCATGTATGGCAATATGTGGAAACCATCATGGTAAACACTGCCTATTGCCTGCCCAGTCTCTCTCTCACTGACTTTGATTCATTGTGGACAGCCTAACCATAGCTTAACCATAACCACTTCATGTCTAACCCTGACTTTAACCAGAACCTCAGAAATGACATTTAGCCTCATTAGGACCAGGCTTTGGTCCCCATGAGGACTACAGAAGAATAGAATTTGTGCTCGACAGTACTTTTGATGTACTAGCAAAAGAGTAATTTTGTAATCTATGTTATAATTTACTGTATATATGACTTTTATATATTACAATCTAACTATGTTATTTGCTAGATATAATATTAGCCATAGTATGTAGCATAGTAATAATAAAACACAAACATGATATTTAGTCAAATGCAACCAAAGCCTATATGCTATGAAACCTTAAACTTTTAATAATGAAAACTGCTGGAAGGCCCTGCTTGATCTAGCCTTGGAATGTGGCATTGAAATTGGAAATTTCATACAGTTTACACAGAGAAAAACTGAATTGGGCCAATGTGTGACTCACACATGTGATCTGGGAAAAAAGGATCATCCATAATAAAAGTACTAGCACATCTTTAACTCTGAAATTAGTATTGCTAGAAAATAGAGTATATACATGGAAATTAGTATTGCAGTGGCAGTATTTGCACACACACTCTCTGCACCCCCATCTCAACTGAATAACCTCATTGATCACTGGCGCTTGTCCTTCAATATCCAGACATAGATTGCTCACCTAGCTTTCAGCACAGCAACCTCTCCATCTGCCTAGCTTGTGTGCTCTCTGAGGTATGCTAAGTTTATCAGTTAGGCTCAGGTAAATGTCTAGACTGGTTCAGTAAGGCCCTGCAACATACTGACATAAATGATGTAATTATACCTTAGATGGATAATGGCTTATTTACAAAACCTAGTCATTGGTGGGGTCACGTTCATTCTAGATAAGGCAATTTGCCTTGATAGACCCTCACAAGCTACTTGTGCATGCAAATGGCAGCATTCATTAACATGTGACTACTCTCTGCGTGGCATAGAGAGGCTATTACCACCAGACACTGGGTGCCATTATCAGACAGAAGAAAGTGAGATGGATAGACCTTTCTCTTCACACTATCCATGGTTGATGTTATTAATTTGGGTCCTTGCATGTGGGAGTGGTGTGTTTTTCTAACAACCCCCTCTAAGTTAGTAATTGGCTGGGGCATCTACTGCAGACAAGTTCTTCCACTGGACTGTGATGTTTGTCCTGTGCATCCAGCATAGACAGGGTAATAGTGAGCAGCATGTGATGGAGTGCTTGGAGTGTAAGCACACACAGCCAGTGCTGATGACATGAGCCGAGATGGCCCCCCAGACTCAATGACTCATTAATCATGGAGTGTGCTGAAAGTAGGATGACAGGCAGCTAAGAGCATACACATTCAGATTCCGCAGTGTTAATGACACAGAGTCCACAGGAAAGCCTTGCCACTATGTGCTTAGGTTGATAACGTAGCAGATGAAGTGCAAACAAGCTCATGTCTACTTGATAACATTGACGTCAGCCTGTGGTTGCCATCAGGATCAGGACACATTCTCCTAATTGTGTTTGCATTGTCTGAACCTTAGTTATGTGACACATCATTGTGCAGGTGTGGGATAGATGTATGATGCAGTAACAAATTCACTGTTCTCTCATTAGTAAACTTATATAAATGTTGTTATATATTGTAGGCAGATTCAGCATCCAAGTGCAGAGGACACTTTTTGACAACAAAAATCTATGTATGTATTAGCCAACAAGGAGAGATGTGGCAGAGAGATGTGCACAAGACCAAACAACCAGGATGTGCAAGGCACAACCTAACAAACGGGTGAAATCAGTGATTAGAAATGGTCTTGGCTGTAGCTTGAGGACAGGAGTGAGTATCATGGACCGCTTCTTTGCCACTGACAGCTGCGGGATCAGGACCTTGGTCAGTGTACTAGTGTGTAGTCCTGACAGATACACTCACAATCTGTCTGTATCCTTCCTTTTCCACAAACATTGTTTTTTTCTGGAACTGCTGTGCCCTCTGGCAGTTCATCCTCATGCTAGTTTATGGCTCTTTAGTATTTGAATGATGGAAATAAAGTAGATGTTAGTTGTTAAAAAGCTTCAGACTATATGCAGTTTGTTTCACCTCAGTTGTCTTTATAAAGCTGTCTTCAGGCTGACATTAGTATATGAGAAAGCACCCTCCTCATTCCTTCCAATGAGACCAGTGCACTGGCACAGTAGAGGTCCAGATGCAAAGGCTCAGGTAAGAGAATGTAGGGTTGTCTGGCAAAAAAGCTGAATCAGTTCAACATTTGCTGCTATACAACAGATGCCAGTTCAAATTACAGGTGGAATACTTTGCAACACTGACAGGCTAATTCTATTACTGACCTTACAGCCATTGAGAGAGATAATGACTGCTTGTCACAACACAACTGCATCACCGTAGCCTCCTGAATATTTAGTAATGTATTGCTTTTTTTGTTTGAATACTTAATTTTATTGACGAAAGATAATTATTTGACTGTATACACTGTATAGTATTCATTTCTCCCATGTTTAAGGTGTGGTTTCCCCTCTGCAGCAAGGCTTCTAAACATTTCAAACAAACATCTCAGGACTCTCAAGTTGCCTTTAATTTGTTACTCTGAGTCTTGGTAATCTGTCATCCTGCCAGGTTACAGGTTTTGTCGGCAGGGGTGTGTCATAACAAATCTGATCGCAGCCCCTGAAACTTCAGCTGAATGTGATGGAGTGTCTGCGCTCTTTGCTGCAATTTACCTTCTCTGGTGTTCATACCAATTAAGAACACATTAATCAAAACTGTATTTGACCTTGGTTGATCTTGGTATGACGTCTTTCCAGTAATGAGCAGGTGTGTTTGTGTATTGGTGGTTATTTTTTCCCACTTATTTTAATCACTTACTTAACCATTCTCAGAAAGAAATCAATGCAGTTAGGCGTGATGACTTTGCTGTAATATAGGAGTGTTTGATTCATCATAAACTGCCCAATAGCATATACCATGACGCTGACATGCATGATAGTCTGCTATTTTTTATTTTATTACTTGAGGTTAACACAGAGGAAGATTGTACTGCTGCCCTTTCTCTTTCTTGTTAGAAAAGTATGTCCCTGTGCTGCATTCCATGCCAGAATATACTGTACTGTAAGTCAGTGCTCTCCAAGGACTGTGCAGGTGGGGAGCCAGACTGCTTTAGCTTTGCAGGCAGGATGATAGAGGAGACAGAGGAGGGAGGGGATATGCGTGAGTGTATGTGTGAGAGAGAGGAGGGGTGGGGGGGTATTAAAGAGAACATAAGACACGTACTTGCATAGGAGTGGGTTGAAGAGACCCATACATCCAGACAGAAAGACTAAGGATGTATTGGGCAAAAAATAAGAACACACAAAACCAGAAGGAATGTATAAAAGGTGGACAGGGGGACAAATGTTCAGTTAGGCCTGGTGAAACAGTGGTTATATATAGCCCGTCTATGGGTGGTGAGAGGAGAGGAAAAAAGAGAGGAGAGACATGAGAGGAAAAGGAGAGCAGAAAGAGTTCTGTTTTGGTGGAGATCACAGTGCCAGACCTTGTCACAGACAGCCAGTGTGCAGATGTTACAATGTACAAAAGGTCCCAGTCGCCCATGATCTCGAACAGCTTGACTATGGCTGCCAGGGCTCTCCATGGAGTGGTCAGGTGGGCGAGAGACAGATATAATAAGATGGACTATTGTGTGTGGATGGGACTGCGGCGAGCCAGGGCACTAAAGGTCTAATGAGGCAGCGTGTTCCTACAACCACACATAAATACAATACAATGTGACCACCTGATCGCTGCAGTTGCACGTCCTGCAGAAATTGAACAGCCTGTTGGAAATAATGGAGTGTGAAAACCTCTGCCCTCGAATATAAATAATGATATCATAAAAAATAATAAAAATAAAAAACACTGACAGATGTAAATGCTCCTCCCCTGTGTGTGTGTGTGTTTGTATGCATGTAGAAATATGTGTTATGAGCGTAAGCAGAGTGGATTCAGATCCTGCAGCATTGGTAGTGTTGGCAAATCAAGCTGTTATTAGAGCATTATGGGGCTTTGGATTCACATAACTCAACCCGTCTATATTGTCAGTTTTGGAATATGGCGTGTGCTGCCAAGTGTGTTTCTGGCCATTGTATTAAAATCTAGCACAAGGCTAGATTGGCAAGACAGTTTCATTTATATCAAGCATACTAAGGTTACATTCAGTTTGGAGCACATGATCAAAGAGCAATGCAAGGCTTGTGTGTGAATATGGACAGTATTGTTTGTGACCACATCTTTGTAACACAGAGCTGAACATGTCACCTAATTGTATTTTACAGACAAAGTATCTTTCACAGCCATGTTCCTCTTGGTCATTTGCAGGTCTAAGTCAAAACTGGGTTAAGTTTAGTAGGCCTCAAGGTTAGATAAGACCTTGACTGAACATCATTTCAGTGACTTCCTCTAATGTGTGGTTAGAACCAGGTTAAAGTTTTATTAAAACAATGGTTATATGTAACCTAGAATCTTAAACATTTATTTCCTTTTTAGCTAGTTTTAACCCTGACATTTAGATTTTATTTTTATTTTTCTATACTCTGCACACTGTATAAATCAAATTCTTTCAGATAAAGATGGGAAAAAAAACAATTAATTGTCTATCTTCTCTTTGTTCTGAGCATCTGATAAGAGTAAATGGATGATTTCGACAAGCAGGTCTTTAAAAAGAATGGTGTGAAATTCATTATTTACTATGCATTTCACAAAGATTCCAATCAAAAAAAATGTGTTAACCTAGGTGTCTAAAGAGGTACCCTGCGATTTTTTTTTACCAGCAGCGGAGCAACAAAATAACATTTCAGTAAGTGGCTCCCAGTTTTCTTTGCATCTCATGCTTTATGAGCTCCTGCGTGAGGGTAATGAGTCCTGCCAGCGGCTGCGGGCAGCAATACAAATAATAGTGCATTTAAGCGCTATGACGTGTCTTGTTATATAGTGTGCATGTATGGGGACTGCTAAGCAGTTCAGGTTTCACCATAGCATTTCACACATTTTTAGCTGGATAGCATGCTAATCTTAGTAGAAGAAAAAAGTGATAGAAATAGAAGCAAACAAGTTAACAGTGGTTTGCCTTCCACCACTAGAGACAGCTCTTGGTGAGAAACGGAATGAAGTTTGACTCTGAACTCACAATGTTTCCTCCTCCTGACTATATGAAAAATTTTCATATAACATCTTTAAGAAGCCTTTGTATGTATGTAAACATGATTCTTGTGGGTTTCATTCCATTTCCAAATATTGTGTTATCTCCAGTTTTTGTAGGAACCTCATACAACATACTATACTGAACTGCTCTTGGCTGTAGGTGATCTCTCATGCAATGATAAGTCTGGCAACAGGGTTTCAAGTGATAAATGCTCCTTCCATACCTCTCATCATAACAGAGCCATTAAGATGCTACATGCCACAAAGTGTGACCATAGGCCTTTTTCTATTTAACTGCCCAGCTGGCTGGGAGTCATTGCTTGTATTTTCAGTCTTGCTGCAATGAAGGCCCATGGGTATTTGAACACATTAGTGCTTTAGAGGGTAGCTCTAAGCTGTTGCCATGCTACTGTGTTTGAACTCAGCAGAAGTAAGGTATTTCTGTCTGCAGTCATTATTGGATCAATTTCCTTTATAGATATGGTAATATTTCTGAACTGCACTGAGCTGTGAGGACTTCAAAAAGATACGCTGGAATCTAAGGGTCAGGTGTAATACACAGATGTAAAAAGGTTTAGTGTCAGCACTATCTCTCAAAGGATATAAAACACTATTCTGCATTGATGTCTTTTAAAGACCTGCGTTAATGTTCTATAGTTCATTCATATCATTCACAGGCACAGCCATTAATGTTAAGGCCAGAGATTTACTAATTTATCTGATGTTCATATTCTGAATGACTTACAATCGGTGGCTAGTTTAGTGTCTGTACTTTCATAAGAAACTGCTGCAGGGTACAAAACTAAGAGCTTCTGCCCACAAGGACAGATATTGTCCCAATATATTAAAATTGTAGAGCTGTATTTTTTTCATAGGCACACTTTTGATCAGTTTCAAAAGAGAAAACTGAGGCAAGAATACAAGGAATGGACAAGTAGTAGACGAGGCAGAGCTGCTCTGTTGGGAGTAGTAATGATTTTAGTTGGGTGTAACCTAAGTGAAATGAGACAAGGACTTAATATTTTTCTAGTTCTGCTCTAGTATTTTCCGAGTTGTTGTTGGGAGATGTCTCCTTACAAACAGCACATAATTCCAGTAGAACAGTGACGGGGTGGACATCTCTTCCCATGACACAGCCACCTTTTCACTACCCTTTTCAAACCAACTTTCATTATGTTTTATTATGTTCAGAAGCAAGCTGTGTAAGTTGGGCAGACACATTCAAAGAGCAAAAGTTAACCTGGCAGTGCCTACAGTGAATTATAGTGTGAAAATGGAAATGTTTAGATCATTATCCCAGTCGACCTCCATGTTTTAATGTGCCATAATTCTTGCCAAAATTACTGTTTTTTCTGAAATGTTAATGAGTATTACAATTTTCTCCACACACTACATTTACTATATACTTTGTCCTCCTATATACTGCCTCACCCAACATTCTCCTTTGCTCTCATCATAATTACTCCAGCCACTAGGGGTTCCTTGACAACAAAATGTAACTATGGGTTGCAATAATTTGCTCAGAAACAGAAAAAGTACCAATTTGTGCCTAATGTGAATACAAGAAGAACCATTACAGTATAGAGACCAAGTGGAATTTTGTGTATCCAGCTTTACAGCCCTGTTTAAAGCTCCTCTGAAATATATCCACAACATGAGAAACATTTTTTTGTTTTTTCCTGGTTTATTTGCTTCTCTGATGCATTTACCCAGCCATACGTACAGTACAGCCATCACCACTGAGCACCGGTTGTGAAATGTGGATGTTATTCATATAGCACAGATGGCAAGGCATAGAACGCTACCAGTCTTACTTAATGAATGTTGGCAGTAATAAAACAGTCAGTTCGTCATATTTTTAGCCAAGTGTATCAATTTTCCAAAGAAACTGACATGTCACCAACAAGATGAGAAAAAATGCAAAAATAGAAATGTATTTATTTAGTGCATCTCAATACTTTGATTTGTCATATAAATGGTAAAAAAAAAACAACAACAACAAAAAAAAACCAGCTAGTTCAAGGATCATTATAGCTAACAACCTGGATTCACACCTTTCAAAATATAAGACTCACTTTGTTTTCAACAATAGATTAGATAAATCAATATGAAACATGTCAAATCATCATTCTTATTCCACAGAAGCTTTACTAATATTTGTACAAAGAAAGGTAAAGATTACAGCAACATTACTACTTTGATATTCTTGGGTTTAAAATATCCTGTAGCATTGTGTGGTTAAAGTGGGATTTACCTCCTATGCTGCATAAATACCTGCTGTGAACAAATGAAGACCAGGGCTCAGTTTATTGTTTGCTTAGGCACATGAGATGGGGTGTTTAATTTGTCTTTTGCGAGTTGGCTGCCAGCGTGTTGACTCTTAACAGGTTATAACACATTTTGAAGGCATTTTAATTGGGTATTAAAATTATTTTAATGGCTTTTAAACATTTTTCAGGAGGTTTTAGCATCAGGTAACTTAGCCAAAGGTTTGTGGACACCCAGCTGCCACTCCTCTGGAAACAAAACGGGAATTCCAATTTACATCAACTTTAAGATGCTCCCTGTGGTGAATGCTACAAATTTATGTTGTACAGATTCGTTTCAGGTTTGAAATGGTGAATAATCTCTTCAACTAAATGAGTTTGTGTGGGTTTATGAGCCAGTTTTATGATCTTTTTTTTTCTCTTTTGAATGATACTGATGAAGACTGCACAGCCAAAACAGGTTCACTCTAAGTGCTACACCATTGCAGTTCAATCATATTTTCAGACTTTGAGCTGGTATTTCATCTATCGGATATATCCAAATCCATTCCACCTCAATTTGTCTTTCTTTGGTGTGTGAATAGAGCTGAATGCACTGCTGTAGTGCATGTATTTGATGGCACTCAATGAGAGATTAGTTTCTCAGACATGTAGAATGTGAAGGATTCTGAGTGGGAGGCCTACATCCTGCAGTAGAGGTACCATGCGGCAGAGGAAAGAGTTTAGCTTCCTAATGAAGTAATCAGACCAGGGAAGATGTTTATCACTCCAGCAATCACACAGTCTGAAATTCACTGAAAGACAGCCAGATGAATTACATGAAAACAGCCAAGCATATCAACTGCATTTAGATTTGCTTTTACTGGCAGCTTTTTATCAGTCCCGGATGTCTGTCCTCAATGTGTCTTGTAGCTTCTTTTCATATCTGCTTGCTTTAAAAAGCATACAGAATGCTATCAGTTTAGTTGTGTTTGGTCAAATTTACAACGTGTTATTTCTGATGTCATAAAGCAGGCCTTGAATGTTAAAATAAAGAGTAGACATTTCCTCTGCAGTTAGAAGGCTTCGTTCTTGAAATAACACTGAATGTATGCTGAGAAACAATTTACTTGAAATTGACATCCACAGGCAGATCATATTAGCATTTTGATTTGTTTTCTTCAAAATTTACACGTTTTATTTAGAAGTGACAAATCAGGTTTCCACTGAAGTTAAACCATTATACATAATCATTTACAAATCACAGAATGTCCAAGTTTCCTATGAAGAATCAAAACTTTGCTTAAATGTCAACTTTCCACTGCATCCACTGGTTTTTATGAAGCAAATGGAGCTCAACTCCTATCAATTTTTCGTTCAGAGAGAGTTGATGTAGTTGGTTTCTGGTGTTCATTCAGTCTCTTGTCCAGGGTCCCTGCCGTTTGGATGATTTGATACACTGCTGCATTCTAGGGGGTTGTTATATGTAGGATGTACTGAAATAGACTTGAAGACTCTGGCTGTGGATGTTCTAACAGCCCATTCACATAAGGGAGTCCTATGTTCTTGGAGGTCTCCACTGAGTCACCAGTGTCCCTCCCTAGACCAACAGGGCCATGTAGACCCCAGGTTTACAGAGCCATCTGATGATTATTTGGTTGTGATTTAATTAGTTGGATGTACCATTAAAAACACATTATAAACTGAAATGATTGAGGCCTGAAGGCGACACCTGTATTACTGCCTTATCCTGACACCCCACCTTGTAGAGTGGCTGCAGGTAAAATGTAGTTTTATGGCTTTTATTATGTCGATCTGTTTTGTGCTTATGTGGTGCATTTTAACAAATATATTGTGCCCTTATGTAATCATATAAACACAAAGTACTTTCAAAGTACTTTGGTCAAATTAACTCCTAGGGCCCCATATAATCTGACCATGGCTATAGTTGAAAGCTTCTCCTTTATTGTGTTTAATGAAAGTAAAGCCAACCTCCTAAACTATCAGCATTCACATGCTATGTGAACACTGAAATGTACGTTCTTTTGGTGAGAATATCAAAGACAATCTGGAGACTATGAGACTCTCATTATCAATTGTCTAATTTCCTTATGTCCCTTTTTTTGTTCCTGTTTTGGTTGTAAAAATTACCACCGGTGAGGGAATACAGTGGGAAAGATAATAAAAGTGTTGCGTAGCTGGGTTTCATTTATTTGTTTATTCCTTCTCAAGCATTATATTAAATAAACTTACCTTGGAGATTTGCCTAGTCAGCTGGGACATGACTGTGCTATGAGGCAGCCGCTGTGCAGGCTTGCATATTAGCTTTTGAGTAACTGGGACAAGATTCAACACTGCTGTATGATTTCAATATGTCATCCGCACATGTGGGTCGCAAACATTTCCCCAGAGCATTGGAATTGGAGTCTGGAGAACCAATTGTGTTCCTCACACAACACACATGATAATGAAAATAATCTTGCCCAGTTCTCCACAGGGAAATCTTCCAGCCCTAGAAAACTAGTAATTCTTTGTCCGTGTCTGTTTGCTTTTATATAGTTTTTTCTTCCATTGTAAGTTTTTGCAAAGCATTCTAAGAAACGAGCACTTGAAGTTGATGTGAGAGCATTGTTTGTGTGATGTTCCCATGACAGATGCCTCAAGCAAAAAGAAGAAAAAGCCTGCTGAAATATTCCTCAAATCACTTTTGTAAACAGTTTCTCTAAGCTCAATAACAATCACCATCCCATTTCTACCTGTTTGATGTTCCTCCTTAATCTCTGTATATGTTATGCTTTTCATCTCTTGCGGTTCCTGCTCATTTTGGAAGCAGTAAGAAGCTATTTAATTTATCTCAAAGATGGAGCATGTGAGTGCTGTCTTTAGCCTCAGTTAAACATGCAAACACCACAGGAAACATGGACAGCAGCAGAGGCACATTCCTTAAGGCTTTTCTCAGGCTGTCTTTTTATCTCAAGATCAAGAATAATATGGGATAATCATGAGACCTCCACATGTATGCTACATAAATATACATAATCATGAGACTGCAAACAGCGACAGGTCCTTTGCATTACCTATGGCATGTTGTTGTTTCTCCTAGCAGGTTTTCACAGATTATTCTGCACGTCCCTGCTACACTTCAACTCCACAAATAATGTCACCACAGTGCAAACAAGGCTTAGGGGGAACTATTACCCAAAGGAATTCCTGCATGCTTTTTATTTCAAATGCTGCTGTGGAAGTTATCCTTTTATTAAGTACTGTGTTGTAGTGTTGTTGCATGGAAGTTTCTGCCTATAAAACCAGTGATATCAATGTGAGCTGTGCCTCAATTCCCAACTATAATACAGTATATTGTTTTTATTGTTAGAATTCAAGAAACTAATGTCACAATATGCACCCTTACTCTGGAAAATGCCAACCATGATGACGCTGACACTAGGTTTACAGAGAGAAGGCAGAACTATTTCCAATTATTTGATTTTCTTAGATTTTTCACGACCATCCACAATTGGTTTTAATTTCTTGCACTTAGAGGTAGCTCCCCTGGAGTCTGTGAAACATTTAATCTGTGGGACAATAGGCCTTTTGCACAGCAGACACTTGTAGCAGGAAAAGCTCAGGTGTAATTAATGCCATTAATGGTTGGTTGCATACTGTTATTATTATTACAGTTCTAGTGCCCCACTGTTGTGCCTTCCAGCTCACTGGCATGGCTTACTGGGACACTTAAAATAGAGTGGAGAAATCCTTCATTTGATTAGTTCCACCTGTGATTTTCCTGCTTTGACAAGTAGAAATACCTGCTGTGAAATAGCCTATACTGTACATCAAAAGCACACTCAAATTAATTCATGTGCATTTTTATTTCCCCCCAGTCACTCCTACTTTAAAGTTAGCGGTGTGTACCAGGGTAAAGCAAATGTTGTATAGCTGTGAAGGGACATTCTCCCTTTGAATGTCATATTCAACAATGGTTGTTCTACTCAAGTTTCTCAGTGAATATATATTATTGTGTATGCTCATACTGAGACCCTGACACTGAAGCTCCTAAACACTCATTATTTCTTTTACACATACACACACACCTGTACTTTTCCAACTGTTATACATCAAGATATATTCAGTGGACAAGGGAATACAATATATACAATTCTATTTTTTCCATGCTGTGTATTTCTGATGCTTTTAGTTTTAAATCAAAACTCAAACAAGTCTCTCAAACAGTTAGCCTGAATACTTGCAAGTCATAAACATGGGAACCAGCAAGGTTGCTGAAAACCACCAACCCCTTCCACATTCAGCTGTCAGTGAGCAGAAAAATAACGTTGTCAAAGTAGGTGAGTGTAGGAGCATCTGAATGGAGGTTTAGGCTGACATTTATGATCATTTACAATAAATAATTAACAAATCTTGCTAACTATTCATGCACCTTTCAGATCACAATTTATTTATTTATTTGTGATATCTAGCCCTCTCACACCACATAACCCATCATACTCTTTGCAAGAGACTCACCACTTCTCAAAGAAAATGAATGGTAGCTGGTGCAAAGCATTTGTTGTGTTTCTGCCCTTAATGACAGTCTGCAGGGCTCAGGGGCCTGCTGGTTTATATTGGAGCTCTGTTATCAGTGACTGATTTGCACCTGGGAAACCGGGTGAAGGCAATTAACTGTTAAGTAGCTGCTAAGAAAGAAAAGCAACACAAGGAACAGCACTGAAAACTACAGCTTGGAGAGATATTTTACAAGATTTCATGCCTTCCAATAATAAAAAGTCTGTCTTTGGCAGCAGGAATGTTAAATTAAAATGAGGAGGCACATCTACAATCAAGTGAATTCTTTCAACAACCTATGTTGTTACAACTTGGATGCTTGATGCTGCTAAAAGAAAATGTTTTCTTCACATACAGCATTATAGTGTACTGTATTACTTGACCATTAGTATGTGTTATTATCTGTAATTGTTATCAAAAGTGAAATGCTGCAGTGTCCTCTTTTCACAAGCATCTGTTTTGAGAAGGCTCAGTGGTTTTGTCTCTTGTGAAGGCAAATCAAAGTGGTTTACATACTCTGTCCCTCATTCAGCTGAATGTCAGAAACACTCATCAGTGTCTCCCCGAAGACCTCATTATCCTCTTAATTTCCAATTATTTCAAAGACAAATGAGTACACCTGGCATCCCAAGCAAACCTGTCAATGATGAACACGGGAGACGGTGCCATCCCCGCCTCTCTCACTGGAGATAAATGGGCCCATGATCAAACCTTTTCTCTTTTTTTTATATTCCAACAAGGCAAGAATTCAAGTAGGACTTCCTTCTCACAGCTTCTGTTTTTCCTTTCAGTCACGTTCACAAATAGGGTTCAGTGCTATCTCCATTAACTGCAATGCTTTTGCTTTTGTGGTGGAGCTCAGTTGTGGTTGACATTGAAAGAGGATATCCCCAGTGTTTCCTAACAAGTGTGCAATACAGACGTCCTTGTGACTCAGCTGTTTGGGGCAATTATACTGTGTTGAGCTTTGACCTGGGACCTCTTTAATTAGTTAACACCCTCCAAATATATAGTAGGCACTTTAAGGCTTTTAAAGATATTTTGTGCTTGGCCATTCCATTTCTCCTAAACAGTAGCGCTGCCTGAGAAGGCAAGTTCTGGGGCAATAAAATCCCCCTCTACAAGACTTAAAGGTGATATATAGGTTTTTGTTATCTCTACATAGCTGATGTTAGCATTAAGAGCTGTTTATTTACCCATCTAGCAGAAAGGTTCTCCAGCGGTGGGCACGACTTTAATTTGACTTTGCTTGCTTGCCTTTTTTATGTGGGAAAACTTCATTTAATGGTAAAACTGGCAAGCATTCCTCCAGTGCAGGCATGTGTCGCTAAATATTAATTAAAATTAAATTGAGTTCTTTCTAATTGCAAAATAGGGAATTCCTAGTGAGACCCCACCTGTGGTGCAGAGGAGCATGAGCCCAGCAGGTACTGAGGAGTAAAAGTTTTGATCATGCCTGCGTACAGATTAGTAATTCATTCCTTCAAATGAATAATTCCTGGACAAACCCCAGGCTTCAAGACATCTCTCAAAAAACTGAGTGATGTCACAGATAATCTCCTTTTTTTTCTTTTTTTTGCATGATTTACTGCATACATAATTTATTTAGTATGTCACATTAAAAATTTACCTGATGTAGCTTTTGAGGAACTTTTAAGGAGTAGATAAGAGTTGGCATGTGTACTTGTGGGTATCAAGTGGGAACCTCCCATCACAGATGTGTAATTGAATTAAGCCCGTGAGCACTGATCAGACCTTGACTCACTCATACTGTGCTGACAGCGCACCAGTCTACATTAAGCCCACAAGAGGCCAAAGTTATCAAGTTAAAAACACACCTCATTTCAAATCTGTCCAGTAAAACATGTTTCTACCTTCTGGGCGCTGGGGATAATGTTCTAATACATTAGTGATTCCATGTGTGCAGTACATGTGGCTTATTTCACACTTAATCATTTAAGCTGTTGTGATTTCCGCCTGTCAGAACAGTGGGGAGCACCAGAGCACTGAGATGGATTGTTAATGTTCGTAATGCACCCGCAGTAATCATTTGTTGTGTTTATGAGGGTTGTTGATAGTAGGGAAGGTATTACCACACTCTTATTAGTGAAGAGCTGTGAAAATTGCTTGCAGCTGCCATCGCTCATGTTTTAGCAGTTTTCAGACCTGTTCTTTCAGAAGATGATTAACTCATGACGTAACTCAAGAACAACATTTGAACTTTAACTACAAGTTCCAGTTTTGGAGCATCACGATGTCTACATTCGCATGTTAATTGGGGAAAATTTGATTATAAGTAGACTAAATCTTGAATGCTTCAACATATAGAGTAGAAATGAATATTGCACATGTAAAATGAAATGACAGATACAACAGGGAGCAAAAGTGTGATTCTACAGCAGCAGTTGCATCTAAAACAAGCCAACTAAAAAAAAAAAAAACTGTAGTAAAATGACATTCAAAAAACAAACATCAAACTACAACCCGAACAGGAAAGTAGAACTTTGCAAAGTACTTTTTCAATGACAAAACACCACAAAACTTCACTGAGGAAGTGAAAAAAAGAAGATGAATCAAAGTTTAAAGTTTAAACTTTCCAATTTCAGTTGGAGAGCTCATGTGAGGAGACATCCACATTGGGAACTAATTAGAGCATAAAAACCTAATGTTGGTGAAAAGATTCAGTTATTGGAATGTTTTTTTATTCAGTAGTTCCACAGCCTCAGTCCTCACCCCAAAAAGAATTACCACCTCATTCTGCTGCGGCCCATCGTCCCCTGTGGCTTAGTGTGAAAGAAGATTCATTCTCCAGTGGGACAGTGACTGTAAACTTGCACCAAAGTTGCGCCTGACATATTGAGAGTACTGAGTTGCATAATTTTCTTGTTAATCATCTTTGGGAACCTTTTGAAGAGACTAGGTCAAGCCTACATGTAATATTAAAGCCCAGGTGGCAGAGTAAAAACACTCTGACCTGGGTTCAATCCCCAGCTTTGGGACTTTGAGCTTTGTGCTTCATCAAGCCAGAGGAGCAGTGATTGCTGGTGGCAAGACGGGGAAGATACTTGTCAGAGTCTTAGCAGTGGTTTGGCAGGGTGCTTGTGCAGTGACAGGATGGCAACTAGAGGGATATAACATGAACCTCTGTATGTTGGACTGATATGCAAAGATGTATGGACCAGACAGATACAAATTTGCTGTGGGTGGCTAAAACTGAAGTGAAGAATTGTCCATGTGAGAAATTTGTGCTCTTACCATAAGGCCTTGTGAACACGATTCATGAATGCAGTCAGGAATAATGGAAAGGAGTAAAATAATTAAGCTGCTCTCCTGGTAGGTTTTGAAGATCAGTATCTAACTTTGAGAGTGCACACACAGTGAGGTGCAGATGGTGTGAGACTCAATCCATCAAAATTAAAACACAACTCTTCTCCAGTACACTATACTTTATTCACCAAACCGTCTCAGCAGACTGCCCTCATTAGGGTGGTGTGGCTTTGAGGTCAGTCAGAGGCTAAGCTGTCACTCAAATCAACACATAGTATTTTACTAGGTCACTGCACTGTAAAGACACTCCAGAGGTCATAATTGTGCAAATTGCAAAAGGTAAAAATCTGCATTGAATTCAATGTGAATACCAAAGACTTTTGGACACCACACTTTAAACAATGAACACATCATAATATTGTATATTGTAACTGGTTATGTCTTATAATATTAATTGGGCATTAACCAGGCCAAGTGTCAAAATTAGTTGACAATGCTTTTCAACTTTCATTTAATTTCCAGAATGTTCTAAAATCCATACTCTGGAGGTCTGGGAGTGAATGTAATTATCAAAATCTAGCTAACACACTGACTGAATTGCATTTTAAGGCATAGAATCTGCAGTTAATTCCATGTGCATTAAGCGGCACATGAATCCGCCACATATTCATGAAGTGGTTTCAATTTCATGATGTAGCTTTTTATTAGTCACAGGCTGGTGAAGAAAGTCAGCAGCAGCTTGTCCCCACTCCTCCTCTGCATAACTTTTCAGGCTATGTAGGTCAGCTGTCTCACTGATGCTGCTGTTTTCAACTGCAATTTTTAATTTCTTCATTGTTTATTCTCTAATGTCACTGGAAATTATGTATCACTGCAGAGGTGAAGTGACAAATGCTAATCAACAGACGTGCAGCCTTATTTCCCCTTTTCCCTGACAGCAGTGGAGACATTTAGAACCTCCAAAAATCAGAATTATGTAATTGTGCTCTCTAAACAGACTCATTTTCAAAGCCTGAATTCACAGGCATACAGTTTTCCCATAATGGTCTCTCAACTGTCATAAACATCAGTGAAAGAAGATGTGACACTTATAAGACATTTTGCATTTTTAAAGTTGAAATTTCAACTTTCGCAAAGTACTTTTTAACAGCAAACAAACCTCTCAAACTTTTGGGTAAAACAACTTTAATGATTGCAAGTTTGAATTTGAAAGGTTTTTTAGTCTCTTTGATCTTTTATTTCCAATTCACCTTCACATACTCCAGAGTCATGAACATTTATAATATGCAAAGCCATCCTCCATTAAATCATACTCTATGTGAAAGCTTCAAGCCTTCTTAGAAGCCTCTGACCTCAAATGGTATGAAAAGTAGCACCAACTGGCTCTGCAGGCCCTGAGGTCTTCGCTTACACAACCCACTGAAAAAAAAGGAACAGAAAGTAAATAAAATGTACCCTACATACACACACCTTACCTCTCAGGCAGTCAGATACACAAACACAAATGCACATCCATCCTTGACCTGATATGCAAAGTGCAATTAAAGCTGTTTTGGTATAAGCAAACATAGTCTGTAAACAAACTCCACTGTATGATGCATGGTTGCTCTTCCAAAAGATATGAGGGATGTTAAAGGTGAAGGAGACAGTAAAACATCACGAGAACCATCACCACTTGCAAGAGTGGGTAGAGACTAGTATTTTCTGAAATAATCCATTCTGCTTCTTTTGACAAAAGATAAAACCTCTGGAGCTATTTCCCCAACACATATCCTCATACGGCCTGAGAGATATTACCCCTGGCTTATCTTAGAAACATATGGGCACAGCTTTGATAGATTGTGGCTCTATAAAGAAGGAATCTTTATTCAGGGGGTGACAGTTTAATCCATGTAAACCTCTCGGTGTCTAACACTTATCTCACCATTCATTTTTTGTACAAAAGCGCGATTTGGCACTCTTTTGGAAACTTTATGCCACTTTTTAGTTACACTTCTCAGCTAAAACCTGTTCTGTAAGTGTCATGTATGCTTAATTACCTAACAAGTAACTAATTGCCAGGAGATTAGTTTTTCCTGCCATGGATGAAAAATCTCCCCCTCTTAAAAAGCGTTGTTCCCCACAAGATTTATCTTCTACACAAATTGCATGCCTATGGATTTGATAAGAACATGCTATGTACAATAGAACGGCACTGAGGAAATGATGTTGATTTCATGTCATTAGTCTGGTGCAGAGATACTGCAGGGAAGTGCACAGACCACAGTATCCATCAGGGGTCAAATTCAGTGCCCTCAAGTCGAATAAGATCCTTAATTACACATAGTAAAACTAGCTAATCATGCAACTAAATCATTTAAAGGGAGCAAATGATTTCCTGCTCCGGGGCTGATTACTGACTTGAACATCATCAACTGTACAAAAGTCAGATCGTGTTGAGGTTTTTAAATTATGAGCATCAGTATTTAAATGGCCATTTAATATTCCACTCTGGACAGACAAAAATAAAGCTATAAACTAAAAGCTTAACTTTTGTTTAACCCTCTCACTAGACTGTAATATAAAAAATACAGAAACTATATCTGTAAATAGAAAATTGGTGAATTTTATTACATCTATTACATCTGCAAATAGATTTGTTGAATTTGTTTGTTTGTTTGTTTTTTAGTTTGATAAAAGCAGCATTTATGAAGTTTGAAGCAGATGATATTTGCCATTTTTGCCTGACAAATTAGAAAAGTTGTCAATTTTCTTTCAATGAATCGATTTAAACAGTAAATCTTTTCATCACTGTAGGAAATTAAAGATTTGCTCCAATGATTTGGCACTATAGCTGTTTTTCACGGGTTGAGTAGTACTTCCCTAAATGAGTAAAAGCTGTAAAACTGGTGGACTTTCCCTTATAATCTTAATTATGTCATTCAAACAAGTGTACATGACTTCTTTTCTTTTTCTTTTTTGGCAACTTTTGTCTCCAAAGCACCTGAAAGGCTGCCTCAGGAATCCTGTAACAAATAAATGACTTTGCTTTGATTCAGGTCACAGAAACAGAATAATTGCAGGTCTATATTTTCTGGCTTACAGACAATTTTACCATTTGGAGCACTCTCCGCTGTAGGGAGGAAACTATCCATCTTCCAGAACAAGGCCCCCCTTTTCCAAAACTGCCTTAAAAATTTCCAGTTTTACTTGTTTACAAACACAGCCCCCCAGGGCATGCACTGGTATATTTGTTGCCTGAGGAAAGAAAATTTGCTGCTTTAGGAGCCTGGAAGTCATCAGAAAGTTGCAGTTTTGTGGGCTATGTTTCCCTTGGCAACAGAGAATGATTTTGTGAAGAATGAGGCGGAGGAGGGAATAATGGATGAAAGGGAGAGGGATAATAAATTTTGAGGAACTGAGTGACTCCTGCTGCATTCATCTGATAATCAAATAATTTAGGTTCAATTCAAACACAATGCCTCAGATAGAAACATAAGCAAAGTAAGAGCCACTGACTGTCAGTTTTAGCAAGTTCTACGCTTGCCTTTGGCTGCCTTATATGACCTTTGCCGTGGGCCAGCCCTCGGGCTCCTCGCAAATGTTGGAAGATTTCTATGCTTGTCTCTGTGCTTCAGTACAATTGTGAAAAAGACAAAAACACAGTCATTCTGTGAGCAGAGGGAATTAATGAGCAAGGAAACGAGGGAGGAAAAAATGAGACAGAGGATTGTTATGGAAAGAAGAGAGTGGGGATATCAGGAGGTAGGAGTGGAGAGTGTAAAATATTCATCATCCTTCCTTCGTCTTGTTTAAGACCATTGTCAGCGTTTTTGAACACTGAACAAGAGCATAAGGACAGAAGAGTCAGGCCTGGGTGGAGATAACTAATCAACATGTAAAAGTGATACCAATTTGTAAGTTCTGAAGTTAGTGCCCAAGTACTTTTTTGTTTCCTGTCGTCTTCATCATTACGCAGAAGAACTGAAGAATTTTGTTGCAAAATGAGACATTCATCAGTTGTGGCAGCTATTGAACTTTCCACACATGACCCCGCTTTACAAAATGCTTGATAGCACAAAATGAAAGCAAAGTGGAGGTGAGTTAGCAACTTTAACTCCCAGCTCACAAAATGATACCACTTTGAAGTTTACTTTTCTTGTCTGTTTGACATTTTAAGTTATAAATGTGAGGCGATTCATTGTTCTCTAATGGATGTAAGGGATGTAAAGTTTCTTCCATTCAGTGTCATATAAAATATCATAAAGATGTCACTGGTGGCACTTTGAATGGAACAGATCAGATGTGATTCCTTTATAAAGAAGATACTTTGCCATCATCCTGAGAAGTAATGAAATGTGGCAATTAATCTTCTTTCCTCAGCAAATACCAAAAAAATCAGAATGAAATCTCCTGAAACAATCACTAAAGAAACTTAACATCACTGCACTTAGTAAGCTCCTTTTTATAGTATATTGCATCAACCTAAATGTACGTGGCTTCTCTACACATCCCATTTCTCATTAACGTGACTCTTTCTGTAAATCTTTGTAGTAACTGTTTTGGCAGTTGTTAGTGTACAATAAATAAAAGTACTTCACCCACTTTTATACTCACAAGAATGAGAAAAGATGTGTGCTAAGTACTATATGAAAGTTTTTGCTATGGTAAAAACTATACATAGCCAATGTTACCATTCACAGCTGTTTACTTACCAGTCTCCTCCTGAACTTCAGCATCAAACTTCATTCCTGTACTTGCCAAGAGCTGTTTCCAGTGATGGAAAGTAATGTCAGTGTTAACTCTTGTTTTGCTTCTATCACTTCTTATATTATTATATCATAATACCATGTTTGTGATAGTGAGTCACTGTAGAGCCCAGTCTACCCTGAGTCCAGCATGAGAGGATGAAGAAGTAGCGCAGCCCAGAGGGCATATTCTAACCCTTTGTTGTTTAAACCCAGAGATGGCTGAAACAGATGAACAACAGATGAACAACGCTGGCTATGTATTTAGCACCTTCTTAAAGCACATTAGTCAAACTGGGACTGATATAAAAAGTGAAAAGTTCAAATCAAATCAAAATGTTTCTCCAATAATTTCATACCATTTTTATTTGGCTCTCCAAAATGTCCCCAGAGCCATCTCACCACTGCCCACAACTTTCAGTTTAATTTTATCCAGCACTACAGCTCCATTACCGTTTTGCATCACATTACAGGATGATTTTAAAATTTCACAAAGCACTAAAAAAGGAGGAAAGTTTAGAACAGTATGCATACTGATGCTTAGTGTTAATAAGTATGAATTAGTATGGAGTACTGAAATTGGGACTTAGCACTGAAGTTCCTCTGCACCATCTACATACCCATATTTCCCTAAGCAGTCTTACTGCAAAAAATGTCACGCACAACCAAATTAATGAACCAATGTAGACACCAGCTCCTATAGGGGGGCTCTCACAAACCTAATAAACTGGAAAGTTGACCACGAGGAGACCCTGGGGAAACTTCGGAATACCAAGGTTGCATTTTTTGGTTTTGTGGCGTTCGCTGAGTCTGCTGCATTTGTGGGGAAGCAAAATGTGTTACATCTTGATGGGTTCACAGTTTTGAGTAGTAACTAAAAGATTTTGGCTTTGGGGAAAAGTCAGTCACATTCATTGTTTCGCCTTGGATTATACTAATTACATACACTGATAGTATAATGTTAGAATTTAAAATGCGAGATGTGATAGCATTATCTACTTAAAGTAGTATTTGATAAGTCAATCCATATTACCTCATCTCTCCTCAATTAACATCAAAGAAATTTCCATATATTTCCATATAAGGCTGATTTCATGAGTGTTTCAAAGATAATGACATGGAAAAAATGACACAAAACATAATTTAAGCTCATTTGACTGGAGGTGTCATTATTGTGCATATGGCTGGCTCAGCATCAATCTCTGCTTGGTGAATCATGAACACCTTTGGTAATGCCTCCCACCATGATAATCTTAACTGCATGCAGTGCTGTAGATCCATTCTTGGAGGAAGAAGACAAATATACAGTTTGTTTTCACATATCCACTCATATGGATTTCAGGACTTTATTGAGCAATAAAAAATATACACCAAGGAAAATATCATTTTCCTTTTTCCCCATATTGTTGTTCTTTCATCTCAAAATCTGATTTAATACTTCCAGATGAACGACCCATCATCCAAAGCGACAGATTGGAAAAAAAAAAAAGAAAGAAAAAGAAAAATAGAGCAGTCTTTTTAGTTCAACAATAGAAGTTGAAAACCACCAGACCAGTTTGAAAACATCTCTGTTTGTTTTATATCGTTCACTGAAAATTTGAAAAACAGATTTCAAACAGATTTGGTTTGAACAGGAGTGAAATCACAGACTAGGTTGTCACCTCTGACTCTGCCGCTCCATAGAGTTCTGCCAGTTTCTGGAACTCAGGTCCCCAGTCATCCAGGTAGTTATAATCCTGCTCTGATTGCGTGCCTGGAGAGTCTAAAGGACTAATGGATCCTGTGGGTGAGCCCTGACCTTCATAAGCGTAGGTCTGGAGGGAATCGTAGGGTGGCACGCTGGTGTCCATGTCAGCCTCTACCAATCTCTGCTTGATAAACTCATGCACGTCCACCTCGTCCAGCTCCACTGACGGGCTCCGGCGGCTTGGAGCCGGGCCGCGGTGTTGCCTTGTCTCTGGGCGAACGTCCCGCCGGAACTTGAGCTCCTCGGCGGCAGCCGGGTTACGAAGGGCGATAATGTCGAAGGCCTCAGTGTCTTCCTCGCCTCCGCCTTCATCGTCATAGGTGACCACATTCTCTCGGATGTCCTCTTCAGAGATGATGAGGGGCTCTTTCTTACTTCGCCTCAGTGTGATGAAGAGAACCACGATGGCTGCAAGACAGAAGAACATTATTTTCTTATTTTCCAAAAAAAAAAAAAAAAATTGAGAAATGCTGAGGATAATGACAGAGAAAAAAAAAGTACCAATAATATACATAACATTTTATTTTGTATAAAGTTATTTTCAAAAATCTCATACAATAAACTGACATATTTAATTGTTGCAGATAAAAATCAGACTTAGAGAAAATTGCTTTTTTCAACAATTAAATTGACAAACTGCTTAGCAGAACATCACATAATGGAACAGCTGAATGTGGTTACAATGCTCAGCCATTTCTGTTATGCTAATACAAATCCCTGTGTGTGCCTGTGTTGTTTGTTAATTCATAGCTCATGACAGGCAAACATGTTGTGGTTCGTAAACAGCAAACCAAATGAACATGAGCCAATTTTATGTGCATATTTATCCGATTTTCCATCAGGACACTAAAACTGGCCAAGCGTTGAGGAGTTGTAAATCAATAATCACATTAGCTGACAATAGCATTGAGGGTGTGAAGATTCTTTGAATGCAAGCTGTTGAGATGATGACAGTATACTCATTATCATCATCTGCAGAGCAAATTCAACTTCACATCCAGCCAAAATGCAATACATCAAGTAAGGAGGAAGCATATGGAGGTATGTCGCATCAAATCATCTCTTAGTTGTAGGTGAGGTCTGTAATGGAAAGAATGAGTCAGTTGTGCCACATCAAAGAAGTATAGCATGATGTTGCAAAATGTGTCTGCTGATAAGTAGCTTACAGTCTGAAGTATCTTTTCCAACTGTTAATGAGGTCATGAAGCCAAGTAATATTTGATGACATGCTACAGCTTGGAACTTGTTCCTACAACTAATGAGAGTTATGCTTCTTTGGGTTAATGATGACCTCTCTGCGAGATGTTAACACTAACATCCATTTAATAAAATGGCGTCAGCGAGGGAAGTACATTTTTACAGCAGTGCAATATCTAAAAGGAGTTCATTATGCTACATCAGCAGAGACGAACAAGATAGATCACTGCTCCTGCAGAGACGTCTTCGCTTCATAATGAAACTGGCTGTTAACAGCAGGAAAAACATTACAGATTCAAAGGAACAAAAAAAACACATTCACAAGGTGATATAAATCTTTTTGTCAACTTGGTGTCATACATCAAACTGTTATATGTTATCTTTGTCTAAACAACAGCACACTACTGTGTTAGATCAGCCTCTCGGGAAGAGGCACCTTATATATATACATGCAAGGTGAGGGCTTGTCAGAGAGACAGGAGGGTGGTGGATTAAGAGAAAGGTGGAGGTTTCAGCTTTCATAGTGTCAAGGATGCAGTGATGCACTTGGCTGATCTACTGTAGTTTACTCAAGCAGTCCATTTTTGTTTGGTGACTATGGCATGCTGTAAACAGACTATAAAGCGGTTTCAAACACAAAATTTAAGCCTCAAGGTAGACTTAGACTACAGGTGCAGTGACACCAAGCTTGAGGTGTTTAGTCAAACACCAGAGCCTTTACTCCTTCAGTTCACTTGGCCGAGTCAGAATAATCCCATTGAAAATGAACTGCATTGAATAAGTGGAACACAGAGCTGTTCCAGGATGTGTCACAACTGAGAATCTGAACTAAATTCAGTACATGATATTGTCCTTTTAATAGATGTAATCATGGACAGATTAGCCTGCTAAGCAGCCCCGGAGACAAAAATTAGAGGAAAAACTGTTCGTGATCATGTCACTTTGAATGAGGGGGTGTCAACACAGAGGGCTGTTGCAAAATCAGGATCACAGACAACAGAGTTGATCCTGTGGGACGGTTAACAATTAGCCCAAGTGATAGTCCAGCCTTGAATATAAGGCAGATATTAGCATCTGTTATCCTGCAGTTTGCTTCAAACCCACAACAATAAGGAATTGTCTGGATTCTGCTTGTTTCATGTCAGAATGTTTCAATATAATATAACAATATAACAGATAACCACAACTAAGTCCAGTAACTAAGCTACTTGTCATTCCCCTGAGGCACTGCACAAGTCCTGACTGAGCTGTAATTGGACAGTGTCAAACGAAATGTGAATTGCAACACAGTAAACTTTTCCATTATGCTCTGTATAAAAACGTCTGACTGTACCATAAGACACTTTTGTAAAAGTAATTATGCACAGATTCATCTATCTACATATATTTCATTGTTCAGTGCAGTTCCATGTCTGTGTTTTTAATGAAATGTCCCCCTACCTGCATGTGATTAATCTATGCAAAAACCCCAAATTCGCTTCACTCCACCTGGTGCACTGGCACTGCCCATGTGGGGTTAGAGAGGCTGAAAAATGCAATTTGTCTGGGACAGTGCTTATCGCTCTACTTGTTTAAAGGAACCAATTACACAATACAAGGATGTGAGAGTCTGTGAGGTGGGCTAGGTCAACCACTGAGAATTTTAGCTTTTTTTATTTACCTCCTCGTGCATATTTTGAAGTTGGTACATTTTTGGTCATTTTTTGCTCCTGCTATCTACAGTTTCCCATCTCACTGTGGTTTAGAGGTAAACAGCCTCCATATAATGAAAAATAAAATGTTAGCCATACACTGAGTTAATGCAACTTTATTATTTACCATCATTTGTAATACTTTCATGCACTTTCCACAGCTCATGATCTACTTGTATTTCTACTATATTGAGTCAGCTGAGGCCTAACTATTGCTCAATACCCCACTCATGGCACCAGGGAGCAGTACCCCAGTCTACAGATATCTATTTGCTGCAGTTGCCATTGCAGAAACCTCATTTGTGCTGCATTTATACCCAGGTTGTTATTGAGGATTCCACTGAAAGACTAGAGGGTTATTTTGCTTTCTAAAATAATGTCTCTAATCTAAATAAGAGGCCATTTCTTGTAACTTTTCAAGGCTCAGACCTCAGCTTAAAAAGAGTAAAAGTTACACTGCAAGAAAAATGCTAAAAAAGTGACTACTGCAGTATTTTAAGTGTCTTGTTTTGTTGTCTCATGTTTTTGAAACATGAGTACAGTACAGCACGTCTTCACAATGATCAGTATCACCATAATACCATGTCATTCATCAGCTAGACTCAGTTCTACAATAGCTACATAAATGTGGTTTATAGTTTAGAAATAGAATCCCTGAAAAATATTCTTCACCCAGTCAGACTAATATTATCTGTTTGCCTACTAGTCCTTGAACTTGTTGCTGTGGAACTAGAGTGAGATGGACCTGCTCAGGATTATAATACAAAATAAGAGTTATTTCTACATTAAGTAGAGCTGTATGGTTGTATTCTTAATCCAGTTTCTTATTAAATCCAATTAGAAGTGTATTCTGTACCATTCTCTTTTAAACTAAATAGGTAAAATCTAAACAGTGGTCTTCTTCTGAACATGTTATGTTATTAAGTGATGTGTAAAGGCCAACATTATCAACAGAGTCAGTTCAGAGATAGTTTGTATCCCTTTCTGGTTTGCTGCAGGCTTAATTAGGATGGCTTATTAGAGGGCACAGAGATAAAACATGGACATTAATTGGGCAGATGGAAAACAATCAAACACAAACAGATAAGCAAGAGCTGAAAGTGTGAGCCATGACTATGTAAGAGATATAGACACTGATGTGCTGGCTTTACCACTTTTGTCAACTAATGAGCTTTAGTCTGTTTTTCTAAAAGACACAAGTAAAAACCCTCGATCACTTTGCCTTGCATGACTGCGTGTTAAATATTTTTTCAACCTCAAGCAAGTTCTTTTTGGTCAATTTAGACTAAAGTAAGAATTTAGATGAGGAAATATTTGATCAAACAATAAATAATGAAGCCCTAGACTTCCATACCAACTGTCAGTACTTGAAACTTTTCAGCACTACAAATTTCTGTCCATTATTTAACATGTGATCTGTATCTGAAAAAAAAAAAAAAAAAACACATTAAAGGAAGCTCATTCATGCACAATGCATTGTCATTGGAATGTGACTTAATGTCAGCCAGGTGTAAATGCAATCAATAATAAGCATGTCCCGTAAAAACTACAAGTTGTAGCAGTAGCAGGAAATCCAGTCAACTGGATGCCATTATACAGATCAAATGCCAAAGCCAGGTGTAAATATGAATGAATATGAGCAACAAGGATAGTAAATTATGAAAAATGGTACAGGAAAGTCAAATGAATGGCTGTTAAATAGAGTGGAATCTGATTTACTTTGACTGTGACCCATTGACAAAATCTCACATCTCTTGGAGTGATGTGTTACCAAAGCTCTGTCCAGTAGCGAAGCTATGTGTGAGACACTTGGCTTGTAACTGGAAAGTGTGAACCCAAAATGCAACAGAGGTCAGCTCTCACCCCCCCCTCCCAAAAAAATATATAGGTGTGAACAGTTCCTGTCTCTCCCTCTTTCTCTTTCTGTCCCTCTACTTTAACTAGAATTTGCTTTGTGCTGGTGATTAGTGATTCAGCGTGTGTCTCTCACTCAAGCGTTTGCTCCAAACAGTGGTGATGGCCTTTTGTTCGCCTCAGCCAGAGGCTTTGGCATAGAGGAAGCAGACAGACAGTATGAATATGTATAACCTTCACGCACTAATGTCCACAGACAATCACTGAGGAGAGGAGGGTAGAGCAGCAGCAGTGAAGCTGTGTTATTAGACAGTTTTGTATAATCATGTTCTACTGCAGTTTTGGTTTGCAGAGGAAAATACTGGTCTGCAATGCCTCTAACAGCCCAAGATCAGCTGACAGCAGACTGTTTACTTTGGGAAATTTAATGATTTGATCTTTGACATAGAATTTGTGTCACATTTGAGACATTTTCCACTTCTAACATTATGTTCAGATTAGTTTTTTTAATCTGACCTGTAAAGCTGATTGTCCACGTTCCAAATTCAAAGTGACAAGATCATATTTGCAAGTATATACATAACTTATTCACTTAAAAGACTGGTTGCCATAGTAACAAGGCACGCACATCATTGACTGAGGACATGTTTTCTGGGTGCTGGTAACATGGAAGTGGCCTTGTTTATTTTCACTGTATTTCTGATGGTGTTTTGAATTCATGGTGCAAAACACATCCGTCACACATGATATCAACAAGAGTGGTATCTGTGTTGGCTGTCACCACATTCCTCCATGCTTGTCCTCTGCTCTTCTAGTTACAACATGCAATGTCAAACACATGCCAGGCAGAGGAGGGCGGGGGAAAAAAAGACAACTCAGATTTGAATTGAATTTCAAATTGTCAACAAATGTGATTTAGGTCTAATCTAATTTTCTGATTTGAGGTGCCTGTTTGAACATGAATCCTCACTACTGTCAGTTTCCCTCTCCAACTACTGTAGAGTTATTCTCAGTATTCTTTCAGTTGAATGCACTTCCTTTCTAAATCACACTGAGCCTGCAGTTTCCAATTCCCTCTTCTTTGCTGTCTTTGTCCTTACCATCTCCTTTCTAGTCACCTCTCCTCCAGCCTCCTCTCTGTGTCCTTCTTCTCTTCTGTCCTTCATATCCTTTTCTTTTTCTTCTATCTCTGCCCTCTCCGACTCTTTCTAACCTCATTCTAAATTCTACCTGTGTCCTCGCATGTCTATTCATCCCTCTCTCCTCTTCTGCCCTTGTCAAACCCTTTCAAACCCTTTCCACTCTTCCCTGCTCTTCTGTGGTCCATCTCCTCCGTCCAAACCCTCGGGATATTTGCCCCCAGCCCCCCCCCCCGCCTGCTGCAGTCCCCACAGCGGCTGTCCCAACTTACCCAGCAGGATGACGATGCACAGCAGGATGGCAATCAGAGCCCCTGTGCTGAGCCCCGCCGAGGAGAGGAATGCCTCGCCTTGGCACAGGCGGATCCTGCCATGGCGCTGGCATGGGCACACCCGCAGGGTCAAGGTGCTGGTACCGCTAAGCGACGGCTCCCCACCGTCCCACACCACAATGGGCAGCTCATACAGCTCCTGGGTCAGGTGGTTGAAACGCCGCCGCCTTGCAATGATGCTGGCTGTGCTGTCTATAATGAAAAAAAAAAAGGTTGGGAAAATTAGACCCTTTGGCTATAAAGACTAACTGATGGTTTGCTTTTCTTCTCAATTGCGTCGCTCTTTCATTGTAGCCTGCAATTACCCATTCACACAGACAGACATTTAGATTAAAGGTAAGAATTGTCAGCAAAACAGGGGGAAAAAATTCAATCCACAATATTTGCCATTGTGAATTGTTTTTTGTTTTTTTTTCTATTCACGTATCTCTAGCTGGTAGATTTCTTACTGTGTCAGCTGCTTCCCTGTGTGCCAAGGCTAATTAATTTCAAAGATGTTCGTTTACTATTTTAATGTGCTGTGTAAGAGCAGTTCACCTTGGCTTGTGCAGAAACACCTCTGTTAATGGAATATGTCATGCAGATAAACAGAAATAAAAAGGCTGACTTTATAGAGAAGAAAAAGCAAATAAGAGAGAGCTCTGGAGGAAGGTTTACAGCAAGATTCAGCAAAGCTGAGGAGGCAAATAAACACAGCTCTAACACGTGTATGTAATGGATTAAAATAAATTTATTGTGTAACTTGTGATGTCAGTACTCTCCCAGGTGGGCTTTAACCTTTAATCTGAATGCATGATCTGAGATAGTGATGAAACAACTCTAATTAGCCTATGCTCCTAGCAGGCAGGCTGTGTACCACCACTTCAGTCCATATAAATATTTGTGATGAATAGACAGTCAGAATTCTTCAACAGGAATGTATACTAGTCACAGTGGCATCCTTATTTTGATGTAATGTGTATAACATGCACAGCAGGCTTCTTGCCAATGTCCTCTATATTGCTGCAGCCAATAACCTGAAGTTGTTTGTGCTGCTTGGCAGAGCTACCCATTCATATCCAACTTTACAGCATCATTTGTGTTGTGGTTTGATGACTAGCATACAATAGCTGCTGAGATTAGCTAGCTAGGTTAGCCAAACGTACACAAGAATGTTTGGAATTCCAACTACACCATTCTACTATATCTGCACAAATGCGCCAATTTGGTCAAAGCCTATCTTGCATTTATTCTATTTGTTAAACACTTCCTTAAAGGAGTGTATGCAAAGAAGCTTATACAACACATAGGCTAACACACAAGCACTTCACACGCTGTGCTAGTCTAAGGGTTTAGCATTAAGAATCTAACATGCTATGCACCTGTAAGCTATGTGAGAGGGGGTGTTATCTCAGCACGAAATCACCAGTTTATCTGGAACATGAAGTTTGTCCAAATAGTGTAGCTTTTGTTTTATGGACTAAACAAAGCACTAACGCAACAGCCTGAACATGTGCAATTACAAAGCCAAAATATCCATTTTAATTCTGTATTATGAGCTAAGGAATCACCTAATGCTTGAACACCACCAGCTACAGTACATGATCATCCATCCCTGTTCATTCCAACTGTATGGCTAGGTGATTCAGGCACCTGGATGACTAATTTGGTCCTCACTTGACTGACTAACTGGAGACTTGCAGATGACACACTGAATGCTGATATATATTTCTATGATATTTTAAGCTCTGAAAATGCTGAATCGTGCACAGGGCAACCTTTTCCTCTCCACCCAGCAAAAACACCTCCGCCGTGCTGTACTATCATGCTGCTGCTCTGAGACCTCACCTCCCACTCCAATCTCTGCTCCATCTATGAATAATTATAATGATCGACAGTTGGAATGACAACACGTACTTCAAGCTTTATTAAGTCAGAGTTGCAGTATCACTGTATCAGCAAGCAGATGGGTGGGGGGTTTGAGACAGTGGAGAGTGAGAGATGCAAATAACAAGGAAGAGAGATAGGGAGTTGAAAGATGGGGGGGGTGTGAATGAAGGAGGTGTATGTGTGTGAGTGAGTGAGTGAGTGATCCAAAGAGAGCAGAGAGGACGAAGACAGAGTCTGAGGCAGATAGACAAACAAGCTGTGTGTACGTAATGTTCACCATTACAGCCCTTACACAGAACCACAGCGGCACAGGTCCTTGTACAGACCACAATGAGGAAGTGCACATTAGTTATGTCATGCTAATTTCACATTAAACCGCCGCTCGTCGCAGGTGGGTGGAGGAGAGCTGTGCGCTTGTTGATTAACACTGCAGTGAGATGGGCCATCTGCAGCCAAGCAGCATCCACATAAGAGGAGAGACAGCACGAGTTAGCACAGTCACAGTTTAACTGTGTTGTGACAGCTCGCACTATGTGATGTTACCTGCAGTGCAAAGGCAGATGACCACCGAGGAAATGAGGGAAAATATGCTTTTAAGAGCATTTCACGCTCCATTGAGAATGATGTTCCACGTTTTTATCCGTGTCATTTTGCAAATCAGAAGTGAGCAATTTTTTTTGGTCTTCTATCACATAAGAAAATGCACACAAGCATTAATATGCATGTGTGTGAGTGAGGTTCTACACAGCCCTATGGAATTCCCCTAGCACTGGGTTCGTTAAGCCACAGTATGAACCACTAACTGGCAAATGGCCTCATTTTTTCACTTTTCCAAAAGCATTAGCATGATAGGCGAAGTATTACTTACATAACGTTTGTATCACTTATGCATTCCTGTCTCTTCACCTCAAGATAGAAAGTTAAGTAAGCTTTCACAGCAGGATATAAAACAATGGTGTGGAAACAGTTAGCCTTTAGGACTCAATTATAATCTATAGGGTCAGTTCTAACTGTCTCTTGTGTTTTCAAGATTAAATGGTTATGAAAGAGTTAACAAAACAGTGAGGTCATTTGA
The DNA here is from genome assembly GCF_001640805.2 of Lates calcarifer. Classification (NCBI taxonomy): domain Eukaryota; kingdom Metazoa; phylum Chordata; class Actinopteri; family Centropomidae; genus Lates; species Lates calcarifer. The sequence continues at coordinate 17,488,148 of NC_066856.1, forward strand.
ACTTTGCTCTCATATGTCTAAACAAAAGCCTGAGAGTAGTAAGAAAGGCAGGTTTTTTTGTAATGTTTTGCAGGGAGTCCTTGATTTACAATACCGGCTACAATTAAGACATGCACAACTATAGCTACCACTACTATTTAAGGTATTCACCATATAAAGAATGCCGATACCTTTGTTATAGAGCTGATTCAAAACTGAACATATGAAGTGTGATTAAAAAAAAAAAGCAAACCAAAAATAAATCAACAATAGACACAAGTGACACAAACACATCTCTACAGACTTCACACTTGCCTACACATGCACCTAGCTGGATTCCTTGTGAACTTTGGTGGGTGTGTGTAGGTGCCACTGATGGGATTCAGCACGATCCTTCTCTTCAGTTGCCACTTAGTTCACAACATACTGTGCTACAGTATGGGGGGGCATAATATACATTGGCTCACATTCTGAGGATGGGTACTTAATGTTAGAGATGACTCAGACTTGATTTATTGAAAATGTATATTGTGTTAAGTGTTAGTAGCAATAGATTGTTGGTAAATCTAAGTTTAAATAATTTTATTGTTATTCTGTTTACCTGCAAGCCTCTGTAGGGTCAGTGAACCCAGCAGCATCAGTGAACAGAGAAGATCACATTGGGGATCAAGGATATTGGTTTGTGTAATTATAGTACAGTATTTTAATATTGGAAAAGCAGTAGCACACAAAGTTTGGCTGAGTATGGTAACTTGTGCCAAGCACTCTCCATCCCTCTATCCTGTAATAATCACGATTGAGTGATGTTGTTGGACATCATGTTTTGCAATTTTCAGGGAAGTATGGTCACATGAAATAGGCCAAACAATGTCAACACAGAGTTTCCCTCCAATACAGTGGGTACACTGAGAAACCATAATGTTCCCACAGGGTAATTAATATGGTTTACCGGCTCTGGCTTACAATTTGCACCTATTGTGCTCATGAAGTACAGCAGTATAGCTTGAGCTAACCAAATTGCTAGTCAGCAACCAATACACTCCCAAAGCTTTTTGGTGGAAACTGCACTTTTAAAAACACTGTTTGATCCACACGGGCCAAGACATAGAGTGTAATTAGTCTATATTAGACTAATTATGCTGCAGTTATTTGGTTGATAGAGGCTCACTGAACCAAAACAAGTCACATACTAAACCAAACCTTCTGTACCAAACAGAGCATGGCCAACACATATACTGTTGGCTCATCATAAAAGGGCAGCTCTGAATGGGCTCAGTGCTGTTCAAATACTAATATCATTTTCTGTAAAAAAATAATAAGTATTTCATGCAGAATAACAAACAGCACATCAAGAGACAAACGTAACAATCTCCTTTAAGAGAAGCCTCTGAATTCAATAAGGATTAGTCTGACTCAGTAAGGCTTAGCTTAACAAAACATGCCTGGCAGTGACAAGAGATAGCAGCCACTGATTGGGCTGCTCGTAAAAAACAATATGTTTTGCTCACTGCATTGGTTTCAGCATATTCACACTGTCACAGTATGGTATGTTTGTTCAATACGGCTGTGTTTTGTGTATTTGATTTAATTATGGGTTGGCCTGGGTGCTTCTGCAGTAACAATCAAAGGGGACTGGTGAGTACTATTATTATGCTCCTCTGTTAAGCAGGAACAAATTGGTTCACTGCTCCGACGTGGCACCAAAGGCTGTTGAGGCCATACTGCATACACAAGGTTTATGCAAAACAATATTGTTTTTTTGTTTGTTTGTTTGTTTGTAATCTTTTCGATCATAAACATCAAGTAATTAGGGAAATATCGTAACTTTGCTTGAATAATGGGAAAGCTAATCAAATACTCCGATGTTAGACTGTGACAATTTTCAGCTGTTTGTTTCAACAAACCCAGCATGAGACACTGCTCTGCCCCCTCTGCACAAATCATGCTGTTTCAGCAGATAATGGGTGTTTGGGAATCTAACAGTGTAACAACCATTGCAAGTGAAGTGTGAATGACATAAAAGCTAATTAAATGTCCCACATATCAATGACTTGACAGTGTTTCTTTCAACACAGCTGATTAACTGTAATATTATAAGGTCTTCTGTATGCACACTGGAAGAAGATGCCTTCAGAAATCAGTTGATCTATTTAAGTATGTGGGTTATTTAGAGATCATAGCCTCCATTTAATTGCCTTTTTAGAAGCAAATGTCATCATGATGTGACAGATAATAAGATCAAAGAGGCATTCAATTTTCACTCATTGTAAAGTAGGCATAGTCAAGTTGAATATATTTAAAGGGCTTTTAACAGAACAGGTTTGTCACAAAGTGCTTCCCCAGAGCAGCTGAGCAAAAGCATCCCCCCTTGTTTTTCAGCTTTAATGGTCCCTCATCCACTGTTGGAGTTTGACCTGCATTTATTGGAGAACATCCAGCACTTTAATTGCATCAACGTATCTGCATGACAACTGGGTGTTTAAGGAGGTCTGGCTTGATCTCTCAAACAAAGACTGCAGTTCCACAGCAAGGAAATAGCCTTGATCTGCATTTGTGTTTTCTTTTTAGCTAAAAATTCACATTCAACCGGTATGCTGATCTGATATTGTTAGAGTTAGACCTGTTACAGGTTTACAGAGAAATAGCACCAATTGTAGAAGGATAATAGCTTTTAACAAATCTGATATGGTTGCAAGTAGACAGAAAATAGCTTCCTGAAAAAGCCATAATGCTTTAGTTAATGGCTTCTTTTAAAAGGCATGATTTTTAAACCACCTGAAGTGAGTGAGAATGGGAAATCAATTGCAGATATCATTAGTTATTTAACTAAAGATGCCGTCATTAAACATATCAGAGTGTGTCAAAATTTTTTCTCTATACAAAATCTGAGCACAGAGCCACAAAAAAATTAAAGCTTTATGACAATCCACTGTGAGCAAACTCTAACTGAGGAGGAAAGGAGGTCAGGAGAGAGTTAGTCGAATGAGTGACTGAGAGGGATTTTCATCAGTTGCACAACAACAGAGGGAGGTATTAGGCCCTGGCACAGAGCAGCTACCAACTGTTGGTCTGCTACAACAGCAATGAACAAAGCTGCTTCGAGTGTGAAGAGCTTACTTTAATTATCAGACACAGGAGTCAACAGTATGGTGCATTGTGTGTGTCTCCCTCTCACCCAGATATTGTGAACACAGCAAATAACTTCTAATACACAGTGGCAGTCGAACGCTATATGACTCCCAATACTGCTTTTGAGTGTAAGTGCAAATGCAGGCTCCAAGTGACTGGAGATGACTGAGGCAGTTTGAGCTCTGGTTACAACTGCTTATCATTAAAAGGGAGGTTTGTGCAGATGAGCTAGGAAGAATTTAGAGAAAAATACTGTAAGTGATATGAGTCATTCTAGGTGGACAAGGAATTGCAATATAAATGACTAAGCAAAGAAATTACACAGCAGAACAGACCAGAAACAGGTGGGGAAAAGAAAATCTTGATGCTTAACACTGTAATATAATGATCTTCCATTTGAGTTTTTGGCCTGAGAATGGCACTCTCCTTCACTGATGAGCTGCTGAGTATAAATTAAAGTGTATGTGTGTGTCTCTGATGGTGGTTAGCTCTTAAAACCACCACTTTTCTTGTCTAAAAGCTAGCTCTTGTGTGCCCTTGATCAAGACATTTAGCTGCTCCAGTGGAGCTACTCTGTGGTCAACAGAACAAGTTAGAGGCTTTGCTGGGCAGCTGCCTCTCTTTCATCTGGTCAACTAACCATCCAGCTTGTTGCTCTAAATCAGAACATGCTCCTTAACAGTTTTTCTGTTTAAAGAAAGGATGCTATATGAAGAAATACATGGATCCCTTTATGTTACAGTGGGTCGTTTGAATGCCACCTCCATGCTACCCTTACAGAATGTAAAACTGATACTATGTTTCTAAGAATGTAACAAAAGCCTTAAAGTGTTTGTGCTGTAGAATCTGTTAGTTGTACAGCTTATTTTTCCTTATACTTATCCCAGAGTTATCCCACACTATGGCTTGCATAAAATTCCCTTTGTTCTGTCTCCATGACAAATGATTAAAACATGAATATTTTTTTAATTCCATGTCATGACACATAATCGGCCCATCCCACATGGGATTATATCACAGATATAGTCTGACAAAAACAAGAGCCTGTGGGATGGTATGCAGCAGGCGCTAAAACCTAAATTGAAAGGCACCATTACTCAAACAGCATGAACCAAAAGAAGGAAAAAAAAAACTATCAATCCTTCAAGAAAGAAGGGTTTCCTTCCTGAATGCTTTGGGAATATTGTGCTGCAGATGGCTCTGTTGTAATAAATTTTACAACTTTTGACAGAAACGTTTTGCAAGAGTGGGAAGTATTTTCAGATTGCTGTTACTGGGATTAAAAATCTAGTGTTTTAAGAGTTTAATTTGTACTATGCACTGATAGTAGACCTTGCCTGGCCTGTCCCCATGGGTAAAACTACCCACCAGTCACTTGCTGTTAGGATAACAGCTCTGCTTCTCCCTCATTCTCTTATGTTTCTGCTGTTTTGCTTCCCTTGTGTCTCTCGTTTGTCCGTTTTGTCTCTCTCTCAGTGTATTTGTGCTGGGCGTGGCCTTCCAGTTTCTTCTCCCTCCTATCCACCTGCACACCTGTTCCTGATCATCTACTCAACAAGCCACTGCAGTATTTAAATACCCTGGCTCTTCACTTCACTGTTTGCCAGATTGTCTGTTCACCTACATGGTGCTGTGTCTTGGCCCAGCTCTTATTTCCTTGCTTTAAGTAAACTTACGTTGACCGTGCCTCAGGATCATCTTCACCTCTTTGGTCAAAATATAACAAGTATCCCTATCAAAGTTGTGTTAGCCCTTTACCTCGCTCTGCCTTTTCTAGTATCTGTAGCCAAGGAGCCATATTCCTCACATGTCTGGCAGACATCTGACTATACAGAAAGCACAGCAAGGAGCAGCAGTAACAAATAATGACTGCATTACTGTGGCCAGCTTGTTGTTGGCTAACATGTTATTTCTCAGTATTAGCTTTTATTAGCTTTCCTTCAAGTCCACACTGATTTCCTAACACAGCATATGGCAAATCAGCAAGGGATGTTTTGCATGCAGTAGTGACAGTGTACCTCAGTGTATTTCTCAGTAATACCCGAGGGTGACAAACTGACAGAGATAAGAAATATATTTAACAAGTGTGTTTCACAACATATTCACAGCTATAATGAGATGCCAAAATACCCCTCCTCAGTTAGTTTGGATAAAATGGTGTCATTGTAGTATTATGTTTTATATCAAGCTCTGAATCTTTCTTTTCAATGAAATAAAAATGCTTGGATCCTCTGGGGAATTAGGACTCCTACACCAGACCGTAAAGGACCTAATTAGTAAAGTAAATATTCAGATCGCACTTGCTGGCTTCTGAACTGCTATACTGTAATATGTGTAAAACTGAAGCAAACTACTGCCCGAAAAAATATTCATACCAAATTTGTACTTTCAAAAAAAAAACAATAAGTCATTTTCCTTCAGGAGATATGTGGAGCAGTGATGCAGTCGATCCTTTCCTTGTTTGATTCATCTCCCCCTTTAGGAGGGGAGGTAAGCAGGAGGTGAGGGACGTCTCTAAGTGCCACTTACATGAATGTAGCAAAAGTTGCCTCTGCACCTTAATGTGGTTGAAGTAGGCAAGGGAAGGCTTGCAGTGGGAAGCAACTGGACCAAAGGCCAAGCAGACTTATCTCCTATTATCGCATTGATTTTTTTTTTTTTTTTTTGGTTTTCTATCTCACTCGCCCTCCCTTCCTCTCTGTTTTCCTGCCTCTCTCTGTCTCATCTGGAGTGCTGTGAACTCCTCTTCTCAGTGGGCAACTGTGAGATCTTCTGGCTGAGAGCTTTTAAAAGCCCTGTGATTGCAGACCAACCTAGGGCTAGGTATTCACCTGAGACTGAGATGGTTACCATGGTAACACTCACTGTTCTGCGCAGGCTCAAAATAATGCACGCAGGAAAAGAGAGGGCGTCAGAGCCGGTAATCTGTTTGACAACAGAACGCGCAAACATGCCAAAACTCTATGACTCTAATGTTTCACAACAATCCGGCTCACAGTGGATCCCGGTGGCGTTCGAGTCTCAAGATGTCTGCCTTACCCAGTTGACAGAGCACATATTATTATTGCACCTCTAAGGTATGGAGGAAATCAGTACAGCTTATTGGATCTTGGAATGTGAGCAATGAGGATGGAGCTCTGCCCTGAAGGCAAAGTGCAAAACTCATAAGAAATGCAAACAAACATATTGATCGCTTAAATTACCTTCATTGTCCTTCAGGGTGAAGTTGGGATTAACTGGTAGCTGGCTGGGCAAAGCGAAAGAAAACCGCTGTCCATTGGCAAAGTCATCCTTATCCACTGCTGTGACAGTCTGGATCACCTGTTGTTCAGAGGAGAGTAAATTACTTCCCAAAGACGACATCTGCAACATTTAATTAGCTGTTGCACTATTTAGAATCACTGTCCACTCTAACTGCATGCAGGAGGAGGAGCTGATATAGCCTGTGATGCATGTCTCATGATTTGTTGATCATAATTGGACAGAGTCGGAGTTCCTCTGACCTACAGCCAGCTGATATTGTAACATTTTCTCCTCTACCTGTGTATGCTCCCCGAAGGAGAGTGGCTGGTTGTGTCACTAGGATTTCAGAGCATTTGGCTTGTGGAGGGGGAGGGTTGGGGTTGGCATCCAACAATGACAGGGGTGCTCTCAGGGCAACCTCACCGCCACTTATGTCAGCTTGTTACCCTTAATTGGTAAAAAGCACAGTAAGAGCTGGGAGAGAGCCGGTGTTGAGAGAAAAACGACCTGATAGCCCCCTGTCACCACCGGGACTTCTTAACTTCAATGTGAGATTTAAGGTGTTGGAGTGCTTCTGGTATACTTGCCCAAGCCTTTGTCTGTAACTGTGCAGTATTATAATGGGCTTTGTACGCGCTCGAGCTTACTTATGTGGATGTCATGGTTGACAGGGTGACACTTGGTTGAAGAGTTTGGCTGAGAAGAGCAGTGTTCTTTTTATTCTGGTGTTATTTAATGGTTCCAAAGCTAGGATGTACTAATTTATGTTTTTCATCAATGTGAAAAACCAGTTTCAGAGGAAGCAATACAGTACAGTGCCATGATGGTTGAGCATGCGCATTTGAGCATTTACCATGTCTTGGATTTATTATTTATTATTTACAGGCAGATATGTTCTTGCAACTGCTGCTCTCAACAGCATTCACAAATCTGGATTTGGGGCACTGAGAATGACAGCTGTTAAGCTTGAATCAAGTCAAAATGTGAATTTTCTGATCACTTTTAAGAGTGATTATGGTCATTTTAATTCATGGATTGCAGTACATTTCAATTGTGAAATGTTGGTTACCTGCTGTTTAATATACCTTGAGCATTGATTTAGAACAGTGGTTTAACTCTTAATTGGAACTAGGTTCTGTCACAATTTTGATGAACACCTGCCAGCTAATTAGAAAATCGTCCATCGCTGTGGTTCAAGAATTGAGATGCAAACAGATTCTGAAACAATAATGAGCAGCTCATCTGAATGGTGGTGTGCTACTATCTCATTCAACATATTATAATTCTTCCTACTTAATCCCCTGGGCAAAGAATCCTGAGGCTATAATGCAGCCATAATTCAAATTTAATGTAAACTTTAATTCAAACTTTTCTTCCACTTGCTTGAAACTATTAAAAATGTATTTAGTTGTGTCTTCCCAGTCTTTACTCCATCATTCTCAGCTGAACCAGCCTTTCAGCCATTTCCATGCTGCTGATTGCTCTATATCTCAAAAACCTTCTTAATTCGAATGAATCAAAGACTACTGAGAGCAAATTGGAATGAGCTTCGATTTAGAGTTGTCATGGTTTGCTGCTGAGATACTCATTTTTAAAGAGGGATGATTAAGCAGCTCTCTCCAATGCCTTTGCGGTCTCTTAATGCTCAGCTCTCTGTTAGCAACCCAAACTGCTGAGGGAAACAATAGTTCAGTGCAGAATGCATGTATTCAGGATGATGACTGAGGTCATTGCACGGCACTCAACACTTTCCTTCCGAGGTATGTTTGAGGTGTAGAAAGATTTGAATGTGTAAGGAGAGAGAGAGAGGAAGAGTTAAACAGAAATAGAGGCAGAGAAACCGTAGGTGTTACACAGATTTTTCTAGGTGAATCTTAGACACTCACCTGCCCTGGCCTTGAGCTCTCACACACAATGACCTCCTCGTCTGTAGCTATTTCTGGTGGATTGTCGTTCACGTCCAAAATCTGGACGGTAACAGGAACATGACTGAGAAGGCTTGGGTTGTCTATAGCAGAGAGAACATGTGACAAAGAAGATGAAAGTCAAATGTAAGCCTTAATAACAAAGTAGAGCATCAACACTGTAATTTTAAACTGGGACACACTGTGCTCTTCTTGTTGAGCTGTTTATGGGTTTTGTCTTAGGCTGTGCCACTATAAAAGCACTAAGGGATGCAATGCTGCAGAAGGCAATTTTGTGTATTAAAGCACATCTGATCATTTGTGTGCAGTGTTGTGTTGTCCCAGTTGCTAGCGTGCAGTCATGATGCATTATTTTCCCGTTGTACTGTACGAGCAACTCGTGAAGCATGTAAAACATATGCTTTTCATCTGATGCTAATACCAAGTCTTTTCTGGTAAAACAATACAAAAAAATGAGATAACATAATTATGATTTACTCCGCTGAATTCAGTATTCATATTGAATTTATATTCAGTTCCTACAGGTAACCCTCATCCTGTATCTCAGTCGCTAACAGAAGATCAGCTTTACAGTGGAGCTTCCAGGTGCAAGTGTGTTTTACATTATGTGCGTGCTGCAGGACAAAGCTGAAAAATAGCATGCTCACTCAGCGAGACCTTCCTTGAATAGAAAACAGCCATGCAGGTGCAGCAGTCTATCTATTAAATTAATGCTTCAAGGTTTTTATTTACTTCATCTCATACATACAGCAAAGGTTTCCATGCATGGGATTTTTTTCAGCACCAAAAGAGGGTTTGATATTGCACCCTCTAATTATAGGACAGTTGTGGCTCTTTGTAAATGTAACATTCAATCCTGTATTCATTCTCTGAATCACTGTTCAGGGTGCTTTGTGTCTATGACACACTGTGTGTCCTTGCTCATTCAAAGTGATAAAAGTGTCTTGGTATGTAACTGTATCCTTGAATATTAAAGAGGTGAAGAGATAAAGAAACATTAGCATGCAGCACCTCTGTCGGTTGGCAAGAGATTTGCCTAATTGTGATTACAAATTACCCAAGTTACCTGATAGCAATTCTTGAAGTTAGCAGGCCCTGCATTGATTTAATTAATTTTCAATGTAGGAAAGGACATTGAAACAATTGGGACTAATTTGATTTTGTAGTTAATTATAAGGAAAATACACTCTAACCTATTTGAATACATACTAATCAATATGCAAATGAACTCCTTCATCCCTGTTTTCTCCTGAAATGTTAATTTCACTATTAATTCACCTGATGTTGGGCTGTGTTTAAATACTGTTTGTAATTGTGATATTACTATTAATTATACAATTAAAGCATCTTGTAGCTGTGAAAACTGGACATGTATAGAAATGTAAACAACCAGAACAACAATGAGAGCTGAAAATTAAATTGACCATGTTAAACTTGAAAAATATTTTAATCATAATTTTTAGTGAAGAAAATGAGCAGAAAACTTTTTGAATATAGGGATGATGACCTGGACAGATTGGAAAGAGCTCCAGGTGACAGCCACTGATTGCAGTTTTGGTGACTTGATATTCTGCTGCAGTGGGTGTGTGTCCATTAACATGTACACTACCCCAGTGAAGTGTCTAAGATGAAGACATTGAAGTGAATATCTGCCTAAAATGTGTTGCAGATTTTATTCTGTAGGTAAAGGGAGAGGGGGCGCAGCACAGATTCATATAGCTGTTCCTTTTTATGGAACCTTTCTTTTGTTGATATTGATTCTGACTCCAGTTTTACACTCCATGAATTTGAACCTGGACTGCTCTCTGACTATATGATCCCCTCAGGGTGTCTTGTTATCTTGTAGGAAAAGAAAAAATCTGGGTAGAACTATAGCACCTACCCTTGTTTTTCAGGCAACTGCATTACAGCAATTCGCATATCAAACATGGGAGAAATATACCATATTTATAAGTCAGTGGGTGATGAGAATGGTACAGTGTATGTAAAAGCTGTTTTTATGTCAACATGAATACAAAATATGTAGATAAATCTGGGCTGAAGTGCCTCTAAACCTGGTGAAATTGTGGGTCTACAACTACATAAAAATTGCTTTTTCATGTTAGCACAGAGACAGAACTGGAACATCTTCAAGCTACCAGACTTTCTTGAACTTTCCAAGATGAAAATAGAATCAGAGTCTGTTTGTACATTTCTTTTTGAGAGTTTGAAGAAGTGGCATGTCAATGTGGCAGGAAATTCAGAGCTTGGGAAAACATCAGCAAAACATAGTTGGCTTCCTACATCTGCTCACTCACATTCCCATAAGAACAAACAGGCGCAGCAGGTGCATTACGTTTACTCACCCACATGTAAACATTCAGTGTATGAAAAGTAACCTGGGTACCTACCAACCTCCGAGGCCATCACAGTGATGTTATGCCAAGGCATGTCTTCTCTGTCCAGAGGCTGCGTCGTCCGTACAACTCCACTACTCTCATCAATTCTGAAGTACCTTTCTCCCTCCTCTTTGCTGTCCAAAATATACCTAATAAGGAAAGGATATTATGATTGTATGTATCCACTCCAGATGCATTTGTCATAAACAAAGCAATGTACAAATAGAAGATGAGGTACAAATAGTTATATAATATAAAATCACACATTCAATTTCCACTACAACTAACTTACAAACCTAAAGGGCCATTCCAACATTTAAGTGTTCAACCTCAACTAAATTAGAGTAATCACAACAGAGCCAAAAAAAATGAATGCACAAAATGCAAAAGAGACTGAGTTAGCCTGACTTTTAGTCCCTATGGATCAAGTCAAAAATACTAGGTCCTACATTTCCCCCGATGCATCCACCATCTCTCAAACTACCCAAACTTTAGTAGTCAGTAGTCAGCTGTCCCCAAGCCTCATTATACAAGTAGTATAATGAGAGTATTACTGCGCATTACGAATAAACTGACCTTCATGTAAAATCAGTAGAGTGCCCCTTTAAGCCAAACAGTACTTAGTGAAATGCCTAAGAACACTTTGCAGGCACTTAATGTCTTTTTGGCCTTGGCTTTCATTCACTGATTCTACTGAGGCATTAGAAAACACATTTATTTATTTTGGTTTCGGTCATATTTGGTAAGAAAATGTATCAAACCAGAAAACAAAACTTCCATTAATGATCAGAGATTCAGTCAACCAAAACCGTACAGTGAAATGAATGAAGCACAGAAAGCTGTAAAAGCCAAAGGGGATGTTCTCACGCTTCCATGATTTTCAAAGTCTTGTCCCACCTCGAAAGCACGTGAACAGAATAATCCCAACGGCTTTTAAATGGACTTAAGGTCTTGACAGAATGTTTCGAAAATACATATTTCTAAGTCAAGCGCAATTATCCTCAATATTTAATAATGACAAAAGGCAATGTTCTGCTGGCAATGTTTACACTGTTGTAATGGCTTTCTAGCAATGCTGTTATCAAACTAGAAGCAAGCAGTCTGTGGAATACAAAGCAGAAATGGGCTCAGCTGCTCCTCTCAAGAGTTCAAGCACGAAATGAGCATTGACTGTGTATTCCCTAATTTATCTCTTAATGACCTATTTACACCTTTAATCCAGCATTCATTCTCCTGAGCAATACAGCCTAAGTCGCCAATTTTCAATCGACATGAGAGATGGAAATGGTATAGGGATATTAATGCCAGGATTGCATTTATTTGAAATAATGAACTAATTTTTTAAGCATGGATTGCTTACAAGTGCATGCGGCACTCTCGGTAGGAATGTTGTCATGATTTATTAAATGCTCAGACTCATAAGAGCATGAAGGCTTTCCAGCTGTAAAAGTGAGAGTTTAGGTGCTGTGTATTCACTTTGTTTGATAGAGAAGCATGCTATATTATGGCCCCACTGAAAGATACTGTTAATTACTGCAACTGCTGATAAATCATGTGCATTTTATTGTTTGCTGGTTTATTCTATTCATATTCCTGCAGATAACTAGCCAAAGTATAACGTGTTGCACCATGTAATGATTATTTTCCAGAACACCTTGTTAGGAGAAAAGCTTTTCTTCTCTTCATTTAAATGTCAGGTTTGAATCAAACAACAGTAATAGCCCCCTTCTCTGCATTCTTGGAAATTTAAACTGAAACACAGTAATTGTGGACACATCCACAAAGAATAAAAACAAAACTGTGAAGTGAAAACTTTATTGTCCTTAAATCCGTAACACTAGTGTGGCAAAATTCAAAAATGGCCTGAGGGTGGTTAGAGATACTGCCATGTTGTTACTCAGTTTCTGATGTTTATTGTCTTTAAAGTGGTGGTTCTAGGACTTCTCAGACTAAACTGGTTTCTACATTTTCAGACTTGACTCAGTCTCAAAGTGGGTGTTGTGGTTAAACATAGAGTGGGTGTAAGATACTTTCACCTTCAAGCATGAAGTGTTCATGCATGTTCACTTATGTACAGCCTGGAGAAGCATGTTCATGCCTTTGTGTAAGTTACTTTGTCAGCTTCAGCTGTGCTTTGCTTGTCTTTTCTTTAAGCTGTGTTCTAATATTAACATGCTGAAGATGATTCCTGTCATGAGCTGACATGTGAGAGAAATGGTGGTGCTAGATGATAGGTAACAATATTCAGTGTGAGTGAAATAGGATTTACCATCTGGGGACCATAACTAGTTGTGTTAGCTGAATTTTTCCTTTTATGATAACTAATCTGCCTTTATAACTAGATTGTTAAAACTGGCAATATGTATTATACCTGTGCTACTGAAGGTTAAAATAAGCTGAAGATGGGACTGATTTTGAATCTGCACAGTGATTAATAGTAACCAGGCCAAGAAGTTTTTCCAACTGTTCCTGGTGATTATGTTAATGTATAAGAGCAACCAGAGGTAATGAGCCATCAAGACATGGTTTGGCTCTTTAGATGTCAATTTCAGACCAACATTTGAAATGTCACCTCAATAACATGTTTATTTCAAGGCATGCATGGGTAGACTTTTGATGATCAAAGCGAGCCAGATACTGATCCCTGCTGCATTCTACATGCTGATGCCATCACAGAGAGCAGTGGCACAGTTGTTTAGCTTTTTTCTGGGTTCAAGTGGGTGTCATTGAAGTACTTCCCGCTGCCTTCTCCTTTATGTGGTGAACATTGGGAGAGATGTACTGTAGGAATGGACCAAGAGGAGGTATCCCATAAGGAGAGCAAGGAAACTCTTTCATATGTAGATTACTGTCTTGTTTACTACAAATCTTTCACAAAGTTTTAAGATTCTAACATGAATCAAAGAATCATCTTTGCCCCATATCTTCCTGCCATTTCAAATTGTGCAAGGGCCGCAGATCTTACCACTCCAAACCATAGAGGACTGCAGTATGTTAATAGGTTTCTGTGCTTACTGCTTAAAACTTAAACTATGACCCTATAATATGTAATGGCAACAGATGATAGCTTGTTATTGATGTAGTAGCAGTACTATATTTCATGAGTTTCATGTTTACAGCTATTCCATCATTTACACTGAGGATACAGAAGGAATTCAAATTAATACAAGCAGTGCATAGTAGCTTGAGTGTAATGTCATGAAACGAGGTACCTGTGCAGAGCAGAAACCTATGAGTGGTCCACTGCCTAAGGCTAATATCAATCTTTTTTCAGCAGTACACAAGCATGTGTTTAGAGTGCATACAAATGTGTTAAGCAGTTGTATTGCCCCAGGTTACTTCACAGGCTTGCAGACAAAATAACAATCTATCTGATGATGCCAAAAAATGAGAACAATTCACAGTGAGTATTACTGATTTTTGAGGGGATATGAAACATTTAGGGCATGTATAGTATCATTAACACACACAAGGCTATTAACCACATTGCAGTAAATCCTTTATGACCCAAGATGAGTTCAAAGCCACCAGAAATATTCTTAATTTGATCATTGATCAAATTGTCATATAGTGCTTACAGACACTGCTGCATATTCAAAATGCATCATGCATTATCTCATATGTGCATTATGACAGACAATGACTAATACGTATCTATAAATGGTGCAATTACATGAGACAGGGATATTACATGCAAATTGGAGTTTTAGTAAGACACACATTCTTGGAGGCAGAAATAATCTTATCATCAGTGGGCAAAGCCAAACCAAATTTAAGTCCAAAAATGGACTCTCATTATCAGAATTCTTGCATGGCAAACATACGCTTTACTAACTAATTTTTTAAAGAATTTTTTTGAAATCCGTCTGGCAAAGCCTGGTATGTTTCAAAAAAAGTTTTTGGCAACAAATTAGTTGACAAAGTGACATTGGCTGCCGGTCACAGCTGAAAATGTTGAGTCTTAAAATAAACCTTGTAAAATTAGCAAACTCCTCTCTTTGCTTTTGCATTCATATTTCTTAAAAAGCAAACTGTAGATTTTCAGCTCTATCCAATAAGACAGGATGCCTATAGAGCAGCTCTTCCCCTCAATATTTGTAATCATGTCACTCCTGATTGTATAGATACACCTAACACTTAAAGTGTCTTACCTGACAGGACTGTTCCTGCTGTCAGGATCTCGAGCCGTTACAGCGCCCACCTCTGTGCCACTTGGTGCATTCTCATATACATCCATGATATAATAATCCATAGAAAAGACAGGGGCCTCGTCCACATCCCCAACTGTGATTTTAAGGGTGGCAGTATCTTTGAAAGCCCCAAGATAGGAGAAACGAGGATCCATGTGTGTATTCACTCCCTCAATGTGGAGAGTGTAGGTCTTCTTTCTCTCATAGTTCAGAGCCTGTTGGGAAAAAGGCACCATAGGGACATGATTAAAACATTTATAGTAGAAAGTAGTGACACTCTCTTTAAGTGTGTACAACTTAATTCACTCACATTTTTGCTTCTTTCTGTGGCTGTAAGACCTTTTTCATTTATCTTTACTAAAAATAAAAATAAAACAGCCCAGTATTTACTAAACTTAATCAGATGATATTAAATAGCAAATTGCTTGTCTAAGAACTGTCAGTTTAATGCCATGTATGTTGACAAGACAAATCTCATTTCAGTGCATGATTTTTTTATCTATATAGTCAGTTACACTCTAGTGGAGTTTTCACTGTATACTAAATTATTTATTTGACTCAAATTCATCACTACTACAAGCCTCAGACCTACTTTTTGAATCCATTTCCTTCTGCAAAATTTAGACTTTATTTTGAAGAGTTTGGAGCTTGCATATCAGCTGGCATTCTTCTTTTTTCTCTCTTCTATTTAAGCATTCCTACATTATTTAGTGCATTCCTTCCATTTACTGTCCACATCACCATTGTTCTACAGCACCACTAGAAGTCCAAAACTCCACAGTTCAACTTTAGTCTGTATCCTAATAGCAAAAGACTGATAAATATGGCCACTACCTTGTACATTTTTCTAAGAAATGTCTCAAAGATGCCTTTCCTGTGTTGATGAGAGTATGTGCTTACCTTTTTGAGGCTGATGATTCCCTCTCTTGTGTCCCTGTCCGTGGATATGGAAAACATGTTGGCCCCCTCTGAGTTAATAATGCTGTACTTGATGTCTGCATTGATGCCAAGGTCCTCATCATTGGCTTTGATCTTCCCTACCGGTTTCCCTTCTTGAGCTGATTCAGGGACGTACAGCTGGTAATTTTCTGTGGATGAACATTGATGTGCACCCATTTAGAGACAGCAACAAAAATGGTTTTAAACACAGAGTGATCTGCCCCACATCGCTGTCTGAATGTCATCCTAAAAGGGCTTAGTTAAGCAATTTGATTCTGCCACCCTTTGTTCCTGAGGGAATGTCATTAAAAATACTCTGCAGTGCTTCAACTGACATTAAATGCCAAGCTGAGGTTGATAGCGCTGCAATGGAGCAGATCAACTTCTAAAGCAGATGATTATTCAGAAAACGTTGATGGTTTTGAAATAGTTTTTCACTGCAGCACAAAATGAAAAACTCCAGGCCGAGGGGGATTTGTGTTTGATGAGGCTCTTTCAAAGACAAAGAATCACAACTTCATCATTACTTAAATTTATCATTAGAATGGAGAAAATTTCAGACTGCAAAACAGAGGCCTTGGATGAATGCTTGTCTAATTTTGCTAATTATAGAACATTTTACTGCAATATTAGACTACTGAGTCGCACAATAATGAAGTATAATTCATCATAGTGAGGAATGCTGAATAGGTCTAAGAGGGGAAGCCTCAATAATCCAAGCTCCCTGAACCTTCTAAGACTGATATATAGTTAATCAATAGATGCATGAAAAGAATATAAAAATTATTTTGTCTCTGCAAATACTGACATATTGATGTTTTCTCTTTTCATTCACATAGAAAAACCAGAGAATACACTGTGAAGGATAATCTTTCATGTGGAAATGCATCAGGACATTTACTCTACAGTGTACATAGCACTTTTCTCACAATTACTTTTCCTGCTATCTTTCCACTCCCACAATGAAAATTCAGTATAGAATTCTTCTTGTAAATGCTTTTCAGGTAATGTAGTTGCCTCAGGGAGCTGTAGTGGAGGTCTTTTGCTCGGAGGCCAAAAATGGCTGAGAACAGCTGATTACATTACCAGCCACAGCATGGCCATTTAATGTAAAAGAGGCAAATGTACTCAAGTTAGTATTACTAGGACATTAACATTACCAATGGTTACTTTGTTAAATTAGCCTTCTGGCTAGTTAAGTAACAAAGAAGCCAAAAGGCAACAATTTTCTCAGGGTAGTGTTTTCAGATAGAGGCTTTGGACAAAGATAATGTAGACTTTCCTAAATATAAAGCACTTTATTCCAACACAAACAACTATCTAGTTTTAGAGAAGTATAATTTTCCAACCCAATTTTCACATTTTTTTTTTTTTTTTAAAGACTTTGATGTAGTATGGTTGCAGAGCATTTATCACTGAAAGGCCTGCATTTTGTTATTAGGGGTGTCATCTTCAGGTAGTGTTATATACATACTTTGGGGAAACTTGGGCGGGTTATCGTTGACATCTGTCAGAGTGATGTTGATGGTGGTCGAGCCAGAGAGGCCGCCGACCTGGCCTGCCATGTCTTTGGCTTGGATAACAACAGTGTAGTGTTCCCTGGCTTCCCGGTCCATGTTAGCTAAGGCAGTCCTGATGATTCCTGCATGGTTGGAGGAAAACAAACCATTTAGACTAAAACAGGTATTGATGAAGTTTCTCCCAGACATTTTTATATCAGCAGAGACAGAATAACTACTTGGTTAACCGCAACTGATGACACTAATACTGGAAAAGCAAAGTGGATAAACAAAGCTCCAGATTTGGACACAGAAAGAGGTTGTTGGTAAGAGACTGAAAATAACATTTAATGTTGTCAAAATGTTACTGTCATTGTCCTAATATTCTTCCACAAAAGCCTCTCTCAGTTATGGACTACTCATACAGCACCATATTACACTTTCCTTTAAAGACTAACACCATAAAATTGTCCGTCATTTTTGATTCTCCCGGTCTCTCATTGGCAAGGTTAGCCTTTCCTCACTTTTCGTCATATTTAAAATGACTATGCAACCTTGGATCTAGGCAGAATGCAACTTTCTAAGGCACCCACTCAATCACATTTATTACTACAATAACACAGCAAACACAGCCATGAACTTTCACAATGCTAACTCAGTGATATATGACTGCACCTCTGCCCACTACAGAGAGACTCTACACAGGTAAATTGCAACACACTCACAAGCTAAAAAGACAGGTGCAGTATTTGCCTCCTGTGTTGCTGGGTGGTAGGTGATATACTGAATATATAATAGGTGCATGTCTTGCACATATATTTGTCTGTGTGAGTTTGGTACAGACGTAACATGTCTGTTAGTCTATATTAGTTTTGTGTGTGTGTGTGTGTGTGTGTGTGTGTGTCTGTATCTGTGCTAGAGGGTTAATTCGCCATCTTAGCTCCTGAAACCTCATCACCACATGGAACCTGATTTAATATGTTCCACCAGTTACATCAGTGTTGATTGTAAATCTTACAATTCCCCGGAGCCCAGGCCCTCTGGCAACCACTGAACTTATGTTCTTGTGAACTTGTGAACCCTGCAATAATACACAATGCCTGAGCAGGAGCAGTTACTCCCAGGAGGAAATGGCATGGCGTTGGTCATGACGTGAAACGGACTTTGCTGCTGTTGCCTCAAATGACGTTTGATAAAATGGCTTTAGAGAATGGATTAAGGTATTTTTTCTGGTTTACGTTTGCAAAATTAAGTGCTAATCACATGTTTTGCATGAATTACATGATACATAATCAAATCCCATTATACTCCTCATTTGAAAAAAATAAAGGAACCATTGTTTTGTTGTACATTTGTAGACTCTTACTCCACTCCCACTGCTTATTTTCATTCTTCTCTGGGAGGCAAGATGAATGCAATTAACTGCAATTAGCCCTTTTCACAAACATGGCTTACAAATGATCATTCTCATTTTGTATTTCATAGAGCCACCTTTTTTTCAATTATTTTTTGACTCAAATTCACAATAAAGTGTTCCACAGCCCTTACTTTTCATTTGTCACAAGACTCTAATCAGTTAAAAAGCAGACTAGCTAACAAGCGAACATTAAATCCTGGGTTGTGTTGTTTGCTGTTTGCTAAGAGGTTCACCAACTTAGATGGTGATGGTATATAAGTGTTAGGTTTACATCCAGCAGTCATGAAAATCCCTAGACACCTACATCCACATAAAATATAAATAAAAACTCACAAATGTAATTGTTATTGTTGACAGAATGACTAATCTAATCAGAAGATCTAATCCACTCAGAAATGAGTTTTTCCTGCATTTATGTTTCTGTTCTTTAAAGTTTAATGTGGCAGCTGGATCTAAAGCAAACATTTTTGCATTTAAACTGGACAAAATATTAAAAATGCAGGGTATGTCTACATTTCTTAAAATGTGTCTGAAGTACATGATTAAGCACTGACTCAGACGACTGACCAAGTAAATGATCATTTGTACCAGTTATTCTGTTAGTACTCCGTTTCCATTTCAAACATTAACAGCTTGAATTTAACAAAACTTAATTCTGGATAAAATTAATGCAGTTTCATGATTTCCTAATTTCACCAAATAGGCAGCTATAGCTGTGTTACACAATAGGTCATTTTCCTCTTTCTTTCTACAGGGCTCTATAGACAGAAACTAATCCACTCGCCTCAGGCAGAATAATCATTAAAAGTGGGTCAAGGAGCAAGGCAGCCAACAGTATTAAGATCCAGGAGATCTTAGGTTACACATCATCTGTGACACTGAGCTGTGGCTGAGGTCCCATAGACTGTCAGTGATCCTGGACTCATCAGCAGTGAATCAACACAAAGGGAAAATATATCCTAAATAGCATGATAGATCAGAATGGTATGGCAATATGTAATTATGAAACAAATGAAATCTAAGAAGACTCATATGAGCAGAAGATCTTATATAAGGAGTCAGTGTTCTGCTAAAAAAAATGCATTCAAGATTTGATCTAGTGTCAGATGAGTCTGCAATCTCTGCAATGTAACCTTTTAAAAGTATAAACTTGACAAGGTGATGAAGTTTCTATGAATGAGCTGTGAATAGTTTCTACTGCTGCACCCACAGTACTATGAATAAACTCCAACCTATTGATTCCTTCTGTTCATATTTCTCTGGTGGCTGATGCTTCAAGACTTTTCCCATAAAAAGGACAGAACCAGTTGACTGGTTAAAAAAGTTTGTCAATGTGAAATGTCACAGTATACTGTGTGTCCCCAAACTCTACTCCAAAGCTACACAGAAACACCACTTGTTAGATGTTGTGAGGTAAAGCAAAACTAGATTTAGCCATTTTTGTGAGGTAGTTTCAACTATATTGTGGTGGTTCAGTTTGTTTTATGTACCAACTCTGATAGTGGTTCTGTTGTGTCATTGTTTGTGTATTAGTTCTTCTTGCAAAAGAACAACCATTAAGTGTGGCAGCAAGCTAGACACTCATGTGTTGCTGGGCTTTATTCCAAGGGATACAAAAGCAAATACATTTATTTTGACTGCCAGGTAGGCTCCTCTCTGACAGTATGTAAAAATATTTTGTTACAGCTGCATTTGCATTTAGTTCATTTATTCATTTATTTGTTTGGTATTAGAATTAGTTCTTCATTTAAAAGTAATAGTGGTTATGTATTGTGACTCTAGTTCTAGTTGAATGATTACCCTAATTTAATGGGAGTCGCCTGACCTCTGAGTTGGTGATGAATTATACTTTGGTACATTCTGCCTTTCAAATGCTAAGCAGACATTAACAGGTTCTGTTCTGTTTGAACTCTGACCGAGTTGACGGGACAAATTAACACCATGCTGCCCTGACACTTCTGTTGTAAATGTCAGAACTATGAGTTAAATGCCTTATATTTTGAGACCTTGTATTATATTTCATATTAATAATAATAAAATTCAGCATTTTATGATAAGACTCAAGGGAAGCCTAGAAGAATGTGTGTCTTTTGCTCTCATAGAGGAAGTTCCAATTTAAGTTCAACAAAATATTTCCAAGAACCAGAACACAAGGATTTTATATTTGTTACACTGTTATTTTCAAATGCCAGGCCTCAGCATGGATTTGCTGCGTTTCTTGGTTTCAAAACTTATCAAAGTGCTTGGAGTCACTTTCCTCTAATTATGCCAGCTCTGCAAACTCTATTGGAAGTCCTTTGTTATTAACTGGAGTCTTAGCATTACTTAACCTGGGGTCCTTGAAACACACAGACCTTGGCAAGTGGCCACACTTTCCATTAAAACAACACTAAGACAGACGATCTGACCTTTCAAGTCTCTTATTACCCCTTTACTCATGAAGGCGCATCGCTCCTGAGCAATATTTCACAGAGTACACACAAAAGTATGAGATTTTCTTTTTTGGCCTCCTCCGGAATTCTACTGCTGTCCACAGCAATGAAGAGGATCTGCTGTCAATCATTTGTCATCAAACAAACTGTTGTCCTGCTGTTTCTGACCATCCAGAAACACAGAAAAAACTCAGCATGGAAGACAGATTTGTTACCACCCAGTGCAGCAACACATTCACCACTGATGCAATGCACTACATTACAAACATATAATCACTGACCTGCATTCATTCTTAAACTTTTTTATAACAATACAAA